>NC_137467.1:90909335-91243168 GCF_964235325.1 Thermobia domestica | reverse complement strand
CACTCACTCGGGCTCGCGCTCATCTCTCTGGACTGGGCTCGCACTCACTCGCGCTTGCGATCACTTCTCCCAACTGGGCTCGCGCTCGCACTCACTAATCTTATCTGGGCTCGCAATCACTCGCGCTCGCGATCACTTCTCCCAACTGAGCTCGCGCTCACTCGGGCTCGCGATCACTTCTGTTAACTGAGCTCGCGCTCACTCGGGCTCGCGATCATTAATCTCAAGTGGGCTCGGGCTCACTCGGGCTCGCGCTTACTTATTTCATTAGGGCTCGGGCTCACTCGGGCTCGCGCTCAATTATTGAGCCTGAGCCCGGTTGAGCGTGAGTGCCAAGCGCACGAGCGTCGGGCTCGCGATCACTTCTCCCAACTGAGCTCGCACTCACTCGCGCTCGCGCTCACTTCTCCCAACTGGGCTCGCGCTCACTCGGGCTCGCGATCACTTCTCCCAACTGAGCTCGCGCTCACTCGGGCTCGCGATCACTAATCTCAAGTGGGCTCGGGCTCACTCGGGCTCGCGCTCACTTATTTCATTGGGGCTCGGGCTCACTCGGGCTCGCGCTCAATTATTGAGCCCGAACCCGGTTGAGCGTGAGTGCCAAGCTCACGAGCGTCGGGCTCGCGAGTTTGGACACCTATGGTGTGTGGTGATCAGTTAGAGTAATGTTACAGTTCGAGCAACGCGCAAAAACATCAAATTCATGTGCAAAATGGAGAAATGTGCTTAGATAGCCTTTAAAACAGCTTACGGTGACAATGCTTTAAGAAAACAGTGTCGGTACCAAGGATGTTATAAATAGAGGATCTGTCCATATGTATAGTCATCCTATTAAATCGATGAAGCCAGAAAACAACCGAGCATCGGCACGTCTGATTGGCTACTCTCGTTTCCGCCATCGTCTGGTATTATTTTCAGTGTGTGTAACACTGGAATTTTATGCTGGGAATTTTTATTTTCCCATTATAATTGTCTTAGAAACTTGGGGTTGTATTATATTCGAAAACATTGTACGTCGATCCCATATAAACATGGGAAAAGACGGAGATAAAGAAGATTGTATTAAGGCCAATATGATACTTGATTTAGAATCGTTAGATTTCAGTTTAGCGTCCCTTTCAACACCAAATCTATTTGAGACGTGACCTACGTACAGCTTACGTTAGATTCGAACCACATGAGCTTTAACCGAAAATCGAACCCGCGAGTGTTCCGCATTGATGGTGCGCACATTAACAAAAAAAGTACTTGATGGCGTGGAAGAAAGTAGAACTAAAGTATTAGTTCTAGCTAGATTGGTTAGCCTTTACGTTTTGTACCTGCTTTATATATGATATTCACATTTAATTCAGATTGTGATACGCGAAAGAAATCAAAAAAAAAGTTGGTTGAAAACATTGTCATCACTTATGACTGACCAAAGTAGCAATTTACATCAATGACTTTGCACATTTTATCAGTTGACTGTTTTTACCTGAGCAGCTTTTTCTGTCCGATCCAAGGCTATATCCATCCCTGCACCTGCATTCATAACTTCCCATCGTGTTGACACACGTGTGATGGCATCCATGTTCCAGTTGGCACTCATCAACATCGAGGCAATTATGAACGTCATTTGGATCCTGGATGAAGCCAGGCAGACAGGAACATTTGTAGGATCCTGGTACATTTTCACATAGGTGAACGCATCCACCGTTTCTTATTCTGCATTCGTTAATATCTGGAAAAAAAAAAAAAACTTTTATCTTTAGCTATCATTACCTATAGAACACATGGAAGCATTTAGTCCTTTATATCTTATTACCTTAATTGCTGTTTAGGCCTATATACAGGGTTATTCAAAAAGAAAGAACAGATTTCAAACATTTATTTCTTCCAAACTACAAAAGATAGAAACATGATTCGAAGGTTACTTGATTAAGAAAAGTTTGCAATTTAAACGGCCCGGATAGAAGTTCCAATCACGGCCGCATTGGCGCTGTTGTTTGTTGTTGTTTGTCTGTAGTGAAATGGCGGCGTTACCACAGGAGAACTCTTTTTGTGTGCTACAATTGGCAAAACTTGAGTCCATTCTTGCAGTTTAGCGAGCATTTCGCCGTCAATTTAATAAACAACAAAGATCTACGACATCGAATTGTTGAAGTTATGAATTCGATAACTAGAGACCATCTGATTCGTGTGTGGCAAGAAATGAGCCACCGTTTTGACATTTGTCGAGTAACACACGGTGCTCATTTTGAATGCACACCATAATTACTAACAATAAATTGTAAACTTTTTTCAATCAAGTAACGTTCGAATCATGTTTCTATCTTTTGTGGTTTGGAAGAAATAAATGTTTGAAATTTGTTCTTTCTTTTTGAATAACCCTGTATTTTTCAGCACAGAAAGAAATGCAAGAGCTCGGGAAAAAAGCGGATTTTTGAATTTAAAAAACGAAGTATTTTCCGTAGCTCTTTGCCTAGAAAATTTTGGTCTTTTTAAAAATATTTCAAGTTAGTGAAGATATAACAGTACGTTCCACCTTGGTGTTCCCATTACAACACGCATACACAAATATTTTTAATTACCGCATCCTGAAACAACACATGATTCGCATTTAGTATGTAACAGTCCAGTTCTGTTGAAAAAGTCAAAATTTACTTTAACTTCCGATACACATTCAAGAAGTAGCTATATCTATTGAGTCTGAGATGCTGGAAAAAGTGTGGCAAGAATTAGACTTATCGGATTGATGTGTGCCGACTTACAAGATACTGATATTGAACATCTTTGACGTGGAACATAAAACGTGCGTAATAATAATAGTAAAGAGAGACTGTTTTTCTTTCATTTAACGTTAAGTTGCATATCATTGTGAAAAATAAATGTTATTAAATTTTGAAATCGGGGAAATCATTTCCAATAGTCCTGTCTATTAAAAAAAAAAAAAAAAATGGCCCTAAGACTGTTTCTTGTGGAACGTCATACTATGTAGTTTTAAATTCACTTGAGAATTTCCAATTTCTACAGTTTGTTTTCCGTTATTTAAATAGCTATCAAACCAAGGCACCGTTGCTATTAGCATTGCACATTTCTCAAGTTTGCATTACAGAAGTTTCTGCGATATTGTGTCAAATGCTTTAGCTAGATATTAAAGTACTCTAATTACTTTTCTATTATCTATGTTTTTACTAAATATTCTGTTAATTGATGTTACTACAAGTATTGTTGTCCATGCGGAACATAGAGACGTGTTGACGGAAAACAATGTTCGGGGGCCACTGCTGATACTATTCTATTTATTGTCATATTATAGACGTATTATTTTGGTCTCCTCCGGGGGGAACTGTCAGAGCTCTTGCGGGGCAGTGCTTTCCCAAAGCAGGAAGAAACACTGCTCCCACACGTCTGACAGAACGTGATAGAAATGGAAATCGATTACATTGAAGGGAATGTAATAGGTGTTCTTCTGTGCATAAAGCCAAATACGAATTATAACAATGTTGTCATTACTTTTTACCTAGCTCTTGCATGTATTTACTTGATGTTTAATTTACAAGGATATTCAAGTATCGAGGTCGGTTAGTCGGTTTGTTTGAGTTTAACGTCTTTCTCAGCACCGATGCTGTATGAGGTCTGGGCCACAACTTAACATACCATCCAAATCATATGAGCTATTAATGCAGGGATGCAAATAAGCCACAAAATTTTACTAGCCCATGAAAAAAGCTACTAGCCTACATCCCACAATAGAAATCATTTACTTACCTTCGGTATGATATTAAATACTCGCTCGCACTGATGAACCACTCGCCCCGAGCGAGTGGGGGAGTGGTTATTTGCATCCCTGTATTAATGGGAATCGAACAACGATTATATGCAAACCATTTAGCTATGCTGCAGCTAAGTGCCGATATCAAGTAAATAATACACCAAAACACCAAATGTATTAAGTGTATATAGGCCTATTACCGCAAAAGCTGGCGACACCTACTGTATATGTGACACAACAAGCGTAGTCGCATCTAGTATATTTATATAAAACAATCTAACACTAGCGTCTTTGTAGCCAATTGTAACTCATGTATTCCAGCTTCAGGTGCTTATCAGCCCCATCGCCATTTTTTAAATAGTTCAGAAATGAAAGATTTATATTATAATTTATTTATGTAATTTTCTAAAGAACACAAAATGCTATTCAGTGAATTAGCCAATGGTTTTAAAGTGGTCTTGATCTTTGCTTAGTTTTGCTCTGAGCCAATAGCATCATGATTGAATTGGAAATTTATTCTTTCAAAATGGAAAACATTGGTAACACAAACTATTCAACTGAGTGGTATTTTCTAAGTACTAGATAATTACGTAGATAAATTACTACTTTAAAAAATGTGAAGGAGTATGGTTGCCACTCATGAGCAACCTAATATCAAAGTTTCACAAAACATAAAATAAATTATTGCCTCAAAGTACCGTTCACCATCTGTCTTGTTTGACTGTCAGTTGCTTATATATGTTAATCAATTTTAGTTACAAATATTAGGATGCTGCAGCTAATATTTATAATACAGACTGGATAAAGTTTGATAAAATCGGACTGAAGTTTCAAGGTTGAACGTTCAAGGGTACGAATTCTCTGGTAACTTCCTGAAGAAAGCCTATATTTAAGTCTTTTGGTTCTAATTTAAATATTTTATGCTATTATCGAACAAAAATATGGATAATAAACGTGTCAATACGGTTTCCTCGTATTAAAACCTTCAAACATTTGGAATAATATAAAAGAAGACGGGGTAAACTTGATATATGATTTACATGACATGCTTTTTTTTTTTTTTTTTTTTTTTTGCACATGGTGGTACAGTACATAGGATTTCTGGCCTAAACAATACTTTGGGAGGATTTTTTAAAAAAATTAACATGGAAGAGGAGAAATGGAAGTTGCAATTATTATAATAAGGTGTCCATAATTCAGAACTCCTTATTGTTAGACATATAACGTTTGGTATTTGGACTTTTGATTTAAACTGTTCTAAGAAAGAAAAAAAAAAAAAACAATTTGTCACAATTTTGAGAAATGTCCTAGTAGAGATTATTACCTTATACATAATTGTTTTTCTTCCTTGTTGCAAGAGACCTAGAAAAATAAACGATGTTCTTTCATGTTCTTTCATGTTTTCTGTAAATTTGTAACTGTAATGTGTCATATAATAATCAAGATATCAGTAGAATTCTATTAGTAGTAAATATCTAATCTTGTGCAAAAGTCTTTCAAAGACTTTACAGTAAGTAATTCTTTGTTTCGCTCTATGTAAATACAACAAATTACGGTTGTATTAAATTTTTGTGTTTTGTGTTGCCGAAGGGACGAGAAGTACATCTTAAAATTCAAGACAAGATGAGAAATATTATAATCCACATCGTATTCGAAACTAGAATCAAGAAGAGACGAGAAAATAATCGAGTTTCATGGACACCACGATTTGACTCCAGTCCCAGATCTCAAACACTATTTTAGTGCTACATGAGTCATAGTGTAGAAAAAAAAACTCAGTTTTACGTCCCACGCCTATCCGGTTAGGCTAAAGGAGACGGTGATTATGAGAAATGAATGAAATGGTTGGAATGAAGAAAGTAGGAGGAAACGAAAGAACTACGAGAAAACGCACGAGCATGATGTTTGTCCACCACAAAGTCCACTTCACGCGAGCTGGGATCGAGTCAGGGACCCCAAGCACCGGAGGTGAACACTGCCACTGAGCCACCGCGGCCCCAGTATAGAAAACTCTAAATTGCTAAAGTAATTGTATCAGCCCAATGAAGAGCATTTATTGTTAAGTATTTGGCAGGTTCTGGGAATAAGAAGGCTTTTATTTAGTTATTTATTTATTTAGGTTTAGGCCTCTAATTGTTTCTTCCACATTTCTCAATCTTCAGCTTCCTCGTTTAACTCCCAATATTTTCTTCTATTTTTCGAATCATTGATCAGTTCTATTCTTCCTGTTCCTTGCCTTCTTCCCATCTTCCTTCTATGGCGGTTTGAAAAAGGTAAATTCTTCACAAGATGTGTCGAATTCAATTTGCCTCCCTACGCTGGATGCTGGCAAAAAGCGTCCTCTTTTCTCTTATCCGTTTTAAAACATCTTCGCTTGTTGCTCTCTCTGTCCATTTTATCATCTCCATCTTCCTGCAACACCACATTTCGAAGCTTTCTAAATATTTCTTCTCTAACTTCCGTAATGTCCAAGTCTCTGGACCATACAGTCCAATGCTCCAGACATAGCACTTGAACAGCTTCTTCCTTAGTCCAATATCAAGCCTGGTAGTTAAGAGTGATCATTTGTTGTTGAATACTTCTTTGGCTATGGCAATTCTTGACCTGACCTCTTTAGTGCACGATGCAGTGAGCGTCCTTCGTCAAACATATTCCAAATATTAGAAATTATCAACCTCTTTAAGTTCTTTTTGATCTTCCTTGGTCTATAAGGACGCGTTTCCACGGGATATTCTTATATCTTTCGATGTTAATTTTAATTCCATATAGTTTTCCAGTATCAACTATTTTGTCAATCGTCTCCTGTAGACCTTCTTCAGTAGGTACACAAGTCAGAATGTATTAAACAGAAAGACTCAACAGTGTTGCCAACTCAATATAAAAGTTATATTTTTTCAAATTGCACTATGTCAGATTATCACACATTTTAAATCAACGTGCCAAATGTAACCTTAAAATACCACGTTTATTATTCAGTGTTACAAACTGAGGATGCTATACTATCACAAACATCCGAAGTTCGGAGGCCGAAGATATGATAAACATTGCTGAAGTTTGTAACATGCTTAAATCGTGTAATTGAGAGAACTTGTTTGTACTTACAGCTACTAAAAGCTATTCCTGTAATGCTATAGAAGAGAAGGGAAACAACAATTATTTTAAATATTTTCCACAAATACGCCATATTTTCAGCAGGATAAGATAGATAGATATAATGCAACATTGTGAGCACATTAACTGCCGTAACTAGGATTGCATTTCAATGATACTTTTTGCTGGTATATTAAATGCCTTAATACCGCGGTTCAGTCCGACGATGGGTGTTGTCGGTGCAAGGAGAGCTAACCTGCTCACTATATAGACGTGGCAATGATCATGGAGCTAGAAAAATGGAACAAACGCCACTCGCAAGCTTTTGCAGAACTGAACACAAACAAAAATGGGCCTATAATTGCTGAACCATGCTTAGCTTTTGAGATCTAGCATGAAATATATCAAAACATTTATTTTTTCTTCCAGACTAGGACTATCGTCATGCGCATGCTTTCTTCGCGTTTTTACCATGTCTTCACTTTTTTCTCCATGTAATGTCAGTCATGATTTTTTTTGTTTGCCATAGCTTATTCACATACAGAATTTCTTTGTGGTCTAAGTAGCAATTTTTAGCATTTTGCCCTCCTGAGATATTACGCCCCAAACATGGTATCAAAATCACAAACTTCAACTTTCGGACCCCCATAAATCTATGGTGCCAGTAGTGTCAAAGGTGTGGATATTTCTACGGACTCTACAAACAATAGTATTCAGCACAAAATTTATGAACCCCCTCCCCCACTCTATGCCATTCCAAATTATAGCCCCTCTAAAAGTGTAATTTTCTGTACTTTTTCTAGTGATTTCTCATGTATTGGTTTACAACAGTGCATATTTATTTAGAACCAATCTCTATTAACTTCAGTCTCTCCTCTAAACATTCGTTTTTGTTTGAAGTTCGTCTGTACGTCCTGAGTAACTATAGTTTTCGTAAACGCTTGCAAGTGCAAAAAATGGCACTCCACCGACAACAAAGATGGCCGCAATTCAGGAACACTTGTACAGACGACAACATGAATAGTGTTATTGATCTCCTCATACACAAGGTTCGTTACACTAAAAGTTTTATAATTTTTAGAGATGGTCGGGCAAACATTTTGCCCATCTTTGGACCACTTCATATGGAATGACCCCCAAATATATTTGTTGTTGCTGTAAGTTACAAACTTCTTTTCACGAGTACAAACATAATTGTCAAAAACAATTACGCTAAACTTTTTATCAAAAACTTTTAAAATAATATTTGTATTTTAATTCTACTGATAAATAAATGTTATTTATTTTGTACTCTTTATTACAAAATAAATACAAATATTATTTAAAAATAGTTAGCAAGGAACACAGACATCATGATAAGTCATCAATTGCCGTTGAGTTCATTTTCTAGTCGCTGCCATAACCTAGATTTTTGGGTAATTCAAATTCTGGTCACACTGTAATTTCTATGGATGGCAACACTGATTATTCTTCCGATTCATATTTTCGGGTGTAGAATAACATTATTTATTACTGAGGTAAGTTATATTTCGTTATCTCTTTTCACTTCCGAAAAACTGGCAAAAGAAAAATTGTTAGCTTTTGAAAAATATTTAGTAAACCCCATAATGGAATATATATTTATGGAATATAAACAAAATCTCCTGCGTCGTTTTTGAGAAAATCGTCCTAAAAAATCATCCTGAGAATAAACTAATTTTCGAATATTTTCAGGAGAAATGACATGTAATACTGTTAGGATATTAATTGAATATTTATTTATGAAATATGAACTAAGTCGTTTGAATCGTTTTGAGAAAATCATTAAACAAAATACTCCATGAATAAACTACCCCTGTAGACTCTCTTTGATCAAATCAATTATGCTTTATTGTCTGGTTATTGACGAAATGTTTATTTATGAAATATGAGTACAATCGTCTGATTCGTTTTGGAGAAAATCGAAAAATACTACCCTCATGAATAAACCACCCGTCGCGTCGTACATTTTACCAGGGCAAATGACTTATGATATGCTATCAGGGTATTACTGAAGTATTTGTTTCTGAAATATGAACAAAAATCACCTGATCTTTTAAAAATATCGTCCGAAAACTCATTCCTAAGAATAAATTATCACTCTCATATTTTTCAGAACAAGTGATTTAGGACATATTGTCCGGTTATTAATAAAATATAAACAAAATCGCCGGAATAGGTTCTGAGAAAATCGTCCGGAAAAACTCAGCCAAGAATAAACTAATCCTCGTAGATCTTTTTTCAGGATGAGTGAGCTATTCTCGGTTTATTAATGGAATATTTATTTATGAAATATAAACAAAATCATCTGAATCATTTTGCAGAAAATCATGCGAAAACAACTCAACCTCCAGAATGAACTGTCTCTTCTCGAATTCTACGAGAGAAATAATTTATATATCACAATGTGGAGTTGGTCTTGAAAACTTGATTTATGAACTATGAACAAAATCGTTTGTCATAATTTAAAAAAAAAAAGAAAGAAAAGAAAGAAAATCGCAATGTTTAATTTCCCCTTAAGTAAACTAATCTTAGTTTTAAAGGTGGGAAAATTCCAAACCTTCCTGGGGAATATCATAAAAAGTTTAAGTGTTTGAGTGAGGGTGCGGTGGCTCAATGGTAGAGCGTTCACCTCCGGTACTTAGGGTCTCTCGTTCGATCCTAGCTTGCGCCGTGTGGACTTTGTGGTGGACAAACATCGTGCTCGTGGGTTTTGTTGGGGTTCTCCCGTTTCCTACCACTTTCTTCTTTCCACCATGTCATTCATTTGTCATCATCACCGTCTCCTTTAGCCTAACCGGCATAAGCATGGGACGCAAAATTGAAAGATCCCATTATAAGTTTTTGAGATACGTTGAACGGCATGGCCTTTAGGGGAGTGAACATCAGTACGATCGGACGAACAAATAGTAAGATGTCGAAAATTAACTTCTTTGGTATGTACGAAAAATGAAACGTCTGAATCCGTTGAAATCGAATATCATATTATTCACGATCACCATACTTTCTTATCTCTTTTCATCACTCGAAAGTAAACATGTTCGTAGACTAATGTTTTATCCCAAACATGATTTAGTGAAAATTTAATAGTGTTAGTATAACTGTTCTGAAAATGTAGAAGATAAACCTAGTGAAACAAAGTTATTAGAATTTACAAATGAACTAAAACATCCAACTTTTTGTAGTTAAAGACTTCGTTTATGTAGGAGTCTACGGGAAAGATGTGTATCTGTCTACAGTAGGTACAGTACGTACATAGCATTTACTGAGGCCGTTAAAACTGGAACGGGAGATGGTTGAAAACGTTATTAGTACTATCCGAGATAAGTTTTAATTGATTTTAATTTGCAATTGCATAGACGATAATCCATGGAACAACTGTTTCTAAAATATTAAAGTTCACGGAATAAATCAAGGCCTGAAATGTGTTTTCCCTTTTATCTGTTAGTAACAGTTCTAAAGTTATGTACACGCTAACAAATTATTTTACTTATCGTTACAAATTTATGAAAATCACACAAACGAGAAAAAAACTTTTATTATGTGCTCTTATTAATTCAAACTGTTCATGCAGCTAATTTCTTACATAATTTGAAACTTCATAACAAAAAAATTGAACGTTTTTTTTCTTTTCTTTCTTATCGCAGTATGAAATGAACAAGAATTAAAAAAACTCTTGGATTCAGGGACAGAAAACAACTTTGAACATTACTGTGCTTTCAATGTAAATTCCCGCCATTATCATACTCTTAGCCTCTCGAGTAATTTAGCAAAATATCATATTTTTGTAACATCTCTAATATTTTGTCTCTTATTCGTTTTCCTGTGCTATCGTGTATGTTAGTAAATTGCAGAAAATGTTCGTTTATTTCTACGTAATTATTATTTGTTTTGATCTATAAGATCACATTTCATTAGCAAAAAGCGCTGTCTGGCGCCCATAGATTGTGTCCAGTGTGCTATAGACTTTAGTTGGTCCTGCCTATAGAATTATTTAACTTAATTATAAATACCTTATTCAGCACAAAGAATTCAAGTTGTTCCACTTCGTATTTCCAAAAATCCTTCCTTAGTGGTATTTTACGTCACAAGTCCTTTGTACAGGATGGTCGGGAAGTAGGCATACCTCCTTTAGTTTCAACAGTACAGTGTTACTTATGGTAGAATGTTTGTACACAGTTACCTTGAAGTCTTAAGAGTAATAAACATCGGTATGATCACCATTCATGTCGTAACACAGCTTAATTCTGCGTCTGATGTTTTGCGGAGATACTCCGGAGTCACGAGGGTGAAGGCGTGTTCCATAGCTGCTCATAATTCCTGCGTTGTCTGATATCGAGTGTTTCTTACTTGTTGCTTTATGAAACCCCAGAGAGCATTGTCTGGTGTTGTCAGATCGGGACTTCTTGGACGCCAGGCAAAGGGAACTGGTGAAGATGCACAACCTCTTCCAATCCAGCGGCCAGGAAACGTCTGATTCAGGTAATGAACAGATTCAATTCAGGTAGAAAACAAATGAACATGGATAGCAATTTTGCCAGACAATGCCAAGCAATGTTACCAAACAAATGTGGGTAAAACCTAAAACCGTCAGAAAACACCAATTAGGGGTACGCCCACTTCCGGACCACGCTGTATTGTCTAAATTTTAAGTTTCTCGCTTAAGCAATTTGCACCGTATCCATCACTTCTAATTTCTTTCTTGTTAAGAAATCGAAAAACGAAGAAACATTGAAAATGGGTTGTTACTGTAGAACTTTCTTCATAGCAATTTGAAAATTGTACAACGAGTCTGGTGCGTTTATCTGGTTATCGAGTCGCAAGCCAGTCTGGTTCATTCTACTGACAATAACGTATGGACCATGAATCTAAAGAAATTAGGGAGCGAGTATCAGCTTCCTAAATTAAATTATTTTTTACGTCTTTGATTCTAAATGTGACTATTACCGTAAAATATCTTTACCTCCATACTTATTAACATATTTCAATGAAACTTGGTAAATATGTAATATAGGAGTAATATAGGATACGTAGAACTTTTCGAACTACATTTTCCTAAACCCCGATGGGAAAGCCCAAACTTATATATACATATATATACATATATATATATATATATATATATATATATATATATATATATATATATATATATACATATATATATATATATATATATACATATATATATATATATATATATATATATATATATATATATATATATATATATATATATATATATATATATATATATATATATATATTCACAAACACTTTCCTAACTTCTCCCGAGTTTATGAAATGTCATAAGCATGTGTTGTCATTTGAAAGCCTAATTCATTGTATAGACGATGACATTCGACCAATGAATGTAACGTAGTTAAGCTACGAGAAGCATATTTCTTAAGTGAAAACGTATAACTTTAAAAGTTCCGTGGTTTTAATAGGGTTGATATCATTAAAACTAGGAATTTTAAAGCTTACTTTAATTTATTTTTGCTATTAGAATGCTTAAAGTAGTTTGTCTTGTGAAGGAAACATTAAATAAAGCTCCTAATTTTGTTTTGGTTGTACCTTTTTTCAATGTAAGCACTTTTTGCTAATGACATCACGTTTTTGCACTTTTTAAAATTTCTTGGTTTCTTCGTCGCATTTTATTCCTGTAATTCAAGAAGGAACACCGAATGTGTGCAGCATCATATTACTTTTGCTTCAGAACAATCCTGTTAGGCGAAAGTTATTAAATAGGAAGTAATCACAGCTATCATTAATCTATATTGTTGAGTGTTTTTCTATATACAAATATTTACTTAGTGACTGGAGATGTAGCTTCACTGAGAAAACCATGGAATGTTAAATGTTATCTGTTTTAACCCTTTCAGACCTGATTTTTGTTTTCTCTCCGATTTTATTTTTATTTTCTCTTATTATTCTTTTTGACAACTAATGAAATACAACTGTAAATTTGTTTGAGGGTGCCATATTTAGAGAATTATGGATGAAACATTTTGCGTGCACTAGGGTTGAAATACAAAATCGCATTAATCGAAAACGTCATTGTGATCTACATAGTTTAGAAACTCAAAACACATCACTGAAACAGAAGGAGAATTTATTGCAAATAGTTTGTTTCGCCAAGAATAAAACAGCTTACGTGGCTGAGCATTGTCCATCGTGATAGCCCCTGCAAGTATTCTACAAGAAATGTGCGTTTCTTCCTGAAAACAGATGAAAGCACCAGAGAAATAGCGGAAAGTGATTTATACAAGATTTAGAAAGAATACTGACATGCAAACCCAGCCATTTTGGATCCTTCAAAGTAATTATATTAATCTTAAAATATGATGTACACAAATGTTACCACCAGATTCGAAAGGGTTAATTGTTTTCTGGACTGTGACTTCAATAACATTGTGTTGTGGATTTCTTCACCAATGAGTGAATCTTGAGCCTTTTATATATAATTAGTTTTGGGATTATTTTATGAATATTTGCGTTTGAAATCTGAATCTTTCTGCCAAAATTTTGTACGTTTTTACCCGAAAATTTGTACCAAAGTTCCTAGCTCTAATTATAATATTATTGAATCTCACACGAGACACTACATTGTAATTCGTCAACATGTCGTGGTATCACAGTAACCTACAACTAATTCATTGTAATTTTAATCAACAGTCTTGTAGTGTAGAATTGTGCTGTACATACCTGAACAATTTCTCCCGTTTCCTTCCCAACCTCTTTTACAGACACATCTGTAGGATTTCCTTGTTGGTCTACACACTGCATTTGGATCACAATCATTTTGACCAGCCAAGCATTGATCTGGAAAAGCAACACGAGATAAAAGTGATTCAGCAAGAACAAATAAAGCACAAAAAAGAAAATAATATATTTTCATATGTGTATCTCTTGTTATACTGTGAATCCTTGTGTAGTTCGAAAGTTAACGAGTCAAGTCACAACGCATCCTTCCTTTAAATGAGAAAGAAAAATAATGAAGTGGTAATCAAACTGGTATTAGTGAATGATGGGTTTCTTTGTTTTTTAGTGTTCCTTTTCAACATCGAGGATATATGAGACGTGGACCGTGAATGTAAGGTGGAATTCGAACCACTTAATGCGTTTAATTTTTTTAATGTTTTCTCGCTAGGAATCGAACCCGAAACCACGTGCATCACACATTGAATGCGTTTGTATAATAATGAGATCATAAAGAATGTTATTTACTATAATAATACCACCTAAATAATATTTCTTTCCATTATCAGATATTAAGCCCGTAATCATATGTACTAGAAATACGTGTTAATTACTGCCATCCCAACAGGTCTAGTGCAGTCTTTAAAAAATACCGGACATTCTCCGGTGAAAAGCTAGCAATCGGGGATGCCACGTTTTTACCAAAACATTTGCAGTAATTTCTTCGTATGAAAACAGGCTGTAATTGTATAAATAGCACGAAAAAGATTATGTTTTTCTTATTTAGGATGAGATCCACAAAAGCTCCTTACTAGCGGAAACGTTCTCCAGTTGTTCTAAGAGCAGTCTTAGGACGACCACGAGTTAATACTAAAAGTATTTATTAACTCATGAAATTGTTTTACGATTAATCCAGAGAAAGTAATAACAATATTTTTTAAAGTTATTTTCTTCGTTATAACTTAATAAGCATTCACTTACTAGAAATATGTTAACAATTTCAAACATCTCAAAATAGCATTTGTCAAATGTTGGGTTGAAATTTTACCTGAAAATTCCATTTTGGTAAAAAATAAATAAATAAATAAATCTGTAGAATTTACAGAATTTTCTCTGCGAAACACCTGAATTTTTAAGAATGTGGTTAGAATACATGGTCCAGTGATATCCGGATGGGAGGTTATTAAAACTTGAACATATTCCGGTGGCTCGGATTCCACCTTGAACTATTGATCCGGTCCATGTATCATATAGCTTTTTGTGCTGAAAAAAACGTTAAATCCCAACCCAACAAAGCAATATACGGTATATCAAAGAATACTTATGAATTTTAAGTACAGATGATACAGTAGGATTTTAAAATGAAAACGGGCTATGAAAATAATGAAATTTTACTTTTAAAAAGCGGATAGCCATATCTAAAAATGTTTAAATTTTCTCAGATGTGCTTATCGTTCCTAAAGACCCAAACTTATCATTCCTGCCTCAAATTTATTATTCTGCACCCCCAAATGTACTTTTCTCCCCCAAATTTACCATTCTTCAGGTTAATCGTAACATTTTCTATGTGAAATTACGTCACTCTCACATAATCTCATGGGCACAACCTGAATCCTAAAATCCGCCAGTGGCCACCCTTGATTTTTTTTTATCGCTCCTGTGTTCGTTTCTCATAAAATATTGAGTTTCGTCGGATATTTTGTTTGTTATTTGTAAATAAATAAATAAATAAATAAATAAATAAAAATAAAGACGAGAGCGTTGTATTTGCGAATTTGGTAATTTAATATTGCGTTCACGGTACTAAATATACAAAAAATTCTGTTTAGAATGAGTTTTTATTTAATGTATGATTTACATGTTTATTTACTGGGCTGCAACATTTCTAGCGTCCCGTTTTTCAAATTCTTCAATATATTTTATTTTGTGAGTTTAAATAGTAATTCATTTCCTGATTTGATTTGTACAGTAGTCCTCTATTGATTTTAGCAAGTCTTCACTATCAGTACATCGTGTAAACGTTTAACAAGAATTACAGTTTGGCATGTATCTTTAAGTATGAAAATTTATCCCAACTTTGGAAAGTTAATAATTCGCGAACAAAAGATCTGTGGAACAAAATATTTTACATGCTTACCAAACAATTTAAGGGCTACCTACATGTCTCGTTTGATAGAGATCTGATGAGTTCTGTAGATTCCTCGTTTGGAGTTTAGCATCCTTTTTCAGCACCTAGGCTATATGAGACATGGGTCCATAGCAAAAGACGGGATCCAAACGACATCAGATTTCCCCAGAAATCGAACTCGGGTCTTCCGTTCCGAAGCCATACGCCATGTAGCCACGACGGAGCTCCATGTACAAGGGCTATTTTTTAAACTTTCAGGAAGATACGAGAGGAGAAGTACCGGATGACAAAACCGGGATGATAAAATAGGGATAAGACAAAATTATTCATTGGACGTCGCTCACTCCTCACAGCGAAAAAAGACGGCCGTTCAACCATTGTGGAATAGCGGGTGTAAAAACACATCAAGTACCGTTGAAGCGCCCGCCAAATGTAAACTACGTGATGCAATTCGACAGCTGATGTTAAAATTTCACGGAATTCAGTATAGACAAAGAATCTACATCTTTCTCGAAATACATGAATAAAGTGTTGAATAAGGTCTCCTGGCGCCAAAGATTTTCACCCTTGGCCGCTCTAATCCTATATGGTACATCAGTAAGTCTTTTAAATACTCTGCAGCACTCTAGATGAAGTCATCACTTATTGAATTCCTGCTGTAATTCTTACTAATTCGATGATGAATACAGCGGCTGTATTATACCCTTTACAATGGAGAAATCGAATCACATCACTTCAGACTTGGCGGGAACTTCGATTGCACTCGATAGCACTCGATTTTTGCGCTTGCTATTCTACAAGGTTTAACAACAATCTCTGCTATCGGTGTGAGGGACACCAAATGAACAGTTTTATCTAATCATCGCTTCATCATTGCACATGCTTCTCCTCTAATAGCTTAATGCATGTTGAAAGAAAAATAGCCCTCGTAGATCACATAAGAAACAATTTCTTCAGTCCAAACCTTAATTTTGATTACCCACACCTCGGGAATTATAGTCTGCACAGAAAAATATTTTGCATACTTACTGAGCAAGTAAGGTCATACGTTTAGTTTGACCAAGATAGGATAAGTTCCGTACGCCTGATACGATGCAATAATACTGACTTTGTCACTTCCCAGGCCATGTGAGTTTGTGCTGAATATAAGTGTCGGTGAATTTTCTCTAGTTCTCCTGTTTTCACCCACATTTTCAGTCCTCCAATTATTTCAAATTATTCACTTTCATTATTCACCGTCTCTAACCTAACCTATAGTCCTGAGAAATAAAACTAGAAATTGTCATTGATTTTCCTTTAGGGCGAAAAAAGAAAAAAGTTAAATTTCCTAAATTCTTCTGAAATTACCATATTCATTGTCTTCTTGCACAAACTTCATATTAATAAACCAAAGCCACTTGGCGTAGTAGTCCTTTGTGGGTCTGAGTCGCTCCAACGCCATCTGTAAGCGACTGCCTGAACTACGTCCAGCCTACGCGTAGTCAGCACGCTACGTCGCCCTGTCTCTAACAGACGTACCAGAAGTTTTCTAGACCTGCCCGTCACGTATTTATATGACTCCTCAGTTTGCATCACGATTCTGGGTGTACAATTGGGAAGTACCAGCTTCGAATCTAACCTGGAGTCACGCGGGCATGAATCCAACCTTCGAATCACTAGATTAAGGTATTCCTACGAACTTAATATTGATGAACATTGTTTGTTACGCAGGTTGTTTATCAGTGCCAACAGTGGTCTTTCACATGGCAAGCAAAATATATTTCCTTCCCAATACGGCGATTGGATTAAGCTCTGGTCAGACAAAGCATCGTAGGTGCACTATCTTTTGTAGAAAGAAAATGTACAGTTGAAATAGACCTACCATATAACTATCACAGGATTATAGTTATCATAGCTTCCCTGTCTCACTTTTATATTATTATTATTATTATTATTATTATTATTATTATTATTATTATTATTATTATTATTATTATTATTATTATTATTATTATTATTATTATTATTATTATTATTATTATTTGTCACGGTGTCAGTTGACAACACTCTTTAACCTAAGAAGTCTGAGCAGCAAGTTCTCAAGAAACCTCACATGCAATAGCGTAGATACGGCAAATTAAGTGGGAAAAAAGCGCAATGAGCTCTTATTAACTTGCCAATCATAAAGATATAACATTTAGAAAACAGAAAAGGCCTACTAACATCGGGTTGATGTCCTATTATATTGCAACTTTCAAATTATTAATTGCATGTTCGATTATAATTAATGAGACCGTTAACGCTCTTGTCTTCGGTGCGAGCGGTCCCGGGTTCGATTCCCGATAGAAAAGTGTAAAACGCTTTTTCAGGCCAGCCACCCTGAATGAGGTTTTTCTGGGTTTTCCTCATTCCCACCAGGCAAATGCCGGAGCGGTACCTAACTTATAGGTCCTAGGCCGCTTCCTTCCTTTCCTCCCTTTCCCCGGATTGTGTGCTCGCCAAGGGACGTCATCCCTCAAACGTGACGGGCTAAATGGCCTTAGATGCCGACAGCCTAGAAATCTAAATCCTAATTAATAAGAGTAGTAACCAGTAGTAGTGTCATATGTACACAACGTGAAGGAGTTTTGTTTGCATGTTGTAGTATTTTCTCAATTAGTACCGTCAACCGGGGCTACTTAGAACACCGGGGCTATTATGAACAAAAAGTTGGAAAATGTTTGCAATGTCCATAAATCATACAAAAGTTGCAACAATTTGCTTCGATTATACATGTTCATATTGCCTAGTTCTTCTACTTTACTTTTATATGTAAAATGGGGCAATACAATTGAAAGAAAAAAATACAAAAAATATTTAATGGACCCATGTTTTTGAGTAAAAATTTATGCCCACCCAAACTCTTCACTGTGGAGACCTGGGTTTTATATTTGTGGAGCTTTAGTATTTTTTAAATGAGACTTTGTTATGTTGTTGTAAGTTTTCCATATACATAAAAAATTAAAGAAATAAAATATGACGATGAAATATATATATATATATATATATATATATATATATATATATATATATATATATATATATATATATATATATATATATATATATATTTTTTTTTTTTTTTTTTTTTTTTTTGCACATTTTTGTAAAAAACTGGGGCTACTTTGAACATGTCTCTTTGAGCATGTTAGAAGAGCTCCGCACCAAAAAACACCATTGAGAAGGAAAAAGTCCAAAACCAATGTCACACCAGGTAAAAGTGTCAGTGTAGATGAGATTCGAAAAAATGATCCTGTTCCTAGTACAAGTTCGCAAGTTATCAGTACGAAGTCACCAACATCCGCATATACCCATACCAGCAATAAAAGGAAGCCAGCACTGCAAGAGACAGACAAACCAGAAATATGTGGCAAGAAAGTGCAGAAAAGAAAACGAAGGAACAATTCAGAAACATGCTGATCTATCCAGCAGTGGTATTCCGTATTATAATGATTCTGTCATGAATGCAAGCTTTGGTGTTTCTGATTTAGAAGAACAGGATGAAGAGGTTGCTCTACCCAAGGAAAGACCAACGATAAATACTGGTGCGTGGGTTGTAGTGCAATATGCATCCAAAAGGGAAATTTTCCATTACTTTGTTGGCCAAGTGATTCAATGTTATGAAAAAGGAGCTGAGGTTAAGTTCCTCCGAAAGAAGTGTCACAATGAATTTTATTGGCCAGTTCGAGATGACTTTGATAATGTGACATACGCCGACATAGTGTTGACACTTCCTGAGCCAAAGTTCGCGAGGATCGGCATCTTTTCCTTTGAAAAAGACCTGATTGGACGGTACGCTATCACAGACTAGAGCTACATGCAAGTGAGTCACAAGAACGTAAATATAAATTTAGTTTCATAGTTTCACGTTCATTTAAGGACACGAGAACGGGCAGCAAATTGCCGTTTTTTTCACGGTTTGGAACAATTTTTAAGTGTGATTTTTCAATGTATTATGGGAAATTTTGGACATTCCATACTTGGAGGTATATCAACAGCCATAAACGAACAGTTTTATTATTCTCATGGATGTTTGGAAGGATTTATGCATGGAAGAGCAAATTCAAGTTTTCTAGGTGAGTTGTCTTAAATTTTCGTATTTTAAAAATAGTAATCATTATCATATCTCAGGTTAAATTATACCTACGTGTTCAGTGAAACCCCAGCTATTTTTCTGTGTCACAATGAATCCCCCGAACTCCATGGCAAACAAGCTATAAGCAGTTGAAATTGTTGTTCATAGTAGCCCCGAACCCGAGGCTAGTTTGAACACTCAGAAAAAAAATATCAGACGAAACTGGTTACACCTGATTTTTTGTAAACCACATTTTTCGGTAGCTATAAACCATGCACATATTTGTAGAGTGAAAAATATTAAATTTTCCTTTTAGTTTTTAAATGAGTACAAAAATACTGAAAATTTGTATCAAAGTAGCCCGGTTGGCGGTATTAAAGACATAAGTGCTAACAGATTTATACTATTTACAGTTTTAGCAAAGAGATTAGAATGGAGATTGCACATATTCTTGGGATGCTTAATTGATTTCAGAAAACCGCTCCTCAGTACCTATGCAGTACCATTTCTACTCTGTAACGATCAACATTAAAACCGAAAGTGGTTCGTTTCTGAGACAGACAGTTGGGTTTATCGTCTCTTTCAGCAGCGAGGCTATATGAGACGTGGACCTACCGATTAACGGGAATCCAAGCCACATGAGCTCAAGCCGGAATCGAACCCAGGTCTCCCACGCCAAAAGAAAGGCGCGTGCACTAATCGCTTAGTTACGAGGAAGCTAAGTTGTGATTGGTTTCTGCCACTTTCGATTTGAAAAGAGAGTGAAGAGAGAAAATAGTACACATTACTACAGCGCTTAATCGATTTAAAAAAAACAACAAAAAAACATACACTTCTAGTTATCTCTTACCGTATTTGCTGTAAGTAGATCAATACTCAAACCGGAAATCGCAGTGGATTTCTGTTACTTTCGGTTTTAGTAGAGAGTTAAGGATGCAGATAAAATGTATTCTTGGTACGCTTGCACGAATCAATAGTAAAAATCTGCGTCGCTAGCTATTATCATTTTTTTCAATTTTAGGGTCAACGTTAAAATTGGATATGGTTAATTTCTGGCACTTCCAGTTTGAGTTTCATTCCCACCGATAAACTCGATTAACAACTTTTGACCCTGTAAGATTCCGGCCAAAATTGATGATCTATCAACTAGTTATTGAGATATTTTATCTTCTAAACAGATGGATACACATTTTTTGTCTTCCGAACGGGCATACAGAAAGTCAGGGTAAATATATAAAGAAGTTTTGGTAAAACAAATTCCTCAAATATTATAATTTTTGAAAATTAGGAATATCTTACGTATATTTGAACACGTGATATTTATTTATAACGTAAGTTTTAGGTTAGTTTCACTCAACTTTTATATTAGAACTTTATAGAGTAACAACAATAAAATGACTCATATTCCTCGATCCTAATATGCTTGTAATAGCTTCGTCGAAACAAGCGATATATTAAATTGATTTTGAGTTTAACGTCCTTTTCAGCAGCGAGGCTATATGAGACGGGACCAACTGATTAATGTGGAATCCGAACCACATTAGCTCCTGCCGGAAATCAAAGCCGGGTCTCCCACACCAAAGGCGCGCACGATAACCGCTTAACTACGAAGGAGCTCCCAAGCTATATATTGTGAGAATCGCTAGGTATTACTAGTAATTATTCTAGTATGGACACAAAAGCCGGTTTTTCTGTTGTCAGTTTTTACAAAAATTGAAACCGGTTCAGTTTTCTATCAAAAGCTAGTTTCGGTTTTAAAACTGATTATGTTTTCTACCAGAAACCAGGAGTAAAAGTGGATCTGAAAATGTAGGGGGACGGTAGGTAGCGGCATGGCGTCACTCTGCCTGCTGCTTATCTTTCCCCATTCTAATTTTTTGGAACTAGGAGGAAAGTCGTGCTTTTTTTGGAGGCGGGAGGACGGCGTCCCGTCGCGTTCCCACTCACTTTTACCCCTGTCAAAAACCGTTTTGTTTTTCTATCAAATTGGTTTGTAGAACAACCGAAACCAGTTTCGGTGAAAAACCAAACCAATTTTGGAGAAAACTGAAACTTTGGTTTTTGGGATTTCGGTTTTTGTAGAAACCGGTTTCTAGTTTATATAAAACCTGTTTTGTCCATCCCTAGTTACCATACGTCAGCATTTACGCGGACGTGTCGTCATTTTAAGAGTAAAAATTTTCATTCACATACATTTTCCGAACAATATTGCAACATTGTTTTGTGAACAGGGGTACTATCATATATAAATATTTAAAGGGTTAAATCTAAGCACACAGTGATTCTATTTCTTATTATTTGATTCAGGGCCAATTGGGCAATTTGGGGAATGGGATCATTTACCGCCCTCTTTCTCCAGAAAGAACAAATCTTAAAAGTCACGATTTCAAGTATGCTACCCAATCATGAACAACGAAGGGGAGGATCTTGATAGAACCGCTCTCACTCAGACAGACCTAAACACTACAAATACAATCTCGTTGTGTCTGTTTTCTCCTTTAAATAATAATCTATTATGTTAGTGAAAGATAAAGCAAACACGCCTAAAGAGGAAAGATGGTAATCCTTTTTATAGAATTCAATATCGAACTTCAATCTCAATATATCAGTTTGCAATTACAGTGAAACTAGCTCTCTCAATTTCTTGATCTTCCTTCTAAATCCTTACGATTAAAGAAGTAATGGAATTAGAAATTAGGAAGAAACGATAAGTCTCCCAGAAAATTTGCTGTGGTTCATTGGCTGAGTGCTGCGACGGTCCATAGTCCACTTGGCTAGAAACAAAGTAACTAATTTGAGTGCAGGTAAAAATAACTCATTCCTTTGTTCGTTACTAACAATTTTAAAAAAAAATGTTTCTACCTTTATTGATAAGGAAGTTATTTGTGACAAAGGCAAGACTAGTTTTCATATCAAAACAGTGATAACTAACTAAATGGAATAGGTTGTTCGCTACTGTTCGAGAATTGAGTTCTTGTATTTGACACCAATCAAGCCATTCATGCTGGTATTTGTCTGACCATTTGCTTTAGCACTGTCGATGTGACAAACTAATGCGACTTAAACATGATTTATGAATGTAGTATTCAAAAAGGCCAGCTTAGGAAATTTAACTACCATCATCATGAAGTCTGCTTCCAACAATAAATATTTATTTTAAATAATATAGTTCTGGCATATTTTCCCGACCCTCGAAACTTGCCGGACCTGTGCTTACTCATATGCTTTCAGGACATCAACCAAGTAAGAACATTCAGGCACATTTTGGCAGTTCATAATATATTAACCCTAAATATTATCTCTTTACTCTAATTATAAAATATTCTAGTGCTATAAAAAGAAAAATATATACTGATGACACATGGTTAAAAAATATCAGTAAGTTAATAGTAATAAAATTGTTACAGTTATAGCTTACCCCTTCTTCTTGTAATGATATCATTATCAGTTCTCGCCACTACTGGGTCAATCACTAAAGCTACAAAACAATGAACAACAACAATAAGCATCACGAAACAACACTTAGCTGGAAGACGCCTACAATGGTCTTTGTTAGCACCACGTGCATAGCTGTTGCTAGTACACGCATCACTTGACTTAATAAGTACCATGGCATCGCGCGGCGTGTCATCCCTTTTGCATATGCAATGATGCACTTTTCTCATACGTATACACACCTGGCTTCATCAAAAATCCTTCCAGAAAAAAGTAGGCGTGTATTATATCACGATTATACGAACACTGCTCATTTATTGCGGCTGTTGCTTGCTTTAGAAACTTCGCTGCGAGTATTGCTGCCTTCCAGGCAGAGGACAAGACTGGATTGGTGTATTTATGTGTGTAGATGTATATGTGTATAGGTGTGTGTGTTTTGCCTGCTTTACCACCTTCCCCAAACACTCCTCTTCCTTCCACGCTTACTTCTTTCCTCCAGGATTTCCAAACCTAAGTGTTTGTCGACTAGAAGCAACGGAATCCCTTGGGGCTCTTAATGAAATTGTAATGTAGGTTCTACAATGGAATATATACACACTACTTACTTACATCTTCAAGTACTTGGAGTAAGACTTATTAAATGACATTCTTGCACGTCATTATATAGTCATCATCATCAATAGAATGTGGGAGCTAATTTCGTATTAACTTCCTCGTTTTTGGTAAAATCCACTACACTAACGATTACTGTACTCTAATTCACTTCAAAGCTAGTATTCCTCAACTTCTAGTAAAAATCAATTTTAAATGTATTTTTATCTACATGTAATATCATCAGAAGCTTAGTGGTTTGGTAGTGGAACGATTACTTCTGATGCGAGAGGTCGTAAGTTCGAAGTCATCCCACGATTATAAGATCATGCTGGACAGTATCAAGCTGGTGGTTATTGTGAAAAGTGCTAGACTGACAAGTACAAAACGTGACCAGCGCGTTCGAGTATCATGCATTATGTTATATGAGAAAAATGAAATAAAATCCTTGACATTTCACGGTTATCCTTTTAGTGAATGACTATGAAAGAACTGGTGGAATGCAAATTTGGAGAAAAAAAAACAACGGGAGAACCCCGAGCTGAACCATAGACACAATATTGTACACTACAAACTCCACAGACTATGATAGAATCAAGGATCCTTCATACCAGAGATGAGTGTTCTACTACTAAGCCACCGCATCTGTGAATTTCCTTGATAATTTCAGACTTTACCTCATTGTTTCTCTTAATTGTCTTTTGGGTTTGGTGTAGGATGCAAAATTTAAATAAACAAACAAGAGCTTTTAGCTTACAGACCATGACTGATCCTGTTAAATTACAGGTATATACAGATTTCCTTAGTTAACAACGTTTAGGAAGTAAAAACATTTTAAAACATGTGTGTGGACTATAATGAAAAAAAAAAAAAAGTAGCTGAGTAGAACTACAAACGAACTAGAAAATGTAAACAAAAAATGGAGAAATACTCCGAAATAGGGTGCTGCATGAGAAGAAATTATCTTATAGGGATTCTTCAAAAGAAGATACATAATACAATATAGAGGGTGAAACAAGAATGTTGTCATTCAGATGTGGTAGGATTAGGATTAGGAATTAGATTTCTGGGCTTTCGACATCTAAGGCCATTTAGCCCGTCACGTATATGAGAGTTGAGTTGAGTTGATTTTAACGTCCCGTTCAGCAGCGAGGGTATATGAGACGTGGACCTACTGATTAACGTGGAATCCGAACCACATGAGCTTCCGCCGGGAATAGAACCTGGGTCCCACGCCAAAGCCGCGTACGCTAACCGCTTAGCCACGGAGGAGCTGTCACGTATACGAGATAACGTCAATCGGCGAGCACACTATCTGATGAAAGGAAGAAAGGATTGGAGCGGCCTGGGACCTGTATGTTAGGTACCATCCCGGCGTTTGAGTAGTGTGAATGAGGGAAATCCAGGAAAACCTCACTCAAGAAGGTTGGCCTGAAAAAGCCATTACACTTTTTTCGACCGAGTGTCCCCACCGGGAATAGAACCCAGAACCGCTCTTACCGAAGGCAAGAGCGTTAGGGACTACGCTAGATGTGTGGTATTAATGGTAGCAAATGTTAGAGAAACAAATGGATTAGAAGAGGACTGCAGCGGATGTTCTAAATCTTTGACAACAAATATATTAGTGATGATAAAATCCCTATGAACGTTACAATGACGAAAATGGTTAATGATTAGCTTGTCATCATCCACGTCCTAACATTGTATTCTAACTAGAACGTTTATATTTACAGTCTTCATTAATATGAGAATCTTCTTAAAGTAAAATCTTCTCGTAGTCAAGTAGAACTCTTCACCTTTATTGCGGAAGACCTGATCTCTATTCTGGAGCCCATGTTAGGTGTAATTCATGTTTCATCTAGATTCGCTGTCGAAAAGGTAACGTTAAGCTCCAAAAACCAATCTGTTTGGGGTAAGGGAAAATAGTAGCCGTCCTAACCAAACAAACATAGAAACGTTTCTTTGGATATCTAAGGGACGTTAGTACCGGGTAGAGTAGCCCACGAGACAAGGTAAGACGGTAAATTAGGTATTCTCGTCTCGTCTCGTAAAATTTGTAGAAATATCGCCTCGTCTCGTAAAATTTGTAGAAATATCGCCTCGTCTCGTAAAATTTGTAGAAATATCGCCTCGTCTCGATTCTCCAAAACCTTTTCGCGTCTCGTCTCGATTCTGAAAAAGCTTTTCTCGGCTCGGTCGAACATTTTCGCGATTCGTTTTGCAAAATTTGTGTACAAAATTTGTCTGATTTTTTTCTTAATTCTACTCACTGGCGCAAATCCCGAACGAGATGAGGGGGACATGTCCCTTCCAATCTTGGAACTGGGGAGACTGTCCCCCAATTATCCGATTTAAAATGTGTTTTTTTTGGGGGGAGGAGAGAGAAATGTGATGATTTGTGTCCGATTGCCGCAAAGGAAAGTGAGATGATATTGATGTCCCCTCCCCCAGCATAAGCCTCAACTCTGCTCGCCTCCCAATCTGCTCCCTTGATCCTCCACAGCATTGTTTTTCAACTTCATAAATATTTTGAACATCGCTTTAAAAAAAATTATGGGAACGGTCTTACTCATCTCCGCTCCCCCTCCCCTCCCCAATGTC
This sequence comes from Thermobia domestica, assembly GCF_964235325.1. NCBI lineage: Eukaryota > Metazoa > Arthropoda > Insecta > Zygentoma > Lepismatidae > Thermobia > Thermobia domestica. The sequence goes on along the minus strand of NC_137467.1, from coordinate 91,216,756 downwards.
GAAGACAGATTTGCGCAGCTGATTCTACCTAGAAGTTATCAGAATTCTTCCATGTTACGAGATGTCCACTTAAAATATCATATAACAACTTTTAAACCATATTTATTATTATAAATAAAAGCCAGAATAGAAATGGTGAAATAAATTTCTACGAGGAAGAAAAGCATATTTGTGCGTGTTTGAATAAACCGTTTTTAAAAAAAACTATAAAATGCTTTGTGTGAGTATTGTACGGTTTGAAAATACGAGGATGACACAAAACGCATTAGAAACGACTATCGATATTCTCGAAATTTGGGCGTGGAGACGAGTGTGTGGAAAACTTACTGAAACGAAGAGAGAGAGAGAGGGGGAGAGAGAAAAATGAGTGAAAATAATAAAAACGAAGGAAATAAACTTATTATGCCATTTATATATTCGACATAATCTTCAGCGAGATGTTTGTAATTCAATAAATAATACTTTTATACTACGTCCGCGGTTTATTTTGTTAGAGCCTAATTTACACCTCTGACGATAAAAACGATCAGATGTCTTTGAAACATTAGATATAATAGAATACAACTGGGATGAAATTGTCTAGAAAGTATTAAGCCTTCTGAGATCAACACTGAGATTACATTTATAATTAACTGAAATAACATAAAAACCAGAAATGTGTCATTTTGTTCGATGACCTTTCACCACTTTTCCAGCAACATCGTAATCTCGTCGCTACAGAACTCATTTTCAAGTTATTTTTTTTTTTTTTTTTTTTTTTAACATGACACGTGATTTTTCACAGGCCTCTTTTGAAACTAACTTAATACCACTTAGAGAATTCTGCAGAGACCGAAACAGATAATAGTATGTCACTAGATGGCGGAAGGATGAACGGAGGATGGATTAAAATCACTTAGCCAATTTCTTTCAATTTCTGACGGTAATTTTCTGTATTAGCTGGGTGCATAGGCGCCCAAAGAATATTTTCTAGGGGGCTCAAACCCTTGGTTACTATATTAGGTTTGGTATATTTTTTTTATTTGTGGCTCGTGCCCCTCCTTGCCCTCCTCTTCGGACGCTCATGGCTGGGTGTGCTATATTATGAGCTGCTCCAGTCAACCAACCATTATTGGGCTACGCTACCAATAGGGATGTGCACGAGTCGAGTCGAGTCGAGATTTAAGCCTGTCTTGACTCGTCTCGAGAAAATGTTGTCTCGACTCGAAAATAATGTTTCTGTCTCGACTCGACTCGGATTTAAGACGAGACGTCTCGCAATTCGAATTGAGACAAAATATATCAGTTAAAATATACGCACATATTAGCCAGAACATTATGACTACCTACCTAATGTCCACCTTTGGCACGGATAACAACGGTGACGCGTCTTGACATGGACGCAATGGTCCTTGGTAGTTGGTTGTTGAAGAGAGTTGGCACCACATGTGCACACAGGTCACCTAATTCTCGTAAATTAATGGGAGGTGGACGATGCGCTGTGACGTCACGTTCAATCACATCCCAGATGTGTTCAATTGGGTTCAGACCCGGCGAGTTGAGGGCCAGCACATCACTTGGAACTCGCCCCTGTTTTCTCGGACCACTCGATCACACTCCTGGCCTTGTGACATTGTGCATTATTATTATTATTATTATTATTATTATTATTATTATTATTATTATTATTATTATTATTATTATTATTATTATTATTATTATTATTATATAAAGTACAATCAAATATCACGACATTAATTATTAGTTGTAATTAAATGAATTGAGCTAAAAAGTTACATCTTGATCTCGAAAGATTAACTATTAAGTTTATGCGTTCTCTATCTTTCTATAGTAATAAATGCTGGAATTGGTTTCAAGGCGTTTCTGAGTGAATACTTTCTTCAAAATAATATTTAAAAATATAGAAAGATTTTCGAGACATTCGAGTCGAGTAGAGTCGAAATTTTTACGAGCAGTCTCGACTCGACTCGAAAATTCGAGTCAAGAAATAAGTTTATCTCGAATTTTACAAGGTACTTCTCGACTCGAATTCGAGTCGAGCCGAATTGAGATTCGAGACATGTTTCGACTCGTGCGCATCCCTAGCTACCAACAAAGTTGATGCAATTGAGCCAAGCATTGAATCAAAACCGGCCGGATTACGCGAAAAGAGATGGTAAAATGATCTACCAGCCGGACAACACTCGACTTCATATTGCGGAACCGATGAAGGAAACGAAAGAAGAGTTAAACTTACGCGTAGATGTCCTACCATACCTCCTATATTCGCGAAATATTTCTCCTTCCGATTAAAATCTATTTTGATCAATGACTCGTGACTTGTCGGAGGGCGCTTCCATTCTTATGAGGATACCAAACAATGGGTCGATTCGTGGATACCCTCTAAAGATGTGTCGTTCTTTCAATAAGCAACTCACCTATTACTAGAAAGATGGGGAAAAGTAGTAGCTAGCGATGAACATTATTTTGAATAAACAATTTGTAACTACTTTTTCACAATAAAACTGTATTGTTACCAACAAATTCCACAAAATTAATGCATACTCCCAATATTTAGAAATTTCATTTAATATAACAAAAAGTTTCAGGTTCTTTGCTTTAAATTGATTTCAATAATAAAACAAAAAACATTATGGTTTGAACTGTGCACCAATAGAATTGTGGTAAAGGAGCCACAAATACGTAACAGTAACCTACCCCTTTTAGACGCAATTGCTTAAGGACATCCTTTGACTGGCATTTTAATTTACATTATTGCAAGGTTAACACTTTTCGTTGAAATCTTGACGCATTAAGAGGTTGTTACCGATTTAGAATTCACGCTTCTGGCGTTAACACGGTTAAAGAAAGCATAGCCTTAACAAGGCTGCTCCGCCCTAACTCAAGGCATTAAAACCACCTTCGCACATGCAACTTGCAGCATCAAGCTTGTTAAGACATATCGCAAGGTTCGTCACAAGAGCATGAGAGGAATGCCGAAAGCCTCTTTTCAATTTCAATCACCGGCTGGTCGTTGGCAGCCATTAAGAAAAAGGAGAAAAAGTTTCGTATAAGATATCCAAAATTCAGCAAGTCATCACATTACATCGGAAGATGACAGCTATGAACTAATTGTAATTTCGTTTTGTTTTTACTCTATTTAAAAATAATTTATTTTTCTAGTGCATTCTTATCTATACAGAACATTTACTGTGTACTAGCAACTGAAGGATAGTACAGGAAGATCCTGTTAAGCACCATTGGGAGAATTTTACAGTAAATATTGTCGATGGCACTTGTCTATTTATATGGAAATTTTTGTTCTTCAAACCATCGTTGATGCTCTAAAATGTCGCATAAAAAAAAAGGCATGTTCAGTTTTTCTTTTTCCATAATTTTGTAATCAAAATTACAGGAAGTAACTTCTTTAAAAACGTCGCACTAACAGCAAGAGTTAGTTATAACCAATTATCAAAGCAGTTTGGATTTGGGCATCGATATGGCCTGCGCGATGTTTTGATTCATTCTTGTACTATTCGACGAGTCGAACAGAGCGGTACCAAAATTTTTGAAATCTGAAGTCAGCAACATAAGGAAAATCAATGTTGAATATAGGGATACAGAAAAGAAATCCACACGCGGCCCGATCATTGGAAGACCTATTTTGAGGAGTCAAATAGCTTCCCTTAGCGATTTTTTTAAAAAAGCAAAATTCAAAATATGAAATGTTCAAGTCTTATGGTGAGTTCCCTCGCCCTTCTCGTCCCACAGGATTGAATTTGACATTTAGTTTCCTGTTTAGCTTGCGAAGCAATATGACACATATACCTATAGCTTAAAGTGGGATCCGAACCACATGAGCTCTCGCCGGGATCGAACCCGTTTCTTCCACACCAAAGGCGCGTACGTTATGCATATAGCCACTTCGGAGTTCGCCCTTAATCTCCAAGAAAGTGTTCAATTTAAACTTACGCTTACAAATATATGTATTAATACGCAAACTCAGGAACCGGGAATAATGAAGAAAATCATTTAAAAAACTGCATATAGAAAGAAAACAGGGGGTTGTAACTGCAGAGGTGTAACTTAGACATATTCTTTAAGAGAGGGCAAAAGACGCCCAAGAAATAACATTTTAGAAAATTCACGATACTGTTAATTTATACTGTTATGTGCTGACCAGCCAGAACATTATGACCACCTACCTAATCTCTGATATGCTCACTTTTGGCTCGCAAGACAGTAGCAATGTGGTTTGGCATGGAAGAAATGAGACCTTGGTAGGTGGCTGGGTGGTATACCACATCTGCACACATATCACTTCGTTCTTGCAAATTTCGTGGATCAGAGCAATGAGCTCAATCTGAATTTCAACGACAACCTAAATTATTCAATTGGGTTACGATCGGGTGAGTTCGGGGCCTTGCCACTGAGCTCCTAGCACAACATTCGCCTTGTGACAACGAGCATTGTCTTGCAAACTGATAATATGACCGACATGAATGAGTGTACATGATCAGCAATGATCTGCTGATAATTTGAATCTGTCATTATATATTCATACACAATGTTGGGCTCATGGAAGACCATATTAAGGTTCCCCAAATCATAACGGAGCCACCACCGGCCTGTCGTCATCGTACTTTGTACATCTCCAAAAAATAAAATGAAACCTTTTAGTTTAACGTCCCACATAAATGCCGCTTAAACTAAGGGAGATGATGAAGGCAAGTGAATGATGATGGAAAAAATAGTGGAATGAGAATGTGAGAGGAAACGAGAGTACCCCGAGGAAACTCCCGGACACGATATTGTCTAGCACAAACCTACTTGGCTGGGGGTCGAACCAGGGACCCCACACATCAGAGGTACACGTCTCAAACAGCTGTTTTCCCGGAGGACGACGGATTCCGATGCAATCATTGATGTGATTGTGGCAGGATCATGATTCATTTAATAAGCCAACATCGTGCCATTGTTGGTCTATCCAATGACAATAAGCATGTGCTTTTCAAGTCGGCGGTTAACATTGGTGCACGTGTGGGACGTCGGCTGCGGAGACCATATCTAACTGTATGCTTACACACATTTGAGCTTTGTCCACTGTTAGTCTGTTAAAGTACACTGTTAAATGTATCACAGTTTGCGCCCTACCATGACTTACCGACCACGACAGTCTGTGACGTCCGACTTTTTAGATGAGGTGTAGTCGCCCCATGTCTTGTGGATTGGTGCTGTTTTGCAGTCTTTCTCAGATCTTTGGAAGACACTAACCACAATAGCTCGCGAACACTCGACACATCGCAGTGTTTCCGATGTGCAACTTCCCACTCGCCTATGGGAAGCGTTACGCAGGCCAATCAAGTGAGATCTCTGTCGCTATATTATAAGCGGTTTTACTGTGCCTCTTTACTCTTTAATCAGTCCAACGTTTTTGTCCAAAAATTAGCGGTCGGTTATATCGTTTCGGCTGATCAGTGTAAACAAGAGTGCAAGTGAATGACTCACCTCCACTCAGGTAATACTACCATAGGTAGAGAAGAGAAATTTAGACAAAATACTTGTATCATAAGAACCAGTTATAGGGAAAGCTTTTTGAAAATACAGCGTGGTCCGGAAGTGGGCGTACCCCTAATTGGAGACAATGTTAATGGACATTCTTAAATGGAGATGCTTAATGTGTTGTTGGTGCCTCAACTGGAAGAAAATGGTGTTAAGGCACTGTTGTGATACAGCAGGAGCACCAGCCCACTTCGCGATTCGCATGCGCAATTACCTAAATCAGACGTTTCTTGGCCACTGGATTAGAAGAGGTTGTGCATCTTCACCAGTTCCCTTTGCCTGGCCTCCAAGAAGTCCCGATCTGACAACACCAGACAATGCTCTCTGGGGTTTCATAAAGCAACAAGTAAGAAACACTCGATATCACACAACGCAGGAATTACGAGCAGCTGTGGAACACGCCTTCACCCTCATGACTTCGGAGTATCTCCGCAAAACATCTGCGAGAACTTGTCGCAGAATTCAGCTGTGTTACGACATGGATAGTGATCATACCGATGTTTATGACTCTTAAGACTTCAAGGTAACTGTGTATAGACATTCTACAATAACTAACACTATACTGTTGAAACTAAATTGGGGGTACGCTCACTTTCGAACTACCCTGCTAAGAAGGTAAAGTTTTTTTTTTTTTCAGGAGTATCGTATCTCACGAATTCCTGAAGCTAGAGAGATGAAACGTAGCATATAAACTCTTCATTGAAAATAAGAATACATGTTTCAGCGTTTTTGAGAATTATGCCCCTAAAGGGGAAACGTAGACATTACTAAAATCCTCACATTGCACTTTGTTAATCAGAAAGTGCCGAATGAGAGTATTCGCTTAAGCAGGGCGCGAAATCCTGGGGGGATGAGGGGGAATTTCCCCTCACTGTTTTTTGGAAAATAATCCCCCCCCCCCGCAGTTACTGGGGAAAAGAGAATATGCAGGTATTTGTAAGAAGTTATACATATTTCTTGAAAATGAAACGTAGTTTCCCTACAAAATACTTTCAAAGGCACACGTACCCCAAGAATACAAGTTCAACATACTTATCAATATATTTACAACTATTTCATTAGGAAATGTATAATGGAAGACGTCGAAGTGGTTAGCGTTAAGCAAAATTAAAAAATATAGTGAATAATTACACTGTGCTTTGATCTGGTAACTCTGAAAACAAAATAGAGATGAGATCCGAAGTAACTATTCTTTTTTGTCCTTCTATTACTAAGGGGATCATACTTGAGTGCGGTGTTATTAACATCTTGAATGCAACAAAAAATGAAACGTAGGAAGTGTGCTACGAATAAGGTAATTACAAAATACTTCAACGTTAATTCTGAGTCAGACAATAAAGTTCGCGGTTACATATTACGACGCTGGTGTAGTAGGGGAGAGGGGGGTACATTTGAACATCTGTTTTCGAATATTCGTTTTTGCTTCCAAACACTCAGCAAATTTCCTCCTAGAACTGTAGCAAAAACTAAATATAATATACATTATATTTGCCATAAAATAGAGTACTTTGTTTGATCTTGTCATTCTGTGCAAGGGCGCAGGGGGTGTCGTTCAAATGTACCCCCTTGGGGGGGTAGATTTAAACAAGCATGGGGTAAATTTGAACATACGTGGGGCAGTTTTGAACAAACCATTATTTTACTACAATAATCGTTATTTTCAGGATGAATTCGTTTACGAACAACAAGGCTAATGTAACAAAGCACCATTAACGATTTAAGGCACAAGAATTAACCAATCGCGTATGGCAAGGAAATAATAATAATAGTAATAATTGCTGAAACATATATGCAGGCCCGCATTTGTATATTGTGCGCCTCTGTGCTCTAAATAATTTGCCTCCCCTTCGGAAACACATCTGAATTGAGTTGAATTCATAGTTTTTGGGGTCACTGAGATGAATAGTGACAGTTTTAATCCAATTCAACATCAAGGTCATAATCAACTCCCGAGTGAGGTGTGCAAGAGTTTATAAGTAATCGAAAACGACAGATATTAGTAGGGATGCACGCGAGATGAGACGAGAAATGGAAAAGTCTCGTCTCGTCTCGCAGCCCCAAATGTTGGTCTCGTTTCGCGTCTCGCCTCGTCTCGCAAATGTGAAGTCTCTATGGCATGGTCGCATGGTCTCGCAGTCTCGCATATATTATGGGTCAAAATTTTGCAATGTATTATTCTATGGCTGTTTATGAATGATGATGTGATGTTCTGTCCGAAGGCAGGTATTTGACCTAAAAGTCCCTTGTCAAGGTGAATCCATGGTGGTTTGCAATTCCTTTCCATGGGATGAATGTTCATAACATCCTAAGGAGACGGAACCTAGAGTTCAACATGGTATCCGAATTTGTGTCCCCTTCGCTCCAAATTAAAAGAAAAGTTGTGCTGGAATTTGATTGCTGGACCATTAATTTTCGTCAAATTACTAGCATAATTTACAGCAAAACCAGCATAAATTGTTACTGGATCCAACATTGTTTTCCAGCTTAGAGGTCTCCAGCAATATTTTCCAGTATGGCATGCGGGCACATTTTTGCCCCGAAAAAAAGTCGCCAATGTAGTTAGGATATAAAGAATATAACGTTTCCGTATATGTTTTTTCTAAACTCATTGAACCAAATCCGAATCCTTTTACTATATCTATATGTTTTTTTTTAAAATTGCTAGTCGTAGTTACTAGCTACCTCTAAGAGCGTTACGCCCTCTTTGAGGTGCGTGGTGGGAAGGAAGAAAGGAAAGCTATGGGAAAGAGATTGGTGAGCTAAGAGATTTTATTTTATTTCATTATCATATCGATTTCATAATCTTGTAAAAGGTCAGACTTAAGGAACTTCGTTCCTTAACATGAGGTGTGGAAGGAAAGGAGAAGAAACATATGTATATTTACACATAAAACATATTTATATTTATACACAGTAAACAATGTAACATATTAATATAATAATATAACTTAATAATCGCGAAAATAACGAAATAACAAATGATGTTGGAACATCGAGAAAACGGCAGCCACTATGATGAGAGAGTTAAGGCATGGTAATTGTTAAAATGTAACATGTAAAATGGAGATGAGGTATGAAGCGAGGTGCATTACACAGGACAACACATAGGTTCTGTTAGTGAGACAAATGAAGTCATTTTCTGCCTAGGGGCAGCTCTAGGCGATAATGAGAGACGAAGGGAGCCCAAGTTAGACACAAAAGGAATTACTGTGCAGGAAAAGATGGATGGATGAAAGGAAGATGTTCATGAAGAATGTAATCTCCAATGACTAATAATAAGGGACCTCCGGGCGGTAAAGTATAATGGTATAGGGTGAACAGTAGCGATAATGGAGGATGAAGATGTCTGTGTGGCGTAGGGTGGAGTGCGAGATGATGCATTGCGTCTTGAAGTAAGGAATGCTGACTGTCTAGGCGTTTACTGATATAGGTAAGGAGAAGTTTCTCGATGTGATACTGTAAAGTTGGGAATGAAATAAGGCGGTATAAATCCTGAGTTGGGCTAGGTAATCGGATGCGGAAGGCGATGCGAAAAGCGTGATGTTCAAGGATTAGCAGCTTATTATAGAATTTAGGTGGAGCGGCTACCCATGCGGTAAAGCCATAAGTTAATATTGGACGAATGAACACTTTATAAGTATTTAGAATGGTGTGCGGTCGAAGGCCCCAGGTAGTACCTGTCAAGCTCTTTAACAAATTGAGCCGATTGTAAGCTTTAAGAGTGACATGTTCCAGGTGTTTAGTCCAAGTTAGGTGTCTGTCGTATGTTATACCTAGATAGGTAACTGTGCGACGTGGTTGGATAGGAACGTGATCAACGTGTAACGTGAGCAGTCGTTGATTTCGATGAACTCTAGAGTAGCGTCCACGTGGTAAAAACACTATGGCTTGGGTTTTGGCCGCATTAATGGTAAATCTCCACCTAGTACACCAGGATGTAAAGCGATCTATTGCGGTTTGGAGGAGAAGGTTGATCTGTTGGATAGTGGTAGCAAGAGTGAGGAATGCCGTATCGTCGGCGTATTGAAATAAATGAGTACGTTCGGGCAGTCCAGGCATATCGGAGACATAAAGAAGGTACAATAAGGGTGACAAAGCTGAGCTCTGTGGTACACCGGAAAGAAGAAAAATGGGATGAGATAAACAGTCATGAAATGAAATGTATGCCAGTCGATTAGTAATGAAATTATAGGTGAGCCGAATGTATACTATGGGCAAGCGAAGTTGTAGTAGCTTATAGATAAGTCCAGTATGCCACACTTTATCAAAAGCTTTTTCTAAATCAAAGAGGATTAAACAAGAAGGTTGGTTTGAATTGTAGTGTTCTGTGATAAGAGTTATGAGTCGGAGAAGTTGATCGTTTATGGAGAAGGATGGTCTAAAGCCAGCTTGTGTGAAAGGAATGATATTGTGGTCGTTCAGATAAGCATGTAAGCGTTTGACTAGAATACGTTCAAAGATCTTACTAAGTGCAGAGATCAGTTGTATAGGTCGATATGAGGTAATATCCTGAGGAGACTTGTTAGGCTTTGGAAACATTAACGTTTTGGATGTTTTCCAGGGCAAAGGATAGTATCGAGTGCTTAAGATAAAGGTATAGATAGTAGCTAGTAATACTAGTAATGGTATAGGACATTCTTTAATATGGCGGTAAGTGATAGTGTCAAAGCCGGGAGCTGTGTTGCGTTTATTTTGAGTGACGGAAGTTATGTCCTGTACGGTGATAGGGGCCAGGATAGGTGTATTTTGTAATAAGACATTGTGAAGGTTCGGTTGAAGGAGAGATGATGATAGGTTGAGAGTATCTGCAACGTGTGAGGCGTTACCTAGCGTAGTTGGAGTGAAAATCTGTTGTAAGTGGTCAGCAAAGGCGTCAGCTTTGTCTTTGTCTGTTGAGAGAGCATTGTTGGCGGTTAAGACTGGATACGGAGTTTTGGAGAATTTGCCACATAACGCATTGAAGCGAGTCCAATATTTACTAGGGTGTGATACGTCGGAAAGAGAGTTACATGTTTTCACCCAACATCGTAGTTTATAGGCTTTGATATAATTTTTGACCGTGCGTTGGAGTTCCTGTGGTGTCTCAGTGCGTCTGGATTTCGGGTCCGTAGAAATTCTCTATAAAACTGTCGTGAACGACGAATCAAGGTAAGGTATTGGGGTGTAGGGTAGGATGATATGGCTTAGCTGTAGTAGTGGGTATATATAACGAGCTGGCTTCTTGTATGGTAGTTGTAATAGTGTCAATAGTGGTGTATAAGGTCTCTTCAGAGGTGGGCTCAATGAGATGAATGGTGCATTGAGTAATGTGATTACGGTACTCTTCCCAGTTAGCTTTGTCGTACCTAAAGCTAGTACGAGGCGGTACAAGAGAATGAGAGTTACGGACTGCGAATGGGTTGTAAATGACTTCAATTGGAGCATGATCACTGCCTAGAGTATCTAGAATTTCAACTGTACAATGTAAGATGATATTAGAAGATGCAATGACAATTTCCGGTGTTGTATTCGAAATTGGGCGAGTGGCTTGCGGCAGATCTAGTACGATACCTGTAGTGTTGGTCGTGATGAAATTGTGAAAGGTTGTTTTGTCTTGAAGTGTGCGGCTGTGCATATTGAAGTCTGCCATGATAAGGTATGTTTTGTAAGTATTTGATATATATTGTATAAATTGATGCGGAAGTGGATGACCTGGTCGTATATAGATAGTGGCTAGGGTAATGATCACGTTTTTAAAGTAAATTGTGGTAAGCAAATACTCCGGCAAAGGTGCCGTCAGATAGTGATGTTGACGATATGGTAAGTTGGGAGAAAATCCAATGGCAACACCCCTGTTGGCACGAAGAGTAGGCGAGGGATTTTCGGCATGAAGCAATATATAGCGCGGGATGCAACAACAGCGAGACTGCGTTAAAAAGGTTTCATTTAGTAAGAAAGCCGTTACGTGTTCTTCAAGAAGTTGTTCAAATAGAAGTTTGTTTTTCGACAAAGAACGAATGTTTAGAAACAGAAAAACCAAAGCCATGATGAGGTTATGGGTTCGATATATCTTGTGATTTATGAAAGTGAACGGTGTAGCCAGAGTACGTAGCTGTGAAGGTGATATGAAACGTCATTTTGGCTGCATGGATGATTTGTTGTAGTATGTGTGGTCGCATGAATGGATGTATGTTCTGAAGCGAGAGTGTTATGAAAGTGAGAAGTTGATCAAGGGTAACTGGTGATTCAAGCGGATGAGGTGTGTCAGGAGCCTGTGCCGGAGGTCGCAAAGGAACTATGAGTTCAGGATGTTCTTGAGCTGGTTCCGGTTTTGCCTTGCATTTATAGCTATACGTCGGGTATTGTTCGTTACAGGTGGCGCATTGCGGTGGCTGTTGGAGATTGGTGCAAGTGCGAGTGTTATGATGACCAGCACAGTAACCACATTTAATTGGATTCTTACAATCACTGGTGAGATGAGAGTTATAGATCTGGTAACGTTCGCATCGAATCGGCATAGGAGCTGAAGATCTAGAAGGCTCTACTCGATGGATGTGGTTGTAGATAGAGGCACCGTGTTCTAACAGCTCATCGATGGTGGCTTGATGCGGGGTAAGTACTCGAACCATATATGTAGGCCCTCGATCGTTTCGAATCCTTAGTACCTTGTGGATGGTGTGTCCTTCATACTTGAGCTCATCTTGAATTTCTTCATCAGTATAGGAAGGGTCAACCCCACGGATGACAACGGAGAGCATCGGTGGACGTCTTGGTGGTGGAGGTTGCTTGCGCCTTGAAGAGGTAAGAGACTGAAGCTGGGTGTTCTTCCCAAAGATGTCAATTGGCACTTTGTTCTTGATGGTGCTGAGTCTTGAGGATTATTCCATTCCTGTTATGCACAATTTGTGAGATCGTAGCACGTGGCAAATATTTGCGCAACTGGATCGCTACCATCTTAGCATTGCTGAACTTCGGATCGAAGTTGGTAAGCAGCATGGAGTAAATTGGAGTTGAGAGATCTCAGTTTTGGAGCTTCCTACGTCCATCTGGTCAGATTCGGAAGCTGTAGTGGAATCCAGGTGATGATTCTTGAACAGTGGAGAGTGCTGTACTCTGTCGGCATAGGTGGTGCTCTTGTCGGACGCTGGAGGCGATCTGGAGCGGATGGAAGCGTTAGAAACGGCTGAGGCAATGGACTCTGCAGAATCATGGCGTTTGTGACCCTTGGTTCTGCTGAAGCTGGCCTTCCGTGGTCGCATTTTCGTGCTATTCCCCGATGGGCCGGTTACCTGTTGAGGGAGACTTGCATGTGTACCTTTCCCTTTGTAACCAGAGACTGTGCGCGGGTCCGCCATGGAAAAGCTGTCCGTGGGCTACTGCCCAAAGTGTGTATGCGTCAATGTCTACTAATGGTTTGATGAAACGTGATGTTTGATGAAAGGTAAGACTACCCGTTTGGATAGTAGTCCAGGTGCAGCTAGCTTCCAGTCAAACCTGTAGTACCGTTCGCCCTTGGCTTGATTAGTCTGACGAATGGAACTCGACAGAATGACGAGGAAAGAAAGCCGAGGATGAGGAGCAGGAAGGTATTTTAAAAAAAGCAGCTGTTCTGACGTCTGGTACGTCACAGCCGATTGATCGATTAAGCAATCGATCGGAAGTGTATATATGTAAATTTCGTTGTCTTTAATTAACCGGATTTCAAACTTGTCTTTGCCTGCTTCTAGTCCGAGGAATGCTCTAACGTCACAATATCCAAAATTGACACGGATTGTTCCCTTAGAATAGGTTTGAATTTTCTCTTCAGAAAGTTTAAACTCTCTAGCATTAAATTTGTGGAAGCAGCAAGAAAATATAAAAATACGTTACTTTTGTAGGAGAACAGTGCTGCCATCTATTGTCGCCTATCTCCCTTTACACCAACCACCAAAGAATAACATTACTTGTGTCAACGGACTTGTGGATAACGCAATATGTTAACAATTGCGACAATCAAAATATCCAGCAAACTATACTTGATACGAAAAAAGCTTTCTGGATCAATTTCCAGATCATACAGTTGAACTAACTGCAGTGTTGCCAGAATTCGCATTTTATCAACTTTCGCTTTCAACTTATATAATGTTGCTGGATCAAGAAAATAAAATTACTGACAGATATAGGGCCATTCCTACCATCTCCCACCAAACCTATAGGGCCATCCTACCAAACCAGTGTTTGAATTAAACTTCCGAACTGGAGGAGGATGTTTTTGACAAATATATATAAAGAAAATACTTTATTCCATGTAAAAATATTATGTTATTTCTGCGAGCCGGGCCGGGGATAAACTTTGAGAAGAGGGGATTTCCCCGCCATCCCCCAACATTAATCGCTAGTCGTAATGTGAAAAAGACAGAAACAACAGAAATATCACATTTCGAAGCAATAGGGTCTTATCCGCTTTTCAGACCAAAAACAGAAGTTCATGTATTCGTGCGCGCCCGCGTGTATACGTTTGTGTCGCAAAATAAAGTCCTAAATCGATTCTGTAATAAATTTCCAATTTACAAAGCTTTTCTTTTTTAATGATGTTCAGAAACTAAAGAAGGCTTTAATTCTGAAAATCAACCTTGGATAATAATAAATCTCATAATATGTATATTGCCCCAATCACTTTTTTGTTCCTGGAGGCATTAACGCTCAACTTAGAAAACTTAATAAATGTAAAATCACTAAATATACAATTAAATGTAATTCATAAATGTTGCGAGACTGCGAGAAGTCTCGCGAGACTTCTCGTGCGAGACTTAACCGAGTCTCGTCTAGCGTCTCGTCTTGCATGGTTTAGTCTCGTCTCGCGTCTCGCATAAAATTTTCACTCTCGTCTCGTGTCTCGTCTCGCGTGCATCCCCAGATATTAGTGTTGAATTCATTGTTTTCGAGGTCGCTGAGTTTAAGGGTATCAGTTTACATGATGTTCAAGTTCATCCTCACCCCTTGGGGTGGGAGTAGGAGAGAATGACTTTTTAAAAAATAATCTCGCTCTTGCGCGGGACTCTGAGTGTGATAGTATTAAATATAACTTTATTGTGAATCTTTTAAAAAAAAATCCAAAATTTTGCCGCCCCCTAAATTGTGACGTCCTGTGTTCGAGCACAGAATAGTAGTTACCTAAATACGGGCCTGCATATATGCTGTACGTTATACGTTACACACACACACACAAAAGGATATGTTTACAACATATCTATAGGCGTAGGTGTGATTTGAAGAAAAATTTAAAAGAATACGATCATCGTAGCATATCTGTGAAAATATGATTATGATTCACTTTTTAGTTTTGCTCGTCATACCTGATAGGCTTAATGGAAAACCTATTACTACTAGCAATCTAAGAGATCTAAGAAATTACATTTTTTTCACCACTAACCAGGTACTGGACACAAAATTTATTCTACCCTAAAATTCTGCAAATCAACATGAAATGTCAGAATTTTTGCAGTACGCTTTGTCTCTCCAGAAATTGTGGGATTAGAAAGTCTACACACAATATCAGCAGTTGGCACTGAACATTTGTCTTCCTTGTCTGAGAACACAAACATGTTGGTGGTACTTATAAGTTTCATAAAAGTAGAGGTAGAACAATGTTCAAATGTGCTCCTAATTTTTGTTCAAAACTGCCCCAACCGGCATGACCAAGCGGAATTTGGTAATACCCAGATAGTACAAACTATTGTGAAATACAAAGGGCAACATTAGATAAGTAAATTAATGTACTTGCTTCTGCAATGAATGGCAGATAATATCAAAACACAGGCTTCTGTCAAAAATCTTACAAAACTTCACAAAAATTCCAACTTTCCACCCGACAAATGTAACAAAATACTGCTGTTCATCAACAGTTACACTAAAATGGCAGATAACAGTTGACCGTCACGCAACGCAGTTTTGCCAAACTAAAATTTTTGAAACCACCAGATATGCTATTATTTCTAGCCTGTTATCTTAAATGTTCAAAGGTACCCCTGTTCAAATGTACCCCCCTCTCCCCTACTTCCCGAGTAGGTAGAAGTGCACTTTCTGCTTTATTTTTATGTAGATAGGTTGTCAATTTTATATGGCTGGTTACGAAGATTGCATATTATGTATAAGTAGATTTAAAGTTAATTTTAAAATTACAAAAGGTCTTGCGTAATAAAATTTGACGGCTGGAAGCCATGTTGATTGTTTACATTATAGTGAATGTGCGCGCGCACATGTAGCGAAAGTTGTATTTCTGGAGTGTGGCGGAACACTTAAACTGGTAAGTAGTTCGTTGCTTTATGCAGAAAATTATAATGCATTGATTACTTTTCGTTGAATTTTTAATTATTAAATGGTAGTGCGTGTTGTGAAGTATGAGATCCTTATTTCATTAAGATGATTTTTAAAGTGTAATTGCATTCAATGCTTGGAGTGGCCTTGTTATATGTATATATGGCCACTGATCGAGCTTATCAGAGTTATTAACCCGAAGTGTTTTAATTAGCAAAGAACATTCGAGAACTATATAGTGTGACGAGTACGTGTGGTAAATTCAGATCGAAAATTTCATGCGGGATTCTTATGCGTATTCCAGTTTGTGACGGATGCGAAATCAGTGAGTATAGCCTTGTGGAGGTCGGTAGACTATACCCACATACAATGTGAGGTAAGTTAAGCATTGTAATGCTCAGTGTAGGGTAAGCTTGCTTTAGTATAAGTAGTAGTAGTAGTAGTAGTAGTAGGAACGAGTTAGGAGCCTCGCAGTGATTGGTTGGGTTCTGTTCTTGACATAAGTAGTAGCAGTAGTAGTAGTAGTAATAGTAGTAATAGCAGCAGTAGTAGTAGTAGTAGTAGTAGGAACGGGTTAGGAGCCCCGCAGGGTTGGTTGGGTTCTGTTCTCGACATAAGTAATAGCAGTAGTAGTAGTAGAAGTAGTAGCAGTAATAGTAGTAATAGTAGTAGTAGCAGCAATAGTAGCAGTAGTAGTAGTAGCAGTAGTAATAGTAGTAGTAGTAGTAACAACAGTAGCAGCAGCAGTAGTAGTAATAATAGCAGTAGTGGTGGTAGTAGTAGTAGTAGTAGTAGGAACGGGTTAGGAGTACCGCAGCAGTTAGTTGGGTTCTGTACTCGACATAATTATAAGTAGTAGCAGTAGTATGATTATGATGATGTACGTATGGAGATTCCATATAGTTGTGCTATTTGTATTCTTGGTTCTTTATTTTGTGGGAGGAGGTAACTTGGTACATTGTTGATTGCCAACATGTCATGTTATCACTTTTTCATAATAAGGTACCAATAATACATATACCCAGTGGCGTCGGAAGTATTTTTCAGCTGGGGGGCAAACTGCTGTCTTGAAAATAGACACGGGAATGTAACATAGGTAAGATAATACGAATATATATTTGTAATGTAACAATAATTTGATTTGATTGGTTAATAATAATAATAATAATAATAATAATAATAATTTTGGTGTGGTGCAGAAATTTTCAACCACTGAAATCAGAATTAAAAACATATAGAATTGTAAAATTTGTACTGCTCGTAATGACTGTTTGTAAAAGAAATTTTACCATTTTATATACTGGTACATATTCTTAACTGTATTGGACATAGTCACACGGACACTATTAACGAATCTTAAAGCTACTTAAATCACTTGGAAACGAGGAATTTAAAATTATATTTTAAAAAATCCAGTTCTGGTGTTGCAGTACACTGTAATATTAGAAATTGCTATTTAGAACTACAAACTTTGTAGTACCTTGTAGTAGAAAGCAACTTGTACATTATAAAAAAGGCTACATAATTAAGTAAAAAATAAGAAAATATATTTGTTTTCTACCTACTTGACTTCGAACCAGAAATGGAAAAATGGAATTTCGACTAAAGACTTCATAAAATTTATACAGAAAATTCAATTACACCAATTATCCAGAGTTATTTGTATTTTTTACTACACTTACTTCAGTATATCTAGTTTGTTATTATATTCACCTGTCTTCCTAATCTCATTTTATTACTTCACTTCACACTAATAAAGTGCGACACAATTAATAAGAAATAATTCAAGTTTATATTGAATTTTAAGTGCTATTTTGTAATTTAAATAATTGGTTATAATACACATAATATTTTCACTTACGTAATTCTACATTTATTCCTTTTCAAAATTGACCAATAGTATCTTTTCTTTCGCTTGTCTTTGATATGAATTCTCTTGCAATGGTGTTTAAGTCTGGTCGCTACACATATGCAACAACAGCAGATGAGCCAATCTTTCCTGTGTCATGGACGTCCTCAAATATGTCTTTAGACGACGCAAATAGCTGAATGGTCTTTCACAAATGCTCAAGAAGCTGGCATAGTGAGAAGAAAGTCCCTAGACGAACAACCTGGTCGAGAAGGCTGCGAACAACTGAGGTCTCATCACTAAAAGTTTTTAATATTCTGGTGGTCGTCAGCGACTCAGTCGTCATCAAAGTAGGTGGAAGCAACCTGAGCTGAGCTCATAATCTATCCATGTTAAAATCCGACGCATGAACTCTCAATTCCTGCTTCAAATAATCTCTTGAGAGAGACCCACCAGCACATATAGCTCCTTCACAAAGTATCTTCTAGAGTTTTATGAGTTGTTTGAGGCCTGGCTGATTGAAACGACGCTGCACTTCATTCAACAAATAGTCAGTGATTTCTAAGTACAATTTTGGAAGATCTGATACAGATTCTGGGGTAGCTGCTATAGAAGGATTATCAGTCTGCTCCAACCTAATTGGTGTTCTGTTTGATCTTGATGAAGTGGGCAATTTAAATGTAGTCTGTCTGCATTTTCCTTTGCTTCCTTATAGATGTTTTCAAATGCACTGTCCGTTCGTAAGTTTCTCAGAGTATCCTCTAGATAGAATCGCTGCTGCTCCTTTAGCTCCAGAAGCAGAAGCATCAGAATTTTGAAGCACTTTCGCCAGTTGTCCGCAAGGTACATTAGCACGTATACTGACTATCACAAAAAATATTCCGAATTTGTTCATTCTTTTCAAATATCCTTTTAGAATTACTTTTTGACCATCATCTGGACCACTTGTATTACTGATGATTTTTTTCAACGTGATTTGAATTCGTTTGTAGTAGATTGAAATCTGATTAGAGACTTTCGCCTAATACACCAGCGAGTAGGACAAACAGGCAGCAAATGTTTAGGATTACCTTAGTTGATAGTTTTACAGGGTTCAAGAACAATGTCGGCGTGCGTATGTTGTCAATCGTTTTACAGAATCCAGGTTGATGTTTCAAACGTCTTTCACTATGGCCCGCACGTCACACAAAAATTCGCATTTTCGTGCTACATCCTGAAATGGAAGATTTAACGCATGATTATTGCAATGAATGTATACAGCTTTCGGATGTTGAGTCGAGGTTATCTTCTGCACACTATTCACTCGTCCTGACATGATAGCTGCACGATCATGACACTGTTCTGCATTCAAGTTAGTTTCGTTAGAATATCTTTGATCGTGAATTCTGTTTCCGATTTTGTGCCATGTGGGGTGATCGTTTCCATAAATATTTTGTTGGGTTTGAGGAATCGGAGTCAATACAGTGCACACCGAGACAACTGCTTTTTTCTTTGAAATATCAGTCGTGGAGTCGGCTATGATTGCATAAAATGGAGACTCTTTAGCTTCTGCTACCAAGTCTCACTATATTGCATGTCCCATAATCTTTAAAATTTCATTCTTTCAATCAGCACTAAGCCAGATATCCCGTAGATTAATCCATTGATTGAGAAGGGCACATCCATTTTTCTTTCAGCCAGGAGTGACATCAAATTACCCGTACTATGCAAATGTCCACTGATTGCTTGACCACTGCGAGCTAAATATCTAACACTACTAGTTATTATAAGCAGTGACTGTCTTCCTTATTCTTGTTTACAAACTTGGTTTGAAAGGAGAGCTGAAACACGTGTCATACTTTAACCCTTTCACTACCACTGGGACATATGTGTCCCACGATACATTCTCAGAGGACCCCTAGTAATTTACCACATTTTATTGCTATGAATCGATGTTCCACTGGTAAAGAGAAGCCTGCTAATGGTTCACAGAATTCTTATTAACATTATCAAATAGACAGTAGTGGAAGTGAACGTGAACAATGAAAGTGAGGAACAATGTGCTAGTGATAAAGCAGTGGTTGCATGTGCTGTAACTTGGAAAAGGATGTCGAAATATTTGTAAAATATTTGTAATCATAAATACGACCCAATTGTTTTTCTGACAATGTACGTTTCATAATTGAAAATACAAGATGATCGTTCATGTCAATACCACTGGAACATATAGGTCCCACGTAAAAATATCAGAGGGATACATAATATCCCACCCTTCCCAAGTCGAAAAACGAAACGGTGGAAAATGTTTTTATATATATTTATACGTTTGAAAGCAACTTAAAATAGCCATATATTAATGTTTCTCACTCCGAAAAAATGGTAGTGAAAGGATTAAACGAACGGAACGACAATAGAGTTCACATTTTTCATATGCTCTGAATTATTAATTCTACGTTATACATTTTTCCTCTTCACTATAAAACTTACTGCACTCTGCATATTGTTTGTAAGAACATTAATTTAACTTTATGGAAAATGTATTTAGGCCCTAAATATCCTGTTATTCATTTAAAGTGTTATATTTTTCAAACTTTACAATCTCGCTCAACGACTCGTTTCATATTGCAGACTTACGATTACTTAAACAACAATTTTAAAAGAATTTACAGTGTTTTGAGAATGTACACCGATGGAAATAGAAATTTTTCAATTCTTTTTCCTAACTCTTTCTCTCTAACATGGGGGCAGAAAAAGCGCCCGGTCCCTTGTTTCAAAGAGAAAGATGAATCTGGAATAGATAATTTTTTCACATTACTATAAAAAGCAAAATTTAGTTCATATAATCAGTGTTGTGTGATGTTTTTAGTCTGAAAGTGAGGGGGCAAAACGAGTATCTTGCCCCCTTTGAAAATTTCAGGAGGGGCAACTGCCCCCCTTGCCCCCCGGTTCGGGCGCCCCTGCATATACCACAACGATATGAGATCTTCAGATATGCTACAATAGCCACACCAGCGTTGTAAAGAATTACCAAGTTCGCAAACTAAATAGTGACAATTCACATGTTACTAATAAGGGTCGCTATTCACGAACAAAAGCAGTGACGAAAGCAGTAGTGGTAAAACGGGTGAAGCTGAAAAGAAGTGTTCTAGTGCAAATGTGATGGAAGCTTCTAAAATACATTTGCCAGAGAGTTCGTGTGATGAAAGTGATAAAACAAGTGATAAAACAATGTCAAGTAAAATGAACCAAAAAGTAACATTGTTACAAGAAAGTCAACCGCCCATAGAATGAAAAAGATTTCAGAATTCATGGAAACAAAATTGATCATGGCTTGTTTTCGAAATGAAAGCAGGACAGGAAGTGATGATATTTAATGTTTGTAAACTGCTTCTTTTGTGTGTAAAAACAATAAGACTAAAACTGCCAATAATGACTTGCCGTGGTCATCGAAAGGTGTTTCTCGAAAAAATAAAAATAAAAATTTGGATGCCGTATACAAATATGAACTAAGTTCAGTTCATCGGTTGTGCTTAGATATAGAAGTTAATCGTCAGAAGAATGCACTGGAAAAAAGCGCAGAAACAGCAAGGAAAACGTGTCTCACTTGTCAGATAGGAAGAACAGCAATTGGATGTAACGGTAAAAGTATTTCATAATGTATATACAAGTGCAAAGCGAGGTTGGAGTTTCAGGAATCACCCAGAATTGATTAAATTAAAACGTGCAAATGGTTTAGACATGGGAACTCACCACAATACAGACGGAAGTGCTGCTTTGATAACACGTTTCATTGCAGATCAGCTACAAAAGAAATTGGTAACATTTTTGAAGTCTACTGATTCCTTCTCTATATCCGTTGATGAATCTACAGATCAATTCTCTGAAAAACATTTGATTCTGTTATATTACGTACGTGGATGAGAGGAATATTGCTCGAAGCTGTTTCCATAAACTAGTACGCATCGAGAAAGCAGACGCAAAAGCAATAGAAATGAAGATCATTTAAGTTTTCTCAAAGGTTAGAATTGATTCTGATATTAAACAGAAGCTAGTGGGTCTTGGATCAGACGCGCATCGGTTTTCATAGGTAAGCACAATGGAGTTGCTGCTCGCATTAGAAGAAATTTTGCTCCTCATTTAGTCAGTATTCATTGCATGGCTCACAGGCTACATTTAGTAATAGAAAACATTTTTGGAGTCGTGAACTCAGTACACCAGTTCGAAAATCTGCTTGACAAACTTAAAAAGTTTTCAGTAAAGCCTCTGCATTTGCTCGCCTCGAAAACATTGCCAGTCATTGGCGAAGAAGGTGTTTTGAAAGTAAAGAGATTGTTTCGAATCCATTGGATTTCCTGTAAAAAGATGTACTCTTAGCCGTATATAGAGACTATCCATCTTTAATTATTATTTGTCTTCTGCCGAAGTGAGAAAATTGTCAAGTGAACAAACGGTGGCACAATTTGAAGGTTTGTATCGTAAGCTAACTTCAAGACAAACCATACATATGTTAGGGTTGCTTTTAGACATTGCACATATATTAACTACGTTCAGTACAACAATGCAAAAAAATGAAATATATGTAGCTGAGTTTTACGTCCCACGTTTATCCCGGTTAGGCTAAAGGAGACGGTGATGATGAGAGATGAGTAAAATGGTGGAATGAAGAAAGTGAGAGGAAACGGGAGAAACCCGAGAAAACCCACGAGCACGGTGTTTGTCCACCACAAAGTCCACACGGCGCGAGCTGGGATCGAACCAGGGACCCCAAGCACCGGAGGTGAACGCTCTACCACTGAGTCCCCGCGCCTCCACAAAAAAATCTGTATTGTATCGAGAAATAGAAACTCAGCTACATACTGCGAGCACAATTCTTACTGAAATGAAAGAAAATGATTACCTTTATCTCACGAATTGTAAAGAGAAGTATCTGTGTTATTGTGTTGACAGTGACTCGACATAATTTCAATTCGAGCGAGTAAGATGTCAAATCTTACAAGGGATTTTAGATGAACTACGAAGATTTCCAGCAGATGAACTGAGTTCCTGCTTCAAAGTAAAAAAAACAGCCCATTATACGGCAATTCTGATGTCTATAAGGCTGCTGAATTATTAGTCCAGTCCCTAGCAATACCTCTGTAGGAATTTCATAGTTGACGACATTTCACTTTATATTCATGGAGAACATGTTTATTTGAATAAAAAAATATGAGATAGACATTCTGTGTCCCGGGCATAACTTCAGAATCCGCCATTTTGAAAAATGGCCGATTGACGCCCGCCAAAGTTCGCAGACATGCATTTTAGCGCTCCTTATGCCCCTTCTAATTATCCGACTGTCATAAGTGATACATCGTTGGAAAGTGCATAGAACGCAGATTCAAACGATATATAACTCGTGTTCATACTGTCTAAATTTTAGAAGAAGAAGAAGAAGAAAACAAAATTTAGGGAAAAATAGGATGTTTTTTTAATTCCTAGGCAGCTGGCAACACTTACACTTACCGTACGACGACAAAAAATATCCAGAGTTTAACTTAGATATTTCTGTAAAACATCATGTAGATCGATGTTATGTCTCAATGCCATTTTAACTCACAAAGTTGGTGTGACTTAAAATACTACGTAACATGTTTCATTTATTCGGGCATATTTAACATAAACTTGATAGACAATATTTGTATCGATGCATAGATGTAGTTGCATAGAATGTGAACGAAGTAAAAATTACAATGAAATCATAACAATATTCAAAGTGAAACAAAACAAAAACCAATTAATATCACAAAAAGAATAATCACACAATAAAGAATTGATTACACTATAAGGATTAATCTGAAACTTTGATATTATCTATATTAATCTTAGATAAAACTTCTGTAGGAACTAGCTTCTCAACTAATTGCATCCATTTACTTTTGATATGCTTTGACGGGCGCCATAACTTTAGCTTAATTTACATTACCAAAAGATTCGATTAGGTTACATTCAATGGCACAATCTTGAATACAGTCCTGTGCGTTATTTACTTCACCAGTTCTTTGGTTCCTATTTTGAAAATTTCTGTCACCTATGTAATTACTACGAAATCTGGGAGTACGTTGAGAGTTAGATCGATAGTTTACATTATTCCTAAAAACGGTACGATTATTTTTTCTATTTGTTCTGAAATTAGGTTCGGTCGTATTGCCATTACGAGGAAATCTAACCTTTCGTATTATGATTACAATCTTCTCTAACATTGATGTTTTGAACAGGAACATAGTTAGCTTGATTTCTGTTATTATTACCTTGCAGTCTAGTCTAACATTCATAATTTTGAACTACCATTATTAAGTGATTAAAATTAATACATTGCGAAGAGATCAATACTTGCTGTAACCTAAACGGTTATAATATTCTTATTGATGCGATAATACGTGATTCCTGCTAATATGAATTGATCTGTTTCAGGTCATTATACGCAGAGATTACAAAATCTGTGAGGCTTTTATCCAGTTTAGGATCAAAACAGTTTCTAATTTGGGCAACTCGGCCTGCTAACATAAAATCATTTTCAAAATTTGCTAACAACGCATTTTTAAAATCGGAATAGTTACGAAGACTACCGGTACTTCTTATTGCTTTGTACCAAACCGAACAAGGTGGTAACAAAATATGCGGTAAGATTTTGAGAAAGTTAGCTTTATCTATTCCAATTAATTCACATTCTTCCTCAAATTTCTCTAAAAATGTACTCACTGGGATGTCTTCAAATCTGCCTCTGAATTTAGTCAATGATCTTATTTCATTGAATTTCACGCAACTATTATTATGACTAAAATACCTGAGATGTCGGGGTTTTACGTGTGTTTTTTTTTAATTCCTGACTTCTTTCTTCGTCGTCAGTATTTGAGATGGTATTTCATTTTTCAGAATAAACTTCTGACTAGTTTTTGTCTTCATCACAGGGTCCTTGACACATTTCTCCTATGTTCTTCATACACAACGTTGAGGGTAGGATCAGGATTACACTGGGCCGTATTGATTTTCTCTTTGATGGTATGAATCTCTTCTTGCAGTCTTCGAATTTGGTTTGTGTGTTCGTTTACTTGCGTTTCGACTACATCAACAGTACTTCTTACTACTGCAAAACTATGAATAATTTGTTCTATTCTATTGTCGGTTATTTCCAATTTGATATTTATTTGCTGTGTTACTTGTTCCAATCTGGAATCCATCTGTAGTCCTATTTGTTGTGTCACTTGTTCCAATCTGGAATCCAAGTTTTGTGTTACTTGTTCCAATCTGGAATCCAAGTTTTGTGTTACTTGTTCCAATCTAGAATCCAATTTGGAATCCATCTGCTGTCCTATTTGCTGTGCCACTTGTTCCAATCTCTAATCCAAATTTTGTGATACTTGTTCTAATCTGGAATCCATCTCTTGTGTCATGGAATTCATCTGCTGTCCTAACTGTCGTACAAGATTGATCACGTTCGTTGAAGTTTCAGTTGCTGGAATATTGACATCTTAAACTCGTCTTCGGTATACATTGACGTCTTCGGTATATTTTTCTTTTATAACGTAGTAATAGATAATCCGTGATGCTGAGTGAGATAGCTTACTACTTCGGACTAATTTCAAAGTTCCACGGTTTCGGCACCATATAAATATGTAACGTTATTTACTTTCGTTACGTTACATTGCCTGATTCGAAATGTATATTTATACAGTTCACGAGATTATCATAAATTATGCAACATAATTATACACTTTTGAGTGTATATATATTCACTTTCAACATATATCTTGTTTGTCACCTTAAAATATTATACATTCAGTCTATACAAGATGGCTCTTCGTTCTGTTCTATCTTTCATAGTTACCATAACAACGACATCAAACAGATAAACAAAACAAATTGTCATAGCAGTGAGATTATCAAATATTTCAATATGATACAAATATTTAAATTATTTCTTTATATTTTCTTCTTCTTCTTCTTCTTCTTAATTGCTTGTGCCTTTAAAATAGCACTTTTGCCCGTAAATATTAACAATACTTAAAAAGTACATACAAAAATATACATTATCGGTGTACATTCCGGTGGTGGCGAATGGTACAAGTTCATTCGGTTGACGGAAGATAGTAGAAATTCATGGGCTAATCCATGCAACCTACATCACCCTGCAAGTAAAACATGAGAAGCCACATCAAGATGGCGGAAAGTATTGTGTGGCATGCTGCATCCAGTGATGTTTTAGAATACATGGAAGCACATTCTTCGATTGTGGACTTTAATGACGACAATGACGGTGAATTATATACCCAATGAAAGTAGCTCATCTGGGGAGAATGTTGAGAGAAAGGTAAGTGATTATGAGTGTTATAAACAATAAATCTGAGCTGAATACTTGTGTTTGTTGGTTTCAGTTTTTACGTGCACACTATGTGGGTAAGAAGAACTAAAAGCTTTATTAAGTTGTTGATAGAGGAGTGGCATTGATGAAACGAATATTATGAACAAAGAAAAAGCTAATATACACACTATGTGCATATGATATTTGTGAGATACATGGTATTTCTTCACAAACGACTTTATGGATTGTCGTGTTTTGCGTGGTGTGGAATTTTTATTCGCGTGTGCAAAGTAGTGATGAGCAAATGCAAGACCAAGACCAAGACCAGCTGGAGAGTCTGTATACTTGTAGATCTTGAGGTAGAAATGGAGCCATTGTTTATAAATATTAGGGAAGATAGCAGGAGCAGCGATGAGTCAAAAAAGCCATGACGAAAGTGAATGAAGTAAATAGATTAAGAGATGAGTTTTTGGATGTGTTACTTCAACGTTTTATTTCGATTACATTGAGATGTATACACTCATGTACAGAATTATTGTAGCATATCTATAACTGCCTTGTAAGAATATAATTTGATAATGATTTTGAAGGGTACTCATTCCTATTCAAAGGCATTCCTATTCAAAGGCAGATTCTAATGTAGCTTGGAGCTCTTAGATCTGAAAACAGATTTTCTGTGAAGTGTAAACTCAATATTACATATCAACTAAGGTTGTATCGTATAATAAACTTTGTGCGTGTTTTTGTTTCTGTGCAAGTGTATTTTGTACTGCATGCAATAAGTGAAAAATTGACAAAAAAGCAACAAATTTTCGAGGACCATCACATGCAAATCCAAACAAGATAAGAGTTCGCTTTTCTAATTTTGAACACTTGGTACATTTACTGTATATCCTATTAATTTCTAAGAAATTGGTTTAAAATCTGTGGAGACATTACATTTTCAAAATATCTCTAAAAAGTGCCGGACAGTGTGCGTGACAAGTTTAAATACCCGTCCGGCTGAGAGTGTATACGCGCCAGGAAAATGTGGCAACGTAGCACTCCGTATAAACTGCGATAGCGAAGGGCGCAAAGCAGAGAAAATCATAATATATTTGTGATTGTTTATCTTTTAAAACAAGTCAAAACAATTTGGTTGAAAAAGCTACTTTAAGATCTTTCTAAAAGTTTTTTCAGATTGTTAATACACTGCACCAATTCAGAGATAATGATGTCTCACTTTTTACTGAATAACAAGAAAATTACTACGTGTTAAGTAATGAAATTTTCAGAACTTACAGGTAATAGATGCATCTACATATCGTACACAGGAAATTATTTCATGTTATCTCCTTTCCGAGATATAGTCCTATAAACATTGATTTACCAAAAAAGTACGAAAAAATACGCACTTTTTCATTACTTTCTATTTTTTCCTCACTATACAATACAAAGAAAATTTGTATGTCTTAAGTATTGAAAAGACAACATTCCAACAATTCCAACGAGGTACGACAATGCCGTATAAGTTTTGACTGGACGTCACGGCAGCACCACGAAGTTAGGGGCCTATCTTTATGAAATGGATAGTAGTTCCCAAACTGGGGAGGCTACCCCTGAGACGCATGAAAGAAAATCAGACGGCACAGTTTATTGAAATACCATAAATTGCAAAATTATTTTTACACTCTAAAGGCGTCAGGTTTTTCTTTTCAACCACGATTAGCTAATCCTTGTATTAAACAAACTTCCAATTAAATATTGAAACTTTGTTGTACTGATTCCAAAATGTACTCTATGGGGCAGAAACATTCACATTACGCAAAAGCGATTAAAAAATTGCAGACTTTTGAAACATGGGCATGGAGAAAAAAGGAGAGAATTAGCCGTGTTGAACGAAAACGAATGACAAGGTGTTAGAAATATTAGCAGTAGGAGCAAAAAAGAAGAATTCTAAATATTATTAAGAGGAGGAAGAGGAACTGGTTAGGATATTGGCTGAGGAGGAACTGTATTATGAGGGACGTGCTAGAGAGTATTATGGAAGGAAAGAGAGAGAAGGAGCGAAGCAGACTAGTTGAAGGAAGGTATTAAAACAGAAAATTGCTGTCAAGACGAAGAGACTACCTGAGGACCACTGAACGTCGAACCTTGTCTGTTGAAGCAAATAACCTGCCAATAATGGCAGAATAGCTATTATGAAGATGATGATATCTTTAACAATATTGACCAAAAAAGAGGGAGAGAAAATTAAAATAATAATTATTATAATCAAACATCTTAATATTTGAGAATAATTTGAGTGAAAACTGAAAACGACTCAACTGTCTATGTCTTTTGTGTAAACTCAATTTATATAAATACTGTTGACCTGTATTAGAAATACAAAATAACGGCATCAAACTCCAAGTTATTTGAAGTCTCGCTTGTGAATATGGATTACTAGCATCAAGTACCCACTTCGTTGGGTTAAACTATAATAATAATAAAATAATAATAATAATAATAATAATAATAATAATAATAATAATAAATATATTTCGTTAGTCAATCACTTTTTTACTATTAGTAAAGCGCTCTCTAGTATCGGCCATCTTCGATTATTTTTATGTTTCTCTCTTCTCCTCCTCCCCAAGTTGTGGGGTTGAATTTGGATTTAAACGGTATCACAAGTGTCACTGTTCGTGTCAGAGACCCCGAAAACTATGGATTCGGCACTAATATTTGGTCATTTTTGATCATCATTATGTATCTCCCTCTTCCCCAAGTTACGAGGCTGAATTTGGTCATAAACGGTACAGAAAGTCTCAGTATTCAACTCAGCGACCTCGAAAACTATGGATTCGACACTAATATTCATCGTTTTTTATCATTTTTATATATCTCCCCTCTCCTCCGCCAAGCTACAGGAGTGAATTTTGATTTAAACAGCACCGGAAGTATCATTCTTTATCTCAGCGATCCCCAAAACTATAGATTCCATTTTAATCGATCGAGTCGATCATTTTTAAATATCTTTCCTCTCCCTCTCCCCTAAACTGCACCGTCAAAGTGATATGGCAGAAACCATCTCAGGTCCGATCGTCATCTATGTTGAAAATAAGATCGAGTTCGGTCGGGTGGTTCAAGAATTATTAAGTTTTATTATATATATATATATATCCCCTTCCCCCTTCCTTCCCTAGGTTCTACCATCAAAGTGAAACAAACTCTAAGAAACTTTCCAGGAAAGAGCCTCATACATGTTAAAAATTTGATTGAAATCGGTTTAAGAGTTATTGAGTCACAAACTTAGTCACTTTTACTTTTATTCATATTGATTTTTGTACATCTCCCCCTCCCCTACGTTGCTCCGTCAAAGTGAACTGACATTATAACATTTCAGGCTTGAACCTCATCTATGTTAAAAAATTTGATCGAGATTGCTCGTTTGGTTCAAGTTATTAAGTTTTATTTATTATTTTATAAATCCCCCTTCTCCCGTCCCCTGAGTTTTACCGTCAAAGTGAAATGACGAAAACACTCCCAGGCCCAAACTCCATCTATGTTGAAATTTGATCGAGATCGGTCGGGTGGTTCAAGAGATTAGGAGTCACAAAAATAGTCACTTTCAATTTTATAATATAGATTTATTGTTGTGGTATAATGTTATATCTCTCAATCCTCGATGTGTCGTATACCTAAGGAGGCTAAAAGTTACGATAAACAATTATTCAAGTATAAGCATCCACCCATGAAATCAAACTTGCGGTCACATGTACTAAGTTTTTGTCAAATATCATGAAAATGTTATTTCGATATTAATTTTATGAGCACACCTTAAAGATTTCCAATGGATGCTTGAGTCTCGGAGCCAAGGCCATACCCATGTAGTCGACACCTATGGTGTAAGGTATTACCAATGTTCAATACTACATTTCTCTTTAGTTTTGGAAGAAAAACACCACTAATATGTTTTGAAACGAAACGAAATAACTAGTTTAACGTACCACGATTATACATCGAGGCTAAGGGAGACGGTAATGATGAGAAGTGAATGAAATGGTGGAATGAAGAAAGTACGAGGAAACATCAAAACCCTGAGAAAACCCACGCACACGGTGTTTGCCTACCAAAACTTTCCCATGGCGCAAGCTAGAATCCAACCAGGGACCCGTATAACCACACGTGACTGCACTACCACCGAGCCGGTACTTGTGCAAGACTCTTGGTCTTGGTCTTGGTCTTGCATCGGGATTTCTGGTCTTGGTCTTGGTCTTGGTCTTGCATGCAAGACTCTCGCAAAAACTGCAAGACCAAGACTCTTGCGCTCATCACTATTGCAAAGTAGCTAATGCGAGTGTTCGTTCGTTACGGGACTCTACAAGAAAAAATCAAGGAAAAGGAAACGGAGAGGATCCAAGCAGAAGGCAGAGAAAAGAAGAAATGCAGTGGAGTGGAGTATGTTCAATATAGAGGAAAAGGAACGATAAAGAGTGCAATGGAAATAGGAGCAGACTGCAGCTTCCCTTTGAAATGTTATGAAAAAAATAGAAGAAAAGAAACATGTTACAGTGCTTCAAACGTTTTGGCAGATGGGTAATTATAACAAACAGAATGCTTATCTGTTCGGACAAATGAGGTTGTACTCTGTCAAAAGACATTATACAACACATCTCATTAAGAGAAAATACTCCGTTGCGTATTCGTACTGGAGGGACGAAGGTTCGAGTTTCGAGGCCCGAAGTTCTGCACTTCGGATCCATACACTAAGTTGGATAATCTATTGCTACCAGTCTAATGTCTGGTCACAAGTAAACCCGTGAAGAAGAGGAAAGTTCTCGGCTTGTTTCCAAAGGGTGCCCCCAGAATCAAAGTACAAAGAACCACGCCCAATCCACGCAAACAAATTTCAGCACGTTTCAAGACTGTCTGCTGAAATGGTGCCTCCATTCTATGTTGAATTCTACAAACAGCTTGTAAATTACAAGAGCAATGAACATGACGCCTCTCTCGATGATTCTGCTTAAATATTCATTTCAGCTAATGTTATAGTGTATTTTCATCAGTGGCGTAGGGAAGGGGGGGCCCAGAGGGGCCGCCCCCCCCAAAGTGGTCCGACAATGTACTTTGGTACTTTGATGTTTGTAATTTTTTATATATTTTTATGTTTATATATTTTTTTGTTTGTAATTTTTCTATATGTACCTATAGCAACACTTGCCCCCCCCCCAAACACACATCCTGGCTACGCTACTGATTTTCATTCACGTAAAACGTGATAACCAACACTTTGAACGCTGATACTTCTAAAAGGCTGTTTTTCAACAATAATGTGTTCTGATTTATGACGGTATAGTGTAGATTCTGAAAAGGAAGTTCCAACAACTTTGTATTTGTGTGCTTTCAGTACATACTTTCACAAACTTTCGTTTCCATTTTTCTCGATTTCAACTCTTTGTGGGTTATCAATCACCTTTTACTACCGAACTGCTCAAATGCTTTTCTCGTAACGAGACGATGCACTCTAGTAACGAGAAAGTTATGTCAGATACTTTAGCTAAGGCATTGAAGTTTTCCTCACAAACGGCAAATTGATTTCTACTGTACATCTGCACACGATGCCTGTATGTTCTTTCATGATAATGTTCATCATTGCCGATTGTCAATATCACTGCGAGTAAATTTTGTGGGTCTCTAGCTCTATTCATGTCTGGCACTCTAAGCTTTACTGTACCCCCCACTTTAGAATTGACTTAAATACATTTGAATTAATCTAACAATAGGTTTTTTATATACCAAATTCGGTAAGAATGTTGTACAGTCAGTCACAGAAGTAATTTCATCCCCTGATTGCTATAACTTCGTTAGTTCGGGTCCAGTACTTCTGCTGGTTTCGCAAACGCCTGAACAGATGCAACCCAATTTACACTTAACATTTCAAGTCGTGACGGCAGTTGATAAGCCTGTGGATCACTGAAACAGGTTTTTGGTCTGCAGTTGATGCACGAAGAAAAAATGTCAATTTTAAAATCTACCTCTATTGTCTGGGTATTAGAGTATTGGGGTATTAAACAGAAAAAAGATATAATTATTAACAGAACGCTATAAAAAGGCCTAAAAGAAGAAAGTAAAATACCAGCTTTGAAGGACTTTCCGAAAATACATAAAGAAGAAGTTAAATTAAGACCTGTGTTGTGTAATGTAATTTCAACTCATCAATGTATATGAAAAACTTTTGAAATTAAAAAAAGGAACAGGCTGAGGTTCCATAAACAAATTCACTTCAAGGAAGTGAAATCTAAAAATGAAAGTGAAAATGACTAAATGCAAAAACAAAATAAGGAACTTAAAGCCAAAAACTATGGTATTTAAACCAAACAAATAGTAAACAAAGGGACATTCAGTCAGTCAGTCATTGGGACAGTCATTCAGTCGGTCAGCCAGAATGTGCATAGAGTCGACCATTAGAACCTTGTCAATATGGACCTCAGCCTATACCATCAAAGTATCCTGTAAGTACTTCTGTAAATAATGCTAAAGAAGCAGCACATAAGAAGTTGGTGCATGGAGGTCTTCCTCCATGACAGGCTTAAATTGTTATAAATTATAATTTCTATATTTATTATTTGTAACCTTCTTCTCTATGTAACTTGTTTCACAAGATGCATCTGAAGCAGTGTTGTCTTTCTACCGAGGATAAACAATAAGAATATCCTACAATCATTTATTCAATTAGTAACAAATCTCTCTATTTTAAAGTTACGAAGCAGTTGGATGCAGAGAGAATATCTTTGAACCGTTGGAGGAGAAGATTAAGAAAGTTGTAGAGGGATAACGGCGCAACAAGAGTAGTAGTGTCTGTGAGGAACTCGGTGAAGTTAAGAAGAAGGCTGGAGGAAGTAGGATAGACTAAAGCTAAAACTACAATGTTTAATGTTGATATAAAAGCCAGGTTTTCAAGTTTAAGAAGAAAGAACATGGTGAGGGTTATAGCAGAGCAGATGAAAGATGGTAATATTAATAGTTGTAGTGGGAAAGGGCTAAAAGAGTCCTTGAGAGATATGTGGATGAATACTTTAACATAGGAGTTAAGTTAGAATTCAAGAGGGGCTGAGCATTGTCTCCGAGATGCCCGATGTTAGCAGAGATTGCTATAAATGATTGGGAGAAGGAAATAGATTAATAGGAAGGAAAAATGTAGTGTTTTTACCAGACATGTGGATGACTGCACAGGAATATGAAAGGGACAAAAAGGCAACTGAAGAAATTTGTGAAAGAAATTGTACACGCGGAAAAAGGCGTATAACTTGAGCTGAAAGTGGAAAAAGAAGAGGTCATAGGGTTCTTAGACATGAATATAAGAAAGGAGGAAGGCAGAGATATTTTAATTTGATTTAAACTAATATTCAGATAAAATAAAAATAACCTTGCAATATTTAGTTGTACTATACTATGTTTATTATTCTTTTGTCACTGAATGTTTGTCACTATCTTTACGTCGTTTAGTTGGCCGGTTCGTTCGCCTGATCTCATGACGATTGAACACGTCTGGTTCAAATTGTACAACTTCCCGCACTGTTGATGTGTTTTTGCAATATGTTGCGGATGCATAGTTTGGCATAACCCAAGAGGACCTGTGTGGAGTTTCTCTATATGCCTCTTTGTGTCACAGGTATTTTAAACATTCGCGGTAGACCCGCGCGCTGCTAGTTTCTGGGCTTTATGCTAGGTTATCGCGATGTTATCCCACAACGCACAGAGCTTTAAATAATTTGACGCCTGATACATTTGAGTTGCTACCTCTTATTTTTCTTGGTGTTGCATTTTTCTTCAGCAGTACGTATTTATCTGTCATACCACTCACATATCACATAGAAGAATGTCAGTGTAGTTTTACATGTGGAACTGATTTCATGGTTTCAGACAACACTGTATCCCTGGGTTCAAGGTCACATGGAGCATTTCAATTATGAAGCCATGGCTAACTGAGTGGTTGCAGTTAAACGGGTGGCATGTGTGTGGGTGCACAAACGACCACACACTGGGGAAACAATGAGACGGGTCTATGGTAGTAATTGCGTTTACAGATCGCTTTGGCAAGGACATACCTCGTAAAGCATTCCTACTGCAATGGGACAACATGCATTTGCTTCACTCTTTGTCATAGTGGACGTAAAGAAACGAACGAGGAAAGATGTGCTGTCGTTCCTCAGTCAATTGCGATGCCTCCAACTAAATAACGTTACAAAAGAGCAACTGAACTGAATATACCACATTGAACAATGCATGGCCACATTAAAAAGATTTGCGTATGAAAACATTTAGACCGATGTTCGTGAATGAATTGTCTGATATGTGTTGTAGTCTACCGTATTTTTGTAGACACAACTACCAAATGGTGCTTCTCGCTAATGTGTTCTTGTCATCTAACGAGGGAACATTCCAATTTGGTGAATTCACTTGTACTGTTTGGAAGGTACTGTACAGGGATTCACTTGCACTGGAATTCACTTGCACTGTTTGGAAGGCAAGGTACTGTTTGGAAATATCCAGTTTTGTAGAAAGCATATCTAATTATAGCTGGAACCTTGGTGCTGTAAACTGGAAGGGGTGAGTGATTGCAAGTTAATGAAGTTGTCCCGTTGTCATATTTTGAAGTCAGATGACAGAAAAACGATGTCTGTTATATATTTTACGAAATTCTTATACGGGCGGAAGAAGAACACACCCAACGGTTGTATGAGTGACGTACAACCATTAGGGATAAGGAGTCGGGTAAATCCTACATTGTCCGATTTCTGCACCAACTCTTCATCTTTATTGGTTCTCCATGAATCAACGAAGAGCAGCAGTTTTATCTGTTCTATAGAAGACCAGAAAACGTCAATCATGAACTCTTTCAGGTTGTCCTTGGTCATGTTTGCAGTTTTACCAGGACACGAACGAATATTGTGTGGATCGGGATGTTTGTTGGCTGAAAAGTGGCCTCATTCACGTTTGTGATTGTTCCTCATTTACGTCACCTTTACGACAGTATTTCTACATTGCCAAAGTGTGGAACGTGTTACAGAGGTCTCAAACTGTATTGGCCACTATTGATTTCAATAGACGGTGTGCGTCAAGAGTCATATGCCACATGACCTCTTTTGCATATATTCTTCTTGCGCTAATTCCAACATGGCGGCTTTTCGGATGTCCCCGATGATTCACATTACGTCTGTTCAATGAAGCTCTACATGCATTCCTCATGTCCAACATTTGACCTCAATCCCTCTACTCGTTTCAAAATTAACATGGCACTTCTAGACACTTTTATGTTCTATCTTCCCACTTCGCCCTTACATATCTCCCACCCTGTATACGGCCTGTCAGTAAACACTCGATTTCTCTGTTTCTTTTGGTGTTGACTCCAGTGCTAGCAATCATTTTCAGCAATTGAATTCACCAAATCGAAAAGTTCCATTGTAAGATAAATCTTCATTCCCGATAAATCATGAGTTGATTTTTTTGTGACAAATATGTAAACGGACATTCTTAGTTACACATGTTGCAAAGATGGTCAATACGGTCGCTATAAGATAGGGTAATTATGGATCGTGTTTGGGTATAACAGGACAGGGTTCCAGCCAATAGAAAAAATATTGCTCTTCAGATATATGATTTCCTTAACGAACAAATTTTCACGCCACCAGATTGGGTTTGATTTCTCCAACATCTCCATCTTTATAGATGTGGGTACCATGACGCCCGGACCTCACAACACCAGACAACTCATTGTCGAGAATGATCAAATACATGCCTCTCATTGTGGATGCAGGACAGATGAATATCATGAAAGTGTGAAGAAAGTAATTCGGACGTTAGCTTCTCAGGTGATCCGCAACATATCAAGTGTTTACTGCACGAAATAGCAAATACAGAACCACTGGATATATAGGTCGTTTATGTAACTACTGAACTATAGTATATTTTAAATACCTAAATTAAAGTTACACTGATATTGATTTCTGTGACACTAAAACCTAGGGGTATGGGGACTTCCCAGATACTCTGTATATTACATCAACAGTAGGTTGATAAAAAAAATCAACAATAAAAATTAACCATGACTGATTGAAATATGGAATATCATGTGGAATTATTTGCTAAAAACAGCGTTGTTTGAAAACTGAAATTTTATTAATCTACTGTTCTTGACATAAATAGTTAATAACAGGGTGTTATTAACTGCCATTACCTTATCGGTAAAACAATACAGTAATTTAAGTAAATTCCCTAAAATATCGCAATTACAGAAAAAGATATCATTGTACTGTTTTCATTTACGTATTTAGAATGCTGTACAATCTTAATACCGTCAGAATTCGATTTTTGAGGAACTTAAAGAATGATTTTGACAATAATTTTGCCTCCTCTAACTGTGTGTAAAACGAGTTTTCTTCCTTTTAGTTACCTACCACAACTATAAACTTGTTCTATATTTCAAAATTTATTTTTAAATACTTAAAGTTCACATTCGTAACTAGTAGAGCCTAGTCTCGGGTTCATTGTGCCAAGGAGGGGGGTACTAAGCTTCGGATAAAAACCTGAGTAGTATTTCGGATCCCACTTTTAACAGTGGGTATCATCTCATATAACCTCAGTGCTGAAAAAGGAACATGAAATAAAACAATATAAGTACTTCAATCGCTATCGAAAGAAGAATTCACATCAGGGATGATTTTAGGGAGTGGCCCGGGAAAATCCTCCCGCAGACACAAAATCCCTCCAAAGGCAGGATAACCAATCTTTTCCCTTCTATTGACGTTATATGCGTTTTTTTTTTTCGTACCATTGACGTTCAACATCTTTGTCTTGAAACAGCTATTATATGTTTATTCGGTTAGCTAGGGACTGTGTCCCCAGGCCTCTACACTAGCTCGGCCTACGGCCTTGCAGTTCTAATATCCCTAACAAATCTCTAATCTTACGGAATTTTGAGACAGTTATCTTATTATAACAATTGCAAACCCCAGCTTTCTTTCTTCTGTTCTAACGCAAACATCAACAGTGCCGAAACACGTCTTTAATTAGCACGTCTCTACTCTTAAGGGATTTTGAGATATTGCAAACTTATTTTAAGAATTACAACCATACTCTTTTTTCTTTCGAGTTTTTTCTCCCCTTCTAAGGGAAACATTTAAAAACGCTGAAATAAATCTGTAATTATTTTAAATTAGAACCTAAGTACCAACTTTCATACGTCTTGTCTTAAGGGATTTCAAGATATGGCCATATTATTCTATCAAGTGCAACTCTCACTCTTTCTTCTTTCCTTCTAGGGGAAATATCAAAAAACGATAAAACATTCCTTTGATTATTTTGAATGAAAAATATAAATACTAAATTTTATATCTCTATTCTCTAACCTTAAGAGATCCCGAGATACAGAAATCTTATTATAATAACCACTGGCGTATTTAGGGGGATGACTATCGGGCTCAAGCTCCCTTGAAAATAAATTTGTTATATGCACAACTTCATTAAAATTTGTCGGCACCCAAAGGAAAAATATAAGTGCTTATTCATATGTTGTGCATAGCCCCCCCCCCGAAACAAAATTCTAAATACGCCACGGATAATAACTGTAATTCCTACCTCCTTTTTCTTCTTACCACTTTTTCTTTCCTTCTAGCTCAAGTACTTAAAAAAAATACTGAAACACATAGCTAATTATTTTAAGTGAAATATCCGTACCAAATTTCATGTTTCTAACCTTCAGAAATTCCGAGATATGGCCATTTTATAATAATAATTACCCCAACTCTTTTCCTCCGTCCCCTCGAATTTCCAAAAGTCCTTCCTTAATGGGTCGTTAATTACAAATCGTACTCCCTGTCCAAATTTCCAGTTTCTAGCTTAAGCTGTTTGGCCTGGGCGTTGATCAATCAGTCAATCAGTCAGAATTTCTTCTGTCATATAGTCTATCGAGATACTCACTACTACCATTTAACAGCAAATATAAGATTTATGTGTTCCGTGTATTTCTTTACTTCTTCCGTATAAATATCTTCGGTCCTCATCAACTTCCTCTTTCTACACAAATTTTTAGAGGAAATGCGTCCTCCCTGTCAGGAACGTACTCAGAGGGTGGGTCCTGGGGGTCCGGACCCCCGGAAATCCGGACTTTTTGTAAATGTAATCTAATTTCAGGGGCAATTTTACAATTTTTATTATAATTTAGCCTGAAATTGTGTTTGGACCCCCCGAAAAGCTTTGGACCCCTCTCGAAATAAATTCCTGCGTACAACCCTGCCCCCTGTCCCCCGCCAGAGACGCCCGTCGGAAGGTTCTTGAGTTGAGTTTTCGACTCGGTCACACTTTACATTTCTTTTTGTCTCAAGCAAGAGTATTTTTTTCGCACAACTTTGCAGAACGCGTGCTTTCCACCCAGCAGTGCATCGTGTACCTCCAGTGGTACGCGTACCACAGGTTAAGAAAGCATGCTCTAGGACGTATTTCCCACGGACATATTTGCTCGTCGTTGGTTACCAATATTTTTGCAAGACTACTTGAAACCGTTTTTTTAAAGCCCCTTCTGGTAGATAATCTTCTAAATCATTAGTGGGTCTAATAATGTGCACACGAGTAAAATTTTATTGCAAGTCGGCAATGATAAACCTTGCATAATATTTAAAGAGTTTGTGTACTCAATGATTACCTGTACTTATCTTAATGACATTTCGTAAATCACTAATGAAATCGTCGGAGCAATTTACTCTTCACCTTAATGCATCTTAGAATATGATGCCAAAGCATCTCGACTTATTTCTTATATATTTATTTTTCTTCCTTTCATAATAGCAAGACAAAGAAGAGAAGAAAAGTACGAGAAACTCTTGGGTTGTTGAGTTCAAGAGCTAATAATGGAAATGTGGTTCATTATTATGCATGGTGCAACTTCTGATTTATTGTAAGCGTAGGAGCATCATAAACTCAACCCATAAGGAGAGAGTATTCTTTCTGCTTTTAAACAATTTGTAGTTTGCAGGGATTTCCAGAGACACTAATCTTAATCAGTTGCACGTTGACTACACCTTCGCCAATTGATAATTGTACCACCTACTGAGAAACAACCTGACTTTACTATGTTTGCTGATACAGTATTTGTTACGGCATTGTAAAGCAAAAGAATTAAAGCAAAACTAATAACACAACAAAATTACTAAATCATAAAAATAACATAAAGGGCTAGAAAGAGAGTAAATTTATACATTAAAATACATTTACTGACTAAATCAGTGTTCGACGTTGTTTTGAGTTTTCAAATTTTGGGTAGAAATTTCATTAGATCCTATCTTTATAATCTTCAAAACCACGAGGAATAATCTAAATCTTGCACTCTGTACCGCACAATTATATTTTCTCGTAAATTCCTATATTTTCTTAAAATAAATTTATTTAACCTAACGCAGTGTTTCTGAAACTGGGGGTCGCGAAGATAAGTATAATTATTAGAGTCTAATACCGGAAAATATTTTTAAATGTTATTTTGAATTTTGTTCTGATGAGCATATTTTTATTTATATATATATATACTGTGAAAACAATAAAAGATAGGCCTCCTAAATATTTTCAACAGGGACAGTGTTTAAAAATCAATTTAAGTGAAAGAGGTATGATATGATACTAATGACAACTGCATATTGAAATACCAGAAAAATACAAATACTACAAAACCTGCATGTTGAAATACAATTAAAATTTAAAGCTAATGAGATACTTGAGCATGGTGTGATTTCACTGTGTTCGGTTCAATCTTCGTGTCGCACATTATCAAGTCCTTTAAAATACTCAATAACCTTTTAAACAACTGTCCAAGTTTTTTTAAACCAAAATTACAACCACTTTATTTTTTATACACACATTATCTAGACATTTAAAATACACTAACTTTTAACTAACTTTTTAAAACCGAAATTATAAATAATTTATTCTTTTATATGACCCAAAATAAAGGGACCTA
The DNA here is from genome assembly GCF_964235325.1 of Thermobia domestica. Lineage (NCBI taxonomy): Eukaryota > Metazoa > Arthropoda > Insecta > Zygentoma > Lepismatidae > Thermobia > Thermobia domestica. The sequence continues at coordinate 91,176,805 of NC_137467.1, read as the reverse complement.
TGAAGTTTTAAAATTTTCAAACGGCCTCCATTTTGAAACAGTATTTGGAATCGGATTCGATATTTGTAATATGAATGAACTGACCAAATTTAGTTCTAGTTCATTCGCTTTTAGGGAAGTTACTTTATGCACTATATACAAGAAATAGATTTTACTATTATAGAAATAAATGAATATCGTGAGATCTTCGCAATAGGTATATTAAAAATCCCACACAAGTTTATTACAAACCAGAAATTATAAGGGGTCGCTGGCAAGAGGATGTGATAAAATAGGTGTCATGGTAAGAATTAGGTTTAGAATCACTGACCTAAGGTATTTCTGTGTGATTAAGTTTGGGTAAATTTGCGCAATATTGAGTTCCATCGTTCTATTTCGTACAAGTAATACACGAAATTCCGAGTAACGTACTTTGTTTTGCACTTAATATGGCTTTTTTAAAAAAAGAAAAGCTCAACGATGAGTTAAATAAGCTAAAATCTCAGTTAGGACATATTTTGGAGTTGCTCTTCTATATGAACTAATTGATATTTAAAATCTTTACATACTCTTAAAGTGACCTTCATTCAAGGGCGTCCATCAGAAAGGGGGACAAGGTGGGGCGCTCGCCCCCCTCTAGAGGAAATTGTACTTCAGAAGATTGAAAACCTAATAGATTTTTCAGAATAGTTACCGCAAAATTTTGAGACTACTTTGAAATGTCGCGTATACTTGCCCCCCTCTAGAAACCACAACATGGGCACCCTTGCCTTCATTTTACACTTGAGCCGTCTTTACACTTAAGCCTTTATGCTAAGGAGATAGATGATTGATTAATGAAATGGAATATGGAAGAAAGTGGGATAGCCTCGAGAAATCGCACGGACATGATATTGTCAATCACAAACTGACATGATCTTATATCGAAAGGAGAGTTCTCTACCACTGAGCAGTGATACCAACCCGTGGGAATAATCTCATATTATGGAATTTTTTGACAGTAATTTCTTGAAATGAGATAAAGGAAATTTTCGTAAAAATGGGCAGAATTTAGGGGATTTTTCATATATCTATTCCACTGACGTGAACAAAATTCTCTATGGGCGAGTAGAAAAATGGATCTTCAATAAACGTGAAAATAATGTTAATTGTCGAATTTTGTAACTATAAAATGCATGTTAGTGTAACATTAATTGTACTTTGGTACTTAAAAAAGAAGAGAAATGAAAGCAATAACAAGCTTAAGGGAAGAAGGTGACACGAAAACGTCCAACTTCCAAAACGTTCCATATGAAATAGTTGAAGAATGAAGTCTTATTGCGTTCAGTGGAAGATCACGGGGCACAAAAGTGTGAAGGAAATACTAAACTTATAACAAAATGTACTTATTTTCATCAGCATTTTCAATTCTCTCTTTCAATTAAGGAAATATCTGTTTATAAGTTGTTTGATAAATGCATACAACCGGAAATTTTGCGTAATTCACTTCTATATTAAAGATAATGAGTGATATACACTAACTTCATTGTTCATGTATTCAGAGTTTTGAAAATTTTGATATTAGTATAGCGTGGGAAATGCAAGAGCAAAATGGGAATTTCTGCCTCTCCAGATTGGATTTCATAACGTTTCAGGTTGGCATCACTGCCACCGAGGCACCGTAATCCACTTTAAGAAAACGGAAATACCGTATTCAGCCCATAGCCAAAGTACGTATGATTCTCTTATTAATCATCTTTTCAATGAGAAGAAATGTTGCTCTTAAATAGGTTTGTGGCTCTTGTTGAGAATCTGTGTGAACATTAGAATTGTTTAGAATATTTACTGTATTAAGCAGTGAATATTGTCTGTCATATATACAAGGTGTTTCAAAACAACACCAACAACGTTTGGGAAGTGATTCTTGACACCAAGATAAGACAAAAAGTATAGATCAACCTGGGTGCACAAATGCTTCCTTCCGGAATTATACACTCCCGAAAACATTTAAAAAAATGAATTTTAAAGGTTCATCGGGTCAAGACTTCACTTAGGAATTAACATGTACCCTATCCAAAAATCCATGTTTAAGAATCCTAAGGTACTCATACAGCAATTTTATATAGGGAATTTGGCTACGGATATATACTTTGAAGCAGGGGTGCCCATCCCCCCCAAAGCTGATGGCGCACTCCCCCCAAAAACTAATAATCTCTTCCCTCCTCAAAACTCAAGTCCTCTAAAAACAATTGCCCAGTGTAGCAGTAGTTTTTATAGTACTAGTAATTGTTATTTTTGTTGTTGTTTTTATTTCCTGTAGTAGTAGTATAGAATGCTTGTAGTAGTAGTAGGGGCAGTAGTAATTATAAAAATGGCATTACTTTTATTAGTAGTGTTGGTAGTGTACAATACTAAATATGTTCTATAAGGATATTGAAGGGTATAAAAACTTCTACACACTGTGTATGGCACAGGTATTCTTTTTTTACAATTATTAGTATTATTTTTTTCTTTACAAAATATTGATATAATTCCCTTGTACATGAAAAGTAAGACACAAATTACAAGTTATTGAGTTTGATACCAAAAGAAAATGTTATCCTCGAAATTAGCCTACAAAAAAGAAGTGATATCCAACAAAAAACATTCCTGTAAAAGAGCCAAGTACGAGTGGCCTTAAAAACAATTGAAATCACAAAAATAGGCGCCAAGTTCTGGTGGACAACAGTTACAAACACTCACTGGCTCACTTCAAATTTAGATTTGAAACTTGGCTGTTGTCTGTATGGTTACCACTAGCTCACAATTATGTCAAACTACTTCATAATTTTCAACAGACAACATAGGCAAGTTTCAAATCTAAATTTGAAAGTGATTCCTTGAGTGTTTGTAACTGTTGTTCACCAGAACTTGGCGCTCATTTTTGTGATTTCACTTCTTTTTAAGGCCGCTCATTAATTTTTTTTTTTTTTTTTACAGGAATGATTTTGTTGGATTAAATTATTACTGGTCGTGGTGGTGACATTAACCTACCCTTGATGTCCTTTATAGAGTAATATTTTTTTTTTCTTTGCTCACTCGACAAAGCAAATTTGTCTATAATATCGCTGTTCGGAATGCATTCTAAAATGTCTTTTTCGGAAGAAAGGACAAGCATGTCAGAGAGCCATATATCTCCCATGCTGCTGCTTAGTCTATTTTTTTTACAATCTTTACTATTCATAATCCTCTCTGCTGAGCAACTTGTTGCTGGTAATGACAGAAGTATCTGGTATAATATTGTTAGGTATGGAAAACCAGACATATTCAACAAACACCTGTAAGGCCTAATGAATCCTTTCTTCACCCACTGATCCAGACTGATCCAGATATATCCACAAAGCGATAAACCGACCAGCCCATCCTTTCATATAGCAACTTGCGCGGTACTTCATTCATCGAGTTTCTAAGCAGGGGGTAGGGGGATTCATTCTCGAGATTAAAAAAAAATCGCATCGTGTTCCAATGTTATTCTGACGACAGCAAAATTACTTATTCGACATTAGAATAAAATTCTTCCCCAATTTTTTTATTCCCCCCAATTTTTTTCTCGATGGTACAACTTGCGCCATTCATCCCTCCTGTGGGCTTCCCTTCTCTCTTAAAACGAACCAACCTTTCCTTTCATACGGCTACTTGCGCGGTACTTCATTCATCGAGTATCGAAGCAGGGGGTACGGGGATTCACCCCGGAAATTTTTTGAAAATTAGCTTCTCAAAATCGTGTTTTAATGCTATTCCGACAGTAAAATTGCTAGTTCGAAAGTAGAGTAAAATCCCCCCCAAAATTTTTCTCAATGGCGCAACTTGCGCCATACATTCCCCCTGTGGGCGGCCCTGCTTTGAAGTACTCACTAACTACCTCTATAAAAATTGTTGCGGAAGTATCGCAGGATTCTGAAAGTTGAATATTTGGATAGGGCACATACTAGTTCTTAAGTGAAGTCTTGACCCGATTACGGTAGGTCCCATAGTTTTGAAGCTATGGACTTATAAGTTCATTTTTTCATGTTTTCGGCAGCCTGTAACTCCGAAAGGAAGCATTTGTGCACCAAAGTTAGTGTATATTTTTTGTCTTATCTTTATGTCGGTGTTGTTTTGAAACACCCTGTATAGCTATCCTGTCTGTAAATGGCACGAATCGAAAGCACCATGAATAAGCAAGCTACTGACAACTGCACTTTGAGAAGTCAAAAATTGTGTTTAAAACATATAAAAAGAAAACAGAAGAATGAATGACCTTAACGGCAATTGGAGAGCAAATATTTATTTATCTACATTTGAAGGCTGTTAGTTCACTATGATTTTAGCTTGCCGCACTATGTCAACTACTAAGTCAGAAAAAAAAAATCCTTTCATTGAGTTGGTTATTTTCTTTTCCCACGGGGGGAAAACTTCTTGCGACTAACGTTTGGCAGTTCGAATAAAGCATCCTTCTATGGAGCTTAAAATGATTGAAACTCTCAATAGCTATGAAGATCTATGTTTATGAAATTGTGTCTTTGTAAAAATAATAAATTTGCAAGTTTAGTAAAGGAAAGGAGTTGTTGAGTTGATTTTAGTTTAGCGTCCCGTTCAGCAGCGAGGCTATATGAGACGTGGACCTACTGATTAACGTGGAATCCGAACCACATGAGCTCCCGCCGGGAATCGAACCCGGGTCTCCCACTAGTAAAGGAAAGGAATCCCGTAAATACCTTATAAAAGTAACTATTGTATGTTGGATTTCTAAATGTAAGTCAACGCAGAGCGTGTATATCCATCTTCATTACTTTTTTTTTTTTTTTTTTTTGGTCAATAACCTTCAAATAAAGATAACTCTCTTTGAGTATGTGTAATTTAAAGTTACAGCATACTATACCGAAAGTGGATCGCATACACTTTTTAAAGAACACAAGTACTGCTGGAAACCGTATTCTGCGGGGACATTACAAGTACTGACAAGCAATTTACAGATAGGTAAATATTCACTCAACAGCCAGTGGAAACCAATGAAAGTTATAAGTGGAGTTATAGGCTTATATGTCTAGTTTAAAAAATTCAGAAGACACTCCTGCTTTCGTTTTCTTTTCTTTTCTTTCTTTCTTTGTTCTTCTTCTTTTTTGGAAATTTTAAAGCAAAGGATAGTTATAATCTCAAGCAAAATAAGCACATATTTATCATAACGAGTTTTAAAGACCTCTAACAATGAAATGAAATGAAATGAAATCTTGAAGTTTTACGTCCCACGCTTATGGCGTCTAGGCTAAAGGAGACAGCGATGATGAGGAATGAAGGAAATGGTGAAATGAAGAAAGTGGAGGGTGTTTGTGTATGAAATGCCTTGATACGTGCAATAGTGAACTGAAATCCACACTGAAAATGAAACACACTAAATTTATTTCTATTGCATTACAATATCTAAGATTATAGATGTTTAAACTGTACAAAGGTAACATATGTTCAACACTGCACTAAACAATTGCTCTGATGAGCCTGATAGAAACTGTTCCTTAAGGTTAGTGTAAAGGGACAAGTTTTGCCGAAAGATGTCACTACAGTCTTCGTATCTCTCCCATGTATTTTTATCTTTCATGAAAATTTACAATTTCTTTTACAAATTTCAACGTAGAGATTTCAAATTTTTAGAGAAGGAACTTCATAACCTATTAAAGGGAACAATCCGTGCCGATTTTGTATTTAGAATTTTCTTCATTGTTGAAACAGTTCCATTGTTAAAGCTTTGGATATCCATTTCAACAATCAAGTCATTTCAACAATGAAGAAAATTCTAAATGAAAAATCGGCACGGATTGTTCCCTTTAAAAGGGTATGAAGTTCCTCCTCTAAAAATTTGAAGTCTCTACGTTGGAACTTGTAAAAGAAATTGTAAATTTTTGTGAAAGGTAAAAAATACATGGAAGAGTTACGAAGATTTTACTGCCATCTATCGACAAAACTTGTCCCTTTAAACCAACCTTAAGTTGATGCTTCAACACTCTCTCTTGCTACTGTTTTTCACTGTTGCCAGATCAATCACTACTGTTTAACACTATTGCCAGATCAATGTAAAGAACATTAACTGAAATTGCAAAAATCCCCGACAGGGGGAAGGGAGAACACCGAGAAAATCCACGCACACGTTGTTTGTCCACCACAAAGCTTGCTTGGCGAGAGCTGGGTCAAACCAACGACCCCATGAGCCAGAGGTGAACATTCTACCACTGAGCCACCGTGGCCCCCAAGACCTCTAACAAATAACTACTGAGATTCTAGCATTAACATGTTAGTAACTGTTCACCAAACGCAATGCCAAATGTAATGTTTTTCGATATGGTTGTATAGTTTAAAAACTTTTAAACGCCATCTGTACAGTTTATTTAAACACAAGGTTATTAAGTGATTGTATGTGGTACAAAGTGTATATGTCGCTACACAGAACACCCTTTTATAATGTTGCAGGAAAAAAAATTAAAAGCATTAATGGAAAACATTAACACTGATTAAAGAGAAACGAAACGAATCGAATCGATTCAACCGATGGAAACAAAGCGTAGAAAGTAGAATAATAACTTGTTTTTGGTTCTAGGTAGAATATTAATGAAGCTATGATGTATGGACGAGATTTTTTTTTTTTTGTTAAAAAATAGAACTATCGCAAAGAAGCCTTTAGGAAGAACAATCGTATCTATTTTGTCGGTTTATGAATGGAAAGTTGAGAAAAATACTCATTAAGAAACCTTATCACTGCGAAATTTAAATACCGTTAATTTTACAGTAATTATGTGATATCTTCAAATAGATAAAAGGTAATTTAAATGTGGAACAAGATCGCCCTAGACAATATTATTTTGCATGAGGTAGCATTATCACGAGTCACCTAATAGCTTTCCGTTTCCAGTCATTTAGAAACGCGAAAATAAATGCCGATTATCTAAATGGCTGAAAATCGAAAGCAGATAAGTGAGTCATGATAACGATATCTCATGTAAAATAATATTGTTTAGGGAGCTCTTGTTCCACTTTTCGATTATCTCTTATCTATTTGAAGATATTACACAATTAGTGTAAAATTAGCGGTTTTTTGATTTCGCCGTGATGGGGCCTCTTAAGTATTTTGTGGGGCGTAGTGTACTCTGCAAAGCAGAAGCAAAGATAATAAATGAAAGCGACGGAAGACGACTAGTTGAGAAAGCAACTCTTCATATGAAAAGCCAATGAGGAAATCTAGAAATAAACTGCTACATACAGTAAAGAGGATCACACGCATTTTCAATTTCGAGTAGTAGATACCAACCGCTTGAGGATGTAGGCCCTATGTTGCCATCTAGGCAATTGTGGCAAGTAAACGTAAACCTTAAACTAACCACTCATATCTCCCCCCGAAAAATCCTTTGTTTTTATTTTAACAAATGTCATAATAATTGTAGCCTATGTTACTTCTATACCATTTGCATCAATTAAGAAGAAAAATCTCAAACGCCTATAAGAAAAATCTGAGGTTTGGTTTTTTGAACTCACAACTCCTAGAATTGCCCCAACCCTATGGGAATTATGACAAAATCTCCTGATATCTATTGTATTTGCACTGCACTGACGTTCAGCCAATTATAGCATAGACCTATTCTAGCCATTTAAAGTGGTGTTTTTAAATGTTTTCTATATCTATCCATAAGGAAGTTATGAATAAAAATGTCAGACAGTATAAACGACTCTCACATATTTTTTTTAATTCTACAGATACAAATAAGTACAATTCAACCATGAAATATCACAAATAGACCAATTTATTTAAGCTTCAATTTGTTTAAAACATCTACAGTCAGCGTATTTTGGAGAATGTAAATAGCCTATATAATATCAGCTGCATGAAGAGACTTGTAGAAAGCACAAGGTAACTAGCGACTTGTCAGTCAAAATCTGAGTTCATATCTATTGGGAAGAGCTCATATTTATACTTAGAAACCAATTTGTACATTTTCCCTGCCACCATTTAGGGTAAGGGTGCTATAAAAAAATCCACTTCACTACATTAACATCAGAAAAGGAGTTCTTCAGCCGCAATGTACATAGATATAAATATCGTACGTTTTATGATATTTTGGGGGCGGGGCACAATAGCTCAGTGGTAGAGCCCTTACCTCTGGTGTGTGGGGTTCCTCGATTGATCCCCGGCCAAGTAAGTTTGTGGTGGACAACATCGTGCTCGTGGGTTTTCTCGGGATAATCTCGTTTTCTCCCACTTTCTCATTCCACCAATTCTTCCATCATCATTCACTTGCTTTGATCATCGTCTCCCTTCTCCTAACAGCCATAATCGTGAGGCGTTAAACTCAAAGACTTTATTTTTTAATGATTTTGTTCGTATTTCATCAAAAAATGTTTAATTAATAACTAGAGCACACAATTTAAGGAATTGACCTTGCCGTGGCCCGTACCTTTTATTTCTCCCTGTATTCAAAGATAACCGACGATTTATATATAGTTTCAAATTCCTGGAAGAAGATCTAAAATAAGGATAAATAATGCAACTTTCATTATATTTCTAATACAGCTTGAGGGAAATATTTATATTCAATGCATCTGTGATACAACAGGTATAAAAACAAAATTACGTACATTTATCATGTTTAATTGATGGGATTTTGACACTGCAGTAATTCTCAAAAGATTTTTATCTCGTTCGCTGAATTCTGGTGTTGAAGACCAACATGAAGAATGGTCAGTGATCGGATAACCATGTTATAACTTCTGAGTGCTTGTTGAATACAATGGAAACGTATGTTTTGGTGGATGCTAAAAGGCTGCTTCTCCTTCCAGCCAAAATACAAGTTCTTGTCACCTCCAAGGCCGCGAAGGAGAAACCGGAAGGGTCAAAGGTTAAACAGGTTGTCGAGAACCTTCGAAGAAAAGGAAGGAAAAATCAAGAAAGAAGGATGTAGCACCCAGGCCATTTAATAAGGCCTGGGGAAATTTTTCAACACACTCCTTATCCGTGTGGTATGCAGTTCGATGCTTATGTGCAGGTTAAGTGAGGGAGTGTGGGAAGGGGAAGGGGGGAGTGTGCCACGATGTGGTTCTAAAGCTGAAAACTGCTTTACACCGACACGAAATTCGAAACTTAACATTCCTTTTTGCCTTCAAGGGATACTTTTTTTTTTTTTAAAAACGAGGAAACCAAAAAAAGAAACAAGAAGCATGAAGAAAATTGCTTTAAGCTGAATCGATAGATATTTCTCATAGTGTCATCTCTCATAAAGTAACTTTACTTTTACATGAACTATCGATAGCTGTGATCGTGGTCTTGCGTAGAACGTATGTATACTTCTTCAATATGGTAGCACATTTATTGTTTAATCCTTTAATGCAGTAGTTCTCAAAGTGGGGTCCGCGGACCATTGGCGTAACTAAAGGCTTGGGGGCTACCCCGCAGACAGCATGGAGTGGGGACCCTTGTCTACGTCCCACCTCACGAGTTGGGGCCCCCTGATGGCTTGGGCCCCCCAAAATGAAGGGTCTGCGGGGCCCTTATTTACGTCCCTGCCGCGGACCCCTGGGGGTCCGTGGGACCTAGCCAGGGGAACCGCGGCGCCTAAAAATTGAGATGTGTTCTAATAAAATGGAACTCACACCTGTTACGCAAGAAGTATTTTTTCAGTTACTAAAAAGAAAGCAATTAGAAATTATACCTACGTTTGTAAATTTAAATGTTTTCCTACTTTACTAAATGTCTGCCCTGAAGTTGATCAACCGTTATATAGGACTACTTCAAGTGAGAGAAATTTCTTCTTTGTTAGGGCACCTTTTCAAAAATAGTTATGCATTAACTGTACGACGCCTCGGAATTTCATGGACTTCATCTTCAAGTGGCGGAAAGCTTCCACCACTACCACTAATTTCAGTTTTTTTTAAAGAAGTAAATGTTAGTCATCAAGCCTCCCCCCAATTCTGGGATGAGAACCCCTTCCCAAAATATGTTCCTAGATCCGCCACTGCGAGTAACTCTTGAGTCAAATTGGTTTGCGCGTGCGCTGTGAGTACAAAGAGTTGTCTAGAAAGGCATTGCAACATTTGATGCCTTTCCCTACCACTTACTTAGGTGAGCAGACCTTTTCTGCTCTTAGGAGTATTAAAACCTTAAAGGGAAATCGTCTTAATGTGAAATCGGACCTAAGATTGAAGGTGACAAAAATTCTACCAAATTTCAATGCAATTATGGAAAGCACAAAGAATTTCATTTCTCACATTAGTGACCCCCATTTGAGAACGTTGTTTATCAAGTAAATTTCGTTGTTTTAAAATGGATTTTTAGTCGAAAGTTATAGTATTTTCAATTGCAATTTAGTTCACTAGGAAACAATCATGTATCTTTAGAATATATTACTTGTTGCATTATTTTCTTGATCTTTTTCTTGTCAGCGATAATTCTAATTAATATATTTTTAATACCATGTGAAATTTCAGCTAGCATTGCAACGGGGTCCGCAGATCACTTTCCGAATGAACAGGGGGTCCGTATTATCGGAAAGTTTGAGAACCACTGTTTAATGCGTAAACTAAAGTCATACGTGTCTTCATTCTTCATAGCTTAAAAAATCTTATGGTTAATTTGTAGTGACAGCTTATGCTTTAATCCTAATGATAGACTCTCCAAATAAGCGCAAATTTCACACTGCCAACCAGTAGCCTAGCCAGAACTTTTGTTTCGGGTGCCTTAATGTTGTTTATATATATTATATATATATACAGGCGCTGATCCAGGGGGGCTATAGGCGCTATAGCTTCCCCTTGACGCTCAGGTATACTGGATGAAATGGGCTTCAATCCTGCTTTACACTGGATAAAGCTGCAACTTATGGTTTAGCCCCTCCCATGATCATATCCTAAATCCGCCACTATATATATATATATATATATGCGTTTGTTGCGCCGGAAGATTTAATTTTAATAATAATAATAATTTCTCTGAAGTGCTGGCTTCTTTAGCTACTTTTCGTTGGTTTTCGATTGCTGGTTTTGCACATTTTCTTAGCCATTATTCACACCACCACTGCGTTTTTTTTTCGTTCTACCTACTTTTCTAAAGCGTTTTTTGAGTCTTTATATGACTTAATATCTTCTTTAGATTTTTCTCCGTTGGTTTTTGGTTTCTTTGTGTGAATGATTTCCTCACCGAAATTAACACAGTTGTCTTTTTTCCGCTTTAACTACTATCGTAAAACACTTTCCGATATTTTCCATTTGCAAAATAAGTTCTTATTTGAACATCCTAAATACGTTCGAAGTGCTCTAATTGATCAAACATCAGAGATTGCTGCGACAGAGTCACACGCTACAAGTCTTCACTATTGTTTGGCACCCTCCTATAAACAATTTTCCCTCAAATATTTTTCATCTAAATGGAACCAAAATCATAAAGGAAACAAAATTACTTTTACCCCTCCTTTCTTTCATTTTTTTCTTTTCCCCCTTTTAGATTAAGGAAACTAGCTGCAGCACATTTATCGAAATCAATTGATCTCCGCTTTCTTTGATACCGATCGCGGCTAGAAGTTAAGATGGGTTGCCACGTTAGAACTTGTAGCTGTCATAAAAAAAAAAAAATCTTGAAACCGTACGATATTTCACCGTGTACACATAGTCTTGAAAGGCTCATAAAACGTTTTTTCATCTTGCAAGGAGTCGAACAGTGTCCAACTTTCTGGGACGTCTTGCTTGCTACCTGCTATCGCCCTCCCGCTGACATGGGTAGTGATACCTTTCTTGTTTACAAGAAGTTGTAAAATCTAAACAGTAGATAGAAAGATCGGGTAGCAATGTCTTTTTTATGACAGCTACAAGATTCATGTAAAGTGGAAACGTGGCTTTAGTGGTATTAAACCAAGGTTTCCTGTTGTAGTTAATCCTATCGGGAACGGCGGTGAATGATTCAAAATCGACGATGATAGGTCATATGTTTTGCTATTTTTGTCAATGATTTCTTGGGCTCAAATACTCTGGTTGCTTCTTGAACTAAGGTAAAGTTTTTTTTTTTTTTTTCGGTACCCTGTGCCTTCTTTTATGATTAGAGAGGAACTGTTTCTTTTCAGTATTGCCTGGTTCAATCTGCAAACTTCGGCTTTGAGTCGAAGAAGACACGTAAAAACTGTGGTCATTGCTATATCAAACAGTAGGACAATAATTTCAAGGACACCATATGCATATAGGCCTCCTGACTCTCTTTCTTTCTTCCTTTTGAACAGGAGAGATTCTTGTAAAATTCGATTTTCATACCCCTAAAATGCAAACATGTTTAAAGAATAAAGACGATGTTGGTGAATACAACTTTTCCAGGAAATGTTTAGTGGCATATTTTGTTTTGAAATATAGTACATGAAAGGTAATTGTTGTTGTTCCGAGAAAAAATTACAGACATCAAAGTAGCAAATTACATTGTCGGAACCCTTTGGGGAGGCCCGCTGGGCCCTCTTCCGTACGCCACTGCTGCCAACCAAATCAAGGGGAAAACCTAATACAATAAAAAATACTGTTTATCGTCATTTTCACCATCTTACTTCATTCCAGATTTCTAAATACAAATTTTCCCAGATATTTTCATATCACAACAAAGAAGAGGGGCAGCGTGGCTTAGTGGTAGCTGCTGTGCAGACGAGCGGTCTGAGCATTAAGGTTGACGACCGTAAGTTGAAAGCCATTGACACTTCGAGTGTCCGTGGCCTGTCCTATTGAATTAAATACAATATGAACTAAGAAATATTAAAAACCACGTAGACACTTGTCTCTGTTGGCGCAAATTTATTCTTTAAAAAAGTAAAATATTCACTTCTTGTGCGAAGGTCCTTGGTTCGCCCCCAGATTATGGTGAGCTGTGGGGAACAACGTTGTTTTCAAGAGTTTTATCTAAGTTCTCCCACATTTTTATTCCGCAAATTCTTTCGTGATCATGACTTTCATTAATCGTCCCTCTCCTTGAGCCTCAAGAACATAATCGTGGACTGTTAAATTCAAATACATTACTTCATTTTCTATCGCTAGAAGAGAAGTAGTTTCCTTAATGAACTGACTTAGTAATACTAGCTAGTTCGCTAGACAAGTGTCCTACAACTTGTATTCGGTCGGACCTATACACATTCACTTCTTTATGAAGTTCATAATGTGTGTTTTAAAAGGACATATTCTATTGGACAGTCATAACGAGAAATAGTATTAAGTTTCGACGTTGCAAAAATGATGTATCAGAAAGTATATGACATCTGACACATTTAAGCGCATCCTAAAAGAAGTATATATTCACATTATTTAAGGCTTCTTAGTTAGGAATTTTAAAATATGTAGTCGAACTTTTGGTCTAAAATACATTCCAGACTTGATATTAATTGAAAGACAATGGTTGCTAAAATCTAGGTTTCGAGATAAATGTAAAAAAAATAGTTACGTTGGTACGGAGACATTTAAAGGAACATTACAATCAACTGGAAATTTCGCTTGTTTTTCGATCAACTTAAACACATGTCTGTTGTTTCAATTTAAGGAAGAAAGAAGATCACTTAATCGGTGTATTTGGTTTCAAGCTATATAATCCAAGATACTTCAGTAAAGGAAGTCAATTGAAAGCTTTACATATTTATATTTTTAAAAATAATTTTGCTTAAATATATATACTCTACACGTACCTATCTATACAAATAAAAATGAATGAAAGTTATTATGTTTATGACTTAATAACTCTTGAACCACTCGACCGATCTCGATCAAGTTTTCAACATAGATGAAGTTCGCACCTGGGAAGTTTTTGCATCATTTCACTTATATATACAGGGGCTAGACAAAAAATCTAAAAACATTTCATACAGGAAACATAAGTATGGCCCTCCACTGTACAATGCGTGTTGCGGTTTCCGATCGTTTTTTATTTTCAATGTGTCAGGTGGACCTTCCTCTTCCGTCAGCAGTAACCAGTTCACCTGTAAGTGTCGTGGTGTGAAAGTCGTGTGGTAAAATGGGAGACCTGACAGAGTTCCAAAAAGGTATGATCGTTAGTGTTGTCTGGTTGGAACTTCAGTGGCAACAGTGGCGAACATTGTGGGGGTATAGAAAGTCACTGTGCTCAAGGTCACGAGGGCATACACAATTCATGGGCAAACGACGTCTGCAAAGCACAACAGTGATGGAAAGACAATCCTGTCAAATAGGGACGGGAGGGTATTAAAACGGATTGTAGCAGCTAAAAAGAAAACCACTGCAATGAAAATTACGTCTGAACTCAATTTCGGCCTACAGAACCCGGTTTCATCGAAAACAGTGCGACGGGAACTTCATGAAAATTCATGGCAGGGCTGCTATCGCCAAACCCCTGGTCACAGCAGTAAATGCCAAGAGGTGTATTCAGTGGTGCAAGGACCACAAGCCGTGGACTCATGAACTGTGGAAACACGTAATGTCGTCCGATGAATCGACCTTCACCTTGTTTCCAACAACCGGTCCTGTTTAAGTATGGAGAACACCGTCGCAGGCCTATGATACAGACCGCCTGCTCCCAACTGTAAAGCATGGGGGTAGTTCTGTTACAGTATGGGCAGTGATATCGTGGTTTTCTGGAGGTTCCATCATAGCCCTGCATGGAATGATGAATGCTAAGGCGTATGAGACCATTTTGGGGGACCAGGTTCTACCCATGGCCCAAATATTGTTCCCTGATGGCGATGGCATCTACCAAGATGATTTGGCATCCAGTCATGCTGCAAAAATGGTGAAATCATGGTTTGAGGAGCATGACCAGGAGCTATCACACCTCCCCTGGGTCTCACAATCACTAGATGTGAACATCATTGAGCCATTGTGGTCTGAGTTAGAAAGGCGTGTTCGGTCTCATTACCCTCCAGCAGCTTCCCTTAAGGAACTGGAACATGTTTTAAAGGAATAATTGTACAAAATTCCACACACCACGATTCAGGAGCTGTATACGTCCATTTCACGTCGGATCCAAGCTGTTTTGGATGCAAAAGGAGGACCCACACCACATTAGGTATGATTTTCACACTTTTGCAAACTTTTTAGATTTTTTTGTCCTTGGACTTAATAACTCTTGCAGTACATAAGCGATCTCGATCAAATTTTCAACATAGATGAGGTTCGGACTTGGGATGGTTTTTATCATTTCACTTTGACGGTGCAACTTATATATATATATATATATATATATATATATATATATATATATATATATATATATATAGGGTTTTCATAACGGATTTTATTCGCTTATAATTTACATAAAAATGCTCATATTGAAATCAAATAGAGTGCAAACGGTAGCGGAAGGATTAAATTTTTACCTGTAATCTGCATCAGCTCAGTTCATTCACCGTCACACCTCCAACTGAGCTACGTCTAGAAATCGATTTCTGTGGGCTGTTGATGATGCTTTCCCTTACCCTGCTCACTGTTGCAGGCGATGTTGGCGGCCTCCCACTTCGAGGACGGTCCAGGACGCTTCCTGTCTCCAAGAACTTAGCATGCCACTTTCGGATTGCACTCTCAGTCGGTGCCGGCTTTTTGAACTCTTTGGTGAACTTTCGACACACCAGAATTGGTGATTTTAGCTCTGCGTACCACAGAACACATTGCGCTTTCTCTTTCACCGACGCCATCTTTGATACGTTAAGAAAAATATTCTTCTCAGAGGAGTTTTTCATTTATTTATTTCTTTAAAAGACACACACACCAATACAGCTTACAACTTACTTTTAAGAGTCAACATTGGAACAACAATAAAAACAACAATGGATGGAATTTGGTAAGAAACTGACCCTTGCCCTCCCTCTCCCTCTCTCAACGTGTTCAGAGTTGCCGCTTATCTAACAGTGTTGCCAAGTAAAAATTTAATCCTTCCGCTACCGTTTGCACTTTATTTGATTTCATTATGAGCATTTTTATGAAAATTATAAGCAAATTAAATCCGTCCACACTTTATGAAAACCCTGTATCTATCTATCTATCTATCTATCTATCTATCTATCTATCTATATATATATATATATATATATATATATATATATATATTTGGTCTAGGAATTAATTCGTGCGGTTTTTAATAAAAATTGAAGCTTTATTTCAAAAACAAAGTAAATGAATTCGTTAACAAAAATATTGTCCATCGCTAGCCACTACTTTCTCCCATCTTTCAGGCAATTTACGGATTCCATGTCGAAAGAATTCCTCATCTTTTGACGCAATCTAATCAAAGATCCATTTTTCGATATTTTCTGAACAAGTGAACCGCTGTCCAATCAAATCGTTATTCATGCAATCGATCAAGTAGTAGTCAGACGGAGCAGTGTCTGGTGAATATCGCGGGTGGAATAACACTTTCCATCCGACATTTTCCAAATAGGTTTTGACCGGTTTTGCGACATGTGGTCGAGCGTTATCATCTTGATAAATAAGTTTATTATCTTAAGTTTATTATGCCTGTTATTCCATTCTGGTCGTTTTCAGGTCAGAGCTTGCTTCAAACGCATTAATTGTTGTCGATAGCGGTGTCCATTAATAGTTTCACCAAGTTTCAGAAGTTCATAGTACACCACACGTTTCAAATCCCACCATATATACAGCATAACCTTTGCACAATGAATATCTCGTTTCGGTTGTGAAGGACCTGGTTCACCTTGCTTCACCCAGGCCTTTTTTCGTTTAGGATTCTCGTAATGAATCCACTTCTCATCACCAGTTACAATTCGATGCAAAAATCCCTTCCTTTTCTGTCTTTGAAGCAGCAATTCGCAAACGGTTTTTCTTCTTTCAACGTCTTTCTTTTCAATTCATGTGAAACCCAATAAGACATCTTTTGAATCATTCCTATGGCTTTGAGACGTTTGGAAACTGTTGTTTGCTCAACTGCAAATGCTTCTGCAAGTTCGTCCTGCGTTTGACACGAATCCTGATCAAGCAATGCTCTCAATTCTTCATCTTCAAATTCTTTTGGCTGTCCAAATTGCTTTTGGTCTTCCAAGCTGAAATCACCACCTTTAAACCGTGCAAACCACTTCTGACACGTTCGCTCAGCTAGAGCATGGTCACCAAACACTTCCACTAAAATATGATGACTTGCGGTAGCACTTTTCTTCATGTTAAAGCAATGAAGAATAACTCCCCGCAAAAACACTTTATCAGGCACAAAATGCGCCATTTTCAGTTGAAGAAAAAATGTTGTTGTTTCCGCTTCAAGCAACTGACATATACTAAACAAGATGCTCATTGACAGTAGTTTTCAACGCATGTTTGGATCAACGAAACTATGGGACAATAAGCTAGTTACGCCATCTTTTGTAAAACCGCACGAATTAATTCCTAGACCAAATATATATATATATATATATATATATATATATATATATATATATATATATATATATATATATATATATATATATATATATATATATATATATATATATATATAGAGAGAGAGAGAGAGAGAGAGAGAGAGAGAGAGAGATAAATGATCGAAAACAACCTATGTTAGTGTCGAATTCATAGTTTTCAGGGTCGCTGCTATGACCAGTGACACTTCTGATGCCGTTTAAATCCAAATTCAGCTCCGCAACTTGTGGTAGGGGCACATGCATAAAAATGATTGAAAATGACTGATATTAGTGCAGAATTCATAGTTATCGGAATGGCTGATATGAATAGTGACACCTCCGATACCACTTAAATCCAAATTTAGCCTCGCAGCTTGCCCGATATCGAAAATGATCGATATCAGAGAGAGATTTAGTAATTGTGAAAAGTGACTGACTAACGGAATTTTTCTTATTTTAACTGAGCGAAGCGGGTAATTCACTCTAGTTTTATATATTGTGACTACATATTTGAATGAATTAATAAATTCAGTATTTTATGAAATAAATGCTAATATAGAAATTGAATAATTAATAAGTTTCTTCTTTCTCTACTCAGCCAAATGCTAATAGGAACAATTCCTTTCTCTCTGCTCACTGTTGGTGGAAAATATTCAACTACTATATTTCAGATATGTTTCCTCATACTACCACGTTTTTCACAGACTTTTTGCTTGACTCGTTCATAGTACTGCGTCGTGAGTAATGTGAAATGCAAGGATACAGGAGAAATTTTGATATACAAAGCGTATGTAAATAAGCCTGCCTACAGGAATGCTAGACTTCATTCACAAAATATTCTACAAATTATTGATAAAATTTCAGGTTAAAGTCCATCAAGAAAAATGGGAGGAGAAATCGAAAATGGAACTTAGAGCGACTAAGAAATATCGACGATGATGTGAAAGAAGAGATTGAAGAAAAATTCTGTGCAATGGGCGATATGGTTGGAAATATAGAGAATTAATAGTCGGGGAAAAGTTAAACAGAAACTACTTGAGACATTGCACAATAACATTGGCAGGATGGAAAGAGCACAAAGAAAACCATGGATAAGTGAAGCGATGCTTAAGAAGATGGAGGAACGCAGAAGGTAAAAAAAAAAAAAAAAAAAAAAAGACCGGACATCAATGAATACAGAAGGCTGAATAATGAATTGAGAAGAGAAAGGGACAAAGCCAAAGAAAAGTACATGGAACAATTATGTGAAGAAATAATGGGAAAATTTAAAATTTACTTGTAAGGAATTTTACACATTTATTGAGAGTGAAAAAGAACTTCTTAAAGCAATTTCCTGTAGTTGTACAAATTTAAAGATTAAATTTTTTATGTCCAAATCCAAAATTATCACGTGAAGATTACTTTTGTTCATCTGCTTCGATAATTTTAAAGAAGTGGCAGTTACTGGTAAATACAACAAAATGATCAATGCCGATTTCAATTTCCCATTTATAGCACAATGTATCTTTTAAGCTTATTAGTGAATGTACTAAGGTTCTAAGGATATGCAGAATACAGGTGCTAATGCACTTTTGTTCACGATAGTACATTTCCTTCCCATGGACGAGTCCGAACAGAGATAGTTCACACTTAGAACTATATCATAGGGAATTTTGAGGCGCTGACGTTTTTTTATTTTCCAGAGTTGACAACCCTGACTTGTATGCAAAGTGAATTATGGCAAAATGGTCATAATTTATAATGCAACGTGGTAAATGTTCATATCTCTCATAGCTATTATACTGTTATACGAGCTCCCTCATGTCTATATAGTTAGAATATGCACTTTGGAATGGAAAACCCAGGTTCGATTTCCAGTGGGAGCTAGTAGATCCTATGATTTGGATCCCATGTCAAGCTGTTCAGAGGTCAACGTTTCATACAGCCTCGGAGTTGAAAGGAATAATAAGCTTCAATCCAACTAACCAACGAACTGTACTTGTACTCTTTTAACTACTTTTTAATAATATTTAACTAACATTTCTTAATTATTAGTACCTGTCCAAATGTTTCATTGCCTGACACAGTGCAAAAGTAATATGCATTAGTATTTAAAAGAAAAATTAAAACCAATATGCTGTAGAATGAAAATTCAATGAAGTCGTAAGATGGAGCGAAAGAGCAACCGAGGAAACTGGTGACATCTCGCGCCAAAGTTACGAACTGTTTGAATGAAATAAGGAATTTGTTAGCGATATCCAACTCATAAATTTATTATGTTTCTCACAAGAAATATAAAGTAAAATTAATTTAACGCCACAGTTGGGCCCGTCAGTTTAAAAGTCCATAAATAAGAAATATAATTAAATGTTGATGAAATAATCTGAAGAAAAGAACTTCATGGTACGATCCTTATATTTCTTGGGAGCAGGGCAGAATCGACTCCTAAAACACACGCCTTTATTTAACGGCAGAGGAAACCCACAAACCTCAGAAATGAGGAAGAGGGGCCGCAGAAAAATTGCGGTTACACAAATTAAGGAGTTTCCAGCTCTCTTCTTTATCATATTAGTTTGTTTAAAACTCTTTAATTTAAATGTAATTTCCGGGCTGCGGTGGCTCAGTGGTAGTGTTCACTTCTGATGCATTTGGTCCCTGGTTCGATCCAAGCTCGCACCAAGTGAACTTTGCGGTGGACAAACACCGTGTGCGTGAGCTTTTTCGGGGTTCTCCCCAGGGGTTGCCCAAGTGGGCCCAGCCCGATAAAACCCACCTGGTTTTATCGGGTTGGACCCACCTGAAAAAACCCACCTGGGCTTTTGAGCTTTTTCTTAGTATATTATAGGTACAACTAAGGTGATCACATTGAAAGTGATTTTTATCAGATTTTGTACTTTCTTTGGGCGAATTAGATACTTTCACGTTAAGGTATACAACAACATTCAACATAACCCCTTTATAAAGTCCTGAATGTACTGAATAAATAAAAAAAAAAAAAAAAACTTATCTTATTTTGAGATAATTATAGCACAAATTAATGTATGGATTATGCTTATAGCCTATTTGAAGTAAAATAACCAATTTTATATTTTAGAAAATACTTTCTGTGAACAGTGTGTTCGGCGACGACAAGGGACGTTATCCCTCATCCGTTTGACGAGTTTAAGGCCATAGGTGCCGGTATTACCAGTAAATATCTAGTGCATTAGTAAAACTATTAGTATTATTTTTATTACCTTTGATGGTAACACAAGTACTCTTCAGTAAAATTTGGTTTTCCAACAACAACAGTTTAGTTCAATTATTTGTTGTTACTCTGCGAATAAGCATTTTGTAGAATCAACACCAGCAACAATGTAAAAATTCTTGTCAAATTTAAGAAGCTTAATACTTTGAGTTCCGAAGACTCGGAGTTCCGAACGTAACGCTTACTATTTCAAATGCTGAATTCAAATTTCTGTACTAGTGGAAGTTTCGATGTACGGTAAAGAAAGCTACATTTTCGAAGAAAGAAAAAAAAACGCAGTAAAAGAAGTGCTCGAAAAATACCCGCAATTGAAGGCACAAAGCATCGGAAGTGAATGCTTCAACAAACAACTACAGGGTGTCCAATATACAATGTAACCCGGAGTTTGGAATAGTAGAACTTTTCAACCTGAAGTGATACAAGAATAATGGTTATACCAAAATGAAGCCTTGTTCATGCATATATTTTTAAACTAGAAAGCAACGATGGAAGTACACTAGGAACCACACAGTGTTGCCAGATGTAACCGAAGGTATATATATATATATATATATATATATATATATATATATATATATATATATATATATATATATATATATACAAAACATGTAAATTAACTCATAACTCATACGTATGGATGTTCTGTCGTTAATTTTCAGCTTGTTTAGTTGGAGTGGCTTGGAAACTATGGACCAAAAAAAACAACAAAAAAAATCATTTCCATCGATAACTAATTGGTTGAGGCCTCTGTAAGGGGGAACTAGGGGAATCGTAGTTTTCATAAATTAACACTCTGAATTGGCGACTTTGCTGATGTTTCAGTGCATCAAAAGGTGTGTTAAGGATCTGTGTGCATTATGCAATTCCTGAAAACAATGAAAAACAAACTTTGAAATTATCATGATAAAACGTTTACTTACATGCATCCGGCAACACTGCTACTATCAGAAATGAGTTACCAGCTCTACAGCGGATGCTGGGAGTGTCTCTTGTTTTGATTCAAACACTGGTTCACACGTTTCATCAGGTTGGCAGCAACTTTATGAAGATTAGAAGTGTTAATGTTCTCAATGGCACTGCGAATGTTCGTTTCCAGGTATTGAATAGTTCGAGAATTGTTCTTGTATACCTCTTGCTTTAAATAGCCCCATAGAAATGAATAGCAGTGTTGCCGGGTTCACGTAAGTAAAAATTTTATCGTTATAATTTCAAAGTTTGTTTTTCATTGTTTTCAGGAATTGTATAATATAGACAGAACCTTAACACACCTTTTGATGCACTGAAACATCAGCAAAGTCGCCAATTCAGAGTGTTAATTTATGAAAACTACGATTTCTTTAGTTCCCCCTTACAGAGGCTTCATCCGATTAGTTATCGGTGGAAATGAAAAATTCTTTTTTCTGCTCCATAGTTTCCAAGCTTCTTCAACTAAACAAACTAAAAATTAACGACAGAACATCCATACGTATGAGTTATGAGTCAATTTACATGTTTTGCAAAAAAAATTATTTACACCTTCGGTTACATCTGGCAACACTGTGTGGTTCCTAGTGTACTTCAATTGTTGCTTCCTAGTTTAAAAAGATATGCATGAACAAGGCTTCATTTTGGTATAACCATTATTTGTGTATCAATTCAGGTTCAGAAGTTCTACTATCCCAAACTCCGGGTTGCATTGTATATTGGACACCCTGTATTTATTTTACGCTGGAAGATATTTAATTTCCTTTAAGACATTTTGAAACACTTGTTTTATAAAATATGGATTATATTTTTGTTAATTGTTTTAAATTAATTTTCTGGAAAGAACCATCTTGCAACAAGTGATCGGGACATTCTCGTAATTGAACGCAGAAAGTATCAGAAGTGAACTTCAACAATAAAACAATTTATTTTACGCTGGAAATTATTTATGTCGTATAAGACATTTTGAAACATTTATTTTATAAAACATGAATTATATTTTTGTCTTAAATTAATATATTTGGTGTTCATATTTGGCGAACGTCACTGAGGCTCCTGGTATGATTCGATCTACATTTGTTCGTTCGTCTGCCTGTTCCACACGTACTACAGGGAACGTACTTTTAGTGTAGGCGCACCAGCTTAAAATTAGGGTCAACCTAGAAGTAATTGGTATAAACCTGACTTTGGTCTCCTTTGATGCAGAACAAGGGCGGATCCAGGACGGACTTCTGGGGGGGGCGGTGGGTTGTAATACTGCTACTTAGAGCTACTTTTACGTGCTCCAAACTCTGGGATGGGTTTTAGTTATATATAAAATAAAAAAAGTTTCCTCTTCTGGAAGGGGGGGGGATTGCCCCTATCGCCCACCCTGGATCCGCCATTGATGCAGAATTCATCCAAGATTGACACATTAAAAGCCCACTGGTATCCAAGTTGGGATAATGCATACAGGGTGGTCCAAAATTGCTGAAATTACCATATAAATTGCATAAAACGATATTGTGTAGAGTAACTTTATGTAGTAAAAAAATTATTCACATGAGGACTTTAATCCCTTCAAAGTGGAAGACTGCACACATACATACATACATCCTCTTTTAGTCACAGAGCTATATGTGCACACAGGGTGGTACAAAATAATATTGTTTCTTCACGTAATGCAAGCAAAGATGTAGCAAAGTATAGGTGAGACAAAAGTCTGGATACATTCTTATGAAAGTCGAACGGTGTGATGAATCATATTGTCGTTTGGTGTGGGTGCTATAGGTGGGGGCACAACTTATAATAGCTATGGCGACAGCGGCGGTCATCTTGAAATCCGCCATCTTGGATTTGGGTTACGTTTTTCATATGGGAAGGGGGTCATATCGCATTTCATTTTACACTGCCTTTTTCTGAGGAATACACACGTGCTATCCAGTTTGCGATATCTTTATTTGTGTAGAAGTTATGACCTGTTAAAAGTTGGGACACTTGTCAGAGTCAGCATTACATTATAGACCCTATGCTCAATATGACCTCCATTGCGCTGGATACACAATCGAAGTCTTTTTTGCCAGTCCTGCTGCACATGTCGTAGGGTCTGTGGATCAACAGAGGTACACGCCTCCTCAATACGCCGGCATAGATGGGCTGCATTGTTGATTTTTACCTCATACACAATTGATTTCAAATGACCTCACAGATAAAAGTCGAGTTGTGAGATCACGAGGGGACGTGGTTGCCATTCCATAGAATACCTCCTACCTATCCAGTGACCTGAAAACTGTTCATCCAGAAACTGTCTGACCTTAGTAGCATAGAGATGAGGTGCACCGTCCTGTTGGAAAAAGTTGGGAAATCGCCCTGCAGATTCAACAACGTTGGAAACACATAATCACGGAGCATGTAAAGATGCCTCTCCCCTTCAAGGTTCAAGAAATAAAACGATTCAAAACACTATGTCTTCGGTGAAGTATCATGTGTGAAATATTTTACGGTATGAAAGAAATGAGCACTCTTGTATAGTTATCCGTGGGAGCTACAACCATAAAAATTAAATTCGGCAAAACGAAAATACATACAGTAAGTAACAATAAACTAATATATGACCTTTTATATATCATCATCATCATAGGTATTCTGCCTTTATTGG
Source organism: Thermobia domestica (assembly GCF_964235325.1). NCBI lineage: Eukaryota > Metazoa > Arthropoda > Insecta > Zygentoma > Lepismatidae > Thermobia > Thermobia domestica. Next base: position 91,152,636 of record NC_137467.1, on the reverse strand, counting down.
CAGGTCACTTGCCGCAGCTGAGAAGCTTCCATGCTCCACGGTCCTCCGCTAACTTCTTCGTCTTCGCGTATGATCTTTCTGTTTTTATATCATCCATTAATTGTAGTCTCCTTCGCCCCATGCCTCTCTTTCCCGCCACCATACCCTCTAGGACGTCCCTCATGATACAATCTCTTCTTAGGCAATGTCCCAACCAGTTTCTCTTCCTCTTCCTAATAATATCTAAAAGTGTTCTTTTCTCGCCCACCATTTCTAACACTCTCTCATTCGTTTTTCGCTCGACCCAGGCTAAATTGTTACTGAAATCTACCACAACGTTCATTTTAAATATATTTTATTACATACTGAATGTTATATAAACATTTACATTTTGTTGTCAAGATCTTCACCGTCACTGTTACACAAATCGAGAATATCAGCACTGCAACATGATCCACTGTGACAATGAACATATGATGATATACATTTGTCATGCTTTCGACATGAGGAGATATGTATGTTGCACGGGTTCCTGGATGGAGATTTGCATTTTCAGTGGATTGCCTTCAGGAGAGCCTCTTTCGCTGGTGCCAGATCGGTTTGAATTGGATATGTGTTATTGTCAAGCATCCAGTCCCACTTAGCTGGATCGAGGGCGTTGCAGATAACTGATTTCCAGCCTACTATGTGCAGATATATATTACTTGCATTGGTGGTAATTACTTGCATGTAACTCAAATGTTGAAGTTTGTTTAAAGATGTGTCAGGATATCTACCATCCTAATCGATAGTATTGGTATGCCGATTCCAGTGACATTTGCAGGGTTTACTGGACAAGTCTGGAGCGAACTACTTAACTTTCTTGCCTTCTGTGAACTTCGGAATTTATTATATGTTTTTAGTTTCTCACGATCTCACATCCACAGATGGCATGAATGGTTAGTAGATGTGATGACAGTCGGTGTTATATTACTACATATTTCACAGAACTCACATGTGTACGCTCACTGCTCTTGATTCTACCATTTTTTAAAAACAAAAATATCACATATTTGAGGGGTGTATTTCCAAAACATGCTAAATCCAAAAATGTCCGATTTTGAATTGAATATGGAAAAGTATACTATGGATCCACTTACGTTAAATTTTGTAATTATTCTTTGTTAAAACACATTATTTTCTGTGATAAATTTTGTTTGAAATATCACTTGCGATAGCTTTTTTCTCGTTCTGAAGAATTCTACCAAACGAATTTAGCTTGTTTTGGGAATACATTCCCTACTTCAGATATGAAGTGGTATACCAGCAGAATAATGATATCTATGTAATCAGTAACCACAATGACAATATCAAAATTAGCGGAAGCGGCATGTTTCTGAGCCGTTTGGACAATTAGGCAGTAGGTACCTCCAGGGGACTGGGCAATATCATGACCGTCTAATGGAAGTGCCTGAAAAAGAAGAGCACACATTTGTCTTTGTTTGTAGCATTGGATTAAAATGTTTTCTGCCTGATACAGATGTCTATGGAGGAGTCGAAAAACACATCTGGTGCATAACTATAGCATTTACGTCTTTCATGTTAATGACTTTTCGTACTTGGAGAATCATATCCATCAAATACATTGGAACTCCATGTTCGGACGTCGTCAATACGAATAAATAGTATTCATTGACAATATCACTCACTCGCATCGATGATTTTTTCTTCGTCCAACGAACTCGATGAAGTACTGCTCTACCACCAAGGACGAATTTAATCCTAAATTTTGGATGAGGACGCAGTGTAACAACCTTCGTAATCACTGTGGTAAGGCATCCTTTGTGTGGTTTCTGCATGAATCCGTCGTTGAATAATAATATTGGCGTAGGGGTAAACTTGTACGTAACGGTGTTCATTATGATCAATGTTGTCTGCGGTCCACTGAAGGAAATCTCCAGAATATATCTCCAAGATGTTGTAGCCACTATCAGAAGCTACTACCGACTGCTTGCAACGCATGACTTTGCTGTAAGGCACTGAAAATCCCAGTTGGCGCAGTTCTTCTATCAGCCAGCTAGTTCCAAATGCATGTTTCATTTCAATTCCGACACCAAGTATTTTTGGGTGAATTGTAGATCTCGGTCTGCAAGCATAGATGATCGCATGACGAAGTGATTGCTGGAAGCAGAATTCCGTTACTGGAAGCTGGATTCCGTGACTTCTCGTGTCGAGTAAACTGGTAAGTGTAATACGTGGACGGGAAGCGTAGCCCTTTGTTATTCGAATAAAGTGAAAATAACATCAATAATGCAAATACTACGTGAGTTATAGCTATCAAAGTCAGAAACAGTTATTACCTCTAAAAACCACTATTCGGCGGCCATTCTCCAATATGGCGTCCAAACCCGTTACCAGATACTTCAGGACTTTTAGTATGTGGTTATATACAGGTCGTCTAAGGTATGTGCAAAATTTCAGCTTGTTATGATCTTTTCTGGGCTAATATATAAGAAAACTATTTGAAAGAAGAGAAATTTTGAGGATTTTAAAAAGGAAATCTCTTCCTTTTCCCGCATATGAAGTAAACTGTAAGTGTAATACGTGATCTGTAAGAATAATGAAGTAAAAATAACATCAATAGTGCAAATACAACATGAGTTATAGCTATTAAAGTGAGAATCAGTCATTACGTTGAAAAACCACGGTTTGGTGGCCATTTTCCAACAAACCCTTCACCAGATTTTTCAGGACTTTTAGTATGTTGTTATATACACCTTCCCAAAGATATGTACAAAATTTCAGCTTATGATTTTTTCCGGGTTTAGACTTTTTTTTTTTTTTGTCTAACTTGACTGGACTATGAGGCCACTTGTATCAAAATCCGCCACATCCATTTCGCTTAGTTTCGAGTAATCTTGCAAAACGTGCAGTGAATCTCCATATATACGCGTACAATGTCCCATATTTGAATTAATTTCTTAGTATGAAATATTAAGCTTTTAAACAAAATACTGTTTCCATGGAATTCCTTTAGATCAAACATACTAAATATATAACTCAATTTCGGTAAAGAAATAATAATAATAATAATAAAAAGGATTTTGGCGACTTTTGATCCTAGGCGCCTTATATTCACCTTCGAACATATTTGGCGACACCTACACGTAAGATTTTATGATGTACGGTATTGTTAATCAGGTAACCCGTTTGCTTAGGGCCATAGTGAAAATTCAATTCGATACCAACATCTAAGATTACCAGAAACTGTAACCATGTTCTTAACGATCCCTATTACTCTGTAAGAGTTGGCAACGATAGATTTAGCCGTTTTCTGTAATCTATTTGCCCTCATCAAAAATTCTGGCAATAACTCAATTGCTTAACGTCTATCTAGTTTAACAACTTGAAATCTCGCTTGGTTTCATGTCGCGTACAATAAAAATTATTCCGAAATGTACAATAAAAGTTACTACAAAAATGTCTAGCAATTTTCCTGTTTAGTGGGTTTATGACTAGCTAAGAATAATGCACAATTCGATAGTGTCCCATTATTTTACGTTGTTTGAAACTGAAGTAATGATAGACCAAGAAAACACACACAAACAATATCCATGAAGACTCTTTCTATACGAGTGATGGAATGAGTTATGAACTTCGTGACCCGACCAAAGCTGGTGTGGCCCTGAGATAATATAAGTTCTCGATATACACAGAGGATCTCGAATGTTTTAACGTAATTATAACTATATTGATTCTCTCCCTCATTTTCTTATACACACGAATAATCTAGAGATTTCTAACGTACACTCATGTCCAAAATGATTATCGTATATCTATAACAGTCTTCTCGTAAGAATATAATTTGATAATGATTTTGCAGGGTACTTTTAATACTGACACTATGCGTATAATCGGAAAATGTATATTTGTGGTAAATTTCATAGGAAAAGAATTATAAATACGAAAATTAGAGTGGACAAGAAAGTTTTATTTTCATTTTATTGTTCTTATTTACTGATCTTTTGACATCAAATTTGCCACATACATGTCTTTGCCGATTATTCACATACTAACATTGTAAGAAATACCGGGCGAATTCGTTATGAAATTATATTCCTACAACAACATATTTATAGACATGCGACAATAATTTTGGACATCGAGTGTACAACTACAAGTTCCCTAACGTAATTCTAACTAGCATGATTCTCTCCCTTTCTTTCTAAATACACACAAAGAAATTTGAATCCCCTAATGTCATTCTGACTGACATGATTCTCTCTCTCTCTCTCTCTTTGTTATACACACGAAGAACCTCGAATCTCGTACCATAATTCTAACTAGCATGATTCTCTCCATTTCTTTTTTATCCACACGAAGAATCTCAAATCTTCTAATGTATTTCTAACTAGCATGGTTCTTTCTCGCTCTTTGTTATACGCACAAACAACCTCAAGTCCTCTATCGTAATTCTAACTTGTATGATTTTCTCCCTCTCTTTCTAATACACACGAAGAAGCTTGAGTCTCCTAATGTAGTTCTAACTATCATGATTCTCTCCCTCTCTGTTCTCTTTTTCTTATACACACGAGCAACCTCGAGTGTTCTTACGTAGTTCTAACTAGCATGATTTTCTCCCTTTCTTTGTTATTCACACGAAGAACCTCGGGTCTCCTAACACAATTCTAACCACTGATTCTCTCCCTTTCTTTGCTAATTCTAATTGGTATAACTTTCTCCCTCTCTCTTTTCTCATTATGATTTTCTTTCTTATTTTGTGCGTGTCAAAGCACTACGAGTGTAATGAAGATAATTGTGAAGATCATTGAGTATAAGCACATGAGAATCACATAAAATGAGAGGTACATTTTTTTCCCCTTTGGAAGAATCTGTCTCAGTGTCACTCGGTTTTAAAGGTTAACTATCTCTTAAACTACCGAGAAAAATGTGGCGTGCAATATGCGTGATGTGGGTGAGCCTAAACAATGTTTTTCTTGGATAGCCTGTGTTGAAAACCATTGTATCAATGATAGAGCAGGTCACTGGGTCACAACTTTTGTCTGAGTCTGGGTCTCGCTTCTCAGATCCAGTCTGATGCGGATAGATCCGGCTAACTTGAAGCACCTAAAATATCAGCTGTGCAGCATTACTACAGAATTTGATAATGGTTTAATGATGTCAACTGCTCGAGCTCGAACATTCATATGTTTGACATTTTCGTAATCAAAATATCATTTGAATTTCTCATGCAATTTTATGATTATTCCTCTTCTCACATGGAAAAATAATACGTATAATGTTTTTTTAGAACATAGAGGCTACTATACAAAAAGATTTCACAAAGCACCGTTTGATCTCAGGAGCATCTTTTATATTTTAAACGACAAGTTTTACTGGTTCTCTCGCTTAAACTTTGATGATTCCTCACAAGAAAACATGTAGCTTATTTTTAGTTATTCTCACGAGTATATATTCTCATAAACCTTAAAGTTATATTTTAGTGCAATGCTGTGACATACGGAGACTCACACAAGCTAGAAAGAAAAAAAATTAGATTTGGTGAGAAGACGAAGAGACGGAAGAGAATCGTATATGTTAGCAACCTGATACCAATTGTTGATTCCCTCATAAATTGTGTGACGATGTTTCGTTGTCTCCGGCTCTCACTGCTTCTGTCCGGGTTACCGAGTCATGGATATGTCCGGGTCACCACATCTGCCTACGGATTAGAAGTTCGTGATCCGTTCCCTCACTGCACTGTATTACTGTATTTTTCAGAATGGGAAGACGACTAATCACAAAATTATATTTGAAATACTCAAGACATGATGGCCTTATTAGGAAATGTCATTCCAGGAATAGAACACGTAAATTTCGAGCTTGAGTAGTTGGCATCATTAATACACTATAAAATTCTGCAATAATTCTGTAGAACTAATAAGATTTTGCCTGTTTCCAGGTGAAACTGGACCTGAGAACCGAGGGCAGGACAAAAATCGTTTCCCAAGTAATCCAGATGCCCCGGTGAAGCGTTTCATCACTGTTCTAAGCATACACATATGCTCTTTCTTTTGTAAAGACGTATAAAAATAAAGGTTATTCTGTAAAAGCAAGCATCAACATAATATCCAATAACAGAAAAGTGTCATCCGTTATGTCAAAGATTGGAGTATAGGGAAGAATAAACATTGTTGTCAAACCTTAACGGATAAAATTATAGGTATATTTCAGTTTTGAACAAGTAGTTTGTACTCTGGAAGAAAATGCATTACTAACATTTGGTTGATCTTTCTAATTTTGCTACTGCTTTCATAACTTGCATAGATATTAAAATATGACATACTAACTTTACATAAATCTTAATTTTGTATGTTCTTACCTTCATTCTGCAGCATCCTAATACTGATTTTGCACAAGCCAGCTCCAAATTTCCAACTTCCAGCTACTACTCTATTAAGCCCAATGTAGAGATGTGTTCTGTTGGAATGGAACAGACCAGGTGGAACATTGAAATCTTGAGTTAAACGGCCATCCTGCCAGCGTACTGATTTACTATTGGCATCCACAGTGAGCTCAACAGGCGATCGTTTCCTGACACTACCATCTACAATTTTTATTGACACTCTGGAAGCAGAATTCGCATCTACAAGTGACGAAATTGCTAAAGAAGAATCTACCGTGTTATTCCAAGATGGCCAACGACTATAGATACGTAGTTCCCGATTCATCACTTGAATTTCAAACAAAGCATCTTCCCCTTGTCTACCACTGTTATCATAATTGTCATTGTGAATAAATGAACCGTATCCCTCAGCTAGTAAGGAATTAGAGACATCAAGCGTCCAACGCTGAGGAACGTCGTAAAGAAGCGCTAATCGCGTCGCTTTATTTTCACCACTAAGATCAATTTTAACAACCGCCTGGCGAGAACATTTGCTTTGGTGTCTCTTTTCCTCCGAAGTCGAATTTGTGTCCAACTTGTCTGCTTCCTGAGAAGTTGGAGGAACAAGGAAACTTACGTGTTCACTATAGCCACGCACAACACCATTTTGAAGATCGATTTCGACGTGGTCATGGTTCAAACATGTCGAGAACAAACCTGCAAAGATGAAAATTGGTATTTAAAATACTGACTAGTATTTGCGCTATTCACTGTGCACTCGTTTTTACTTCTAAACTACATGAAACAGCTGTATGACAGTAAGAATATCAAAGTGTATATATATTCTGTATAGGACGTAGTACTAACAGGTGCTCCGTGCTATTTAAGGTATGTCCTACCCTTTTAAGTGTCGAATATTTTACTTGCTTGAACTTAATATGTATGTACAAGTGAAAATCTCAACGCTGTACATGAAGAATCCATTCACTCCGAGAAGATTGGTGTTAGGATATCCTAGTGGCGAAAAAATGGACCAATACTCTCATTAACCCTTTCACTGTGGAAGGCGACGGAAAAAAATTTCCCTAACCTGCGAATGTCGATTATAGTCGACGTGTTAAAATTTGTCTGTATCTTGGTTTTGTCGATTGTAGTCGCCAAAGGTTTTCTGTGTGATTTCTATTGTTTATCGAAAACAATAGAACACAAACAAAAATGAACGGTACAACTTTGGCGACTACTCTCGACAAAGCCAAGATACGAACAAACAAATTTTAACACGTCGACTATAGTCGACATTCGCATGTTAAGGAAATTTGGTTCTGTCGACAAAAGTCGACTTCCTCTGTGAAAGGGTTAAAATAGCTAGATATAATAACTTTGAAAATTAACTATATGATAAGAAACTCCACATTGGATATTTCCAGAGGATGAAGTGATATAGCACACGGCACACGTCACACGTCAATTTAATCCCATTTGGGTGACCGCGTCACTTTGAAGAGACCTTGGCTATGGCGCCCTTCAGATCAGTCGCGCCTGCTTATTACTTGTGCGCTAACTGAAACCAACCAAATCGCGAAATGTAGATAACTTTAAGGAATAAACATTAACGAAGCAATCAGATAGTGATAGCGTACGTAGCTACTAACAAGTAGGGGTCTACATTCTAAAATATGGAGTCCACGTTGTATGCTGTCAAAACGAAAATGGTAGCCACTTCCAGGATATGTCATGCATTTCTTTCAAAATGCTGTAGCATGCTTCAAATTTCGTTGAATTATTTTTTAAAATTCTGAGTTCGGAATCTTTTTCTTTGATTTGCATTAAATCGATATTTCCTTGAAAAATAAAGCAATTTTATTTTATTAATTCATTTTAATTACGGAAATGTTGGATTTAATCTTGTCGGCTTTCCTAGTGTCGCTACTTTGTGCGATAGAAAAATAAAACATTTTAAATGACTTAAGCCATTGGTCACTATCAGGACTGAACAATACTGGTTAAAATAGGTATATGTACAAATCTGACATCTTTTCGGGGTTACTAACTGCATTACAGATTTCTGCACGGCAGAGAGCTTTGCGTTCTTTGTGCAAACGTAGCAAAGATGGAACTCTGCAGTAATAAATTATGCTAATTATGTAACTATAGGCCTATATATGTTATACAGGGTGTTTTCAAAGAGTATCGAACCTTTCCCCCCCGCATAAACCAATAAAGCGCGGGACACTTTCTTCAGTGTACATGTAGAGGGGACACTCATGCGCAGTCGTGAATTTTTCCCCGCCCGCAGAGAGCGTCAGTCGCTTGCAGTCGGCCAACGAGTGAAGACGTATAATGAGCCGTCGCCGGATTTCAGTTCTTTTATAAAATGACAGAAAAACTTGAGCAGTGACATTGCGTCAAATTTTGCCAAAAACTTGGAGATACCCAAGCGGAAACTATTCAATCGGATCGGTTGAGAATTAGGGATGCGCACAAGACGAGTCGAGACAGAATTTTTTGACAAAATTCGAGTCGAGACAAGCTCTTTCAATAAAACATATGCATTTTTCGAGTCGAGACATCGCTTTTACAGCACATTTTCAAGACGAGACAGCCTCAAATCTTGTTTCGTGCGCATCCCTACGAGAATTTGGGCATGAGGAGAGTGTCCGCGAAATTTGATTCAGGCTTTTATCGCCAGACACAACATTCTTGTGTGTCGTCAGGTTCCCTATTCACCCGACATGGCCCCGTGTGACTTTTGCTTATTTCCCAAGCTGAAAACGCCACTAAAAGGAATCCGATTTCAGTCAAGAGAAGACATCATGCGGAATGCGACAGCACGGTTGCTCACCATTCCAAACACTATGTTCCAGAAGTATTTCCAACATTAGCGGGAGCGCTGAGAGAACTATGTGCATTACCGAGGAGAGCACTTTGAAGCGGATTGGTGTTTCGTATTTTCAAGCCAATAAATATATTTTAGAGAACCAAAAGTTCTATACTTTTTGACTGAACCTCGTATACTTGTATTAAACCGTAACTAATAAAATAATAAAGATTAATGTAGCCTTTACTAAGCGGAAATTGCATATAACTGAAGTAAAAAAAAAAAAAAAAATGTGTTGAGTTCAGATTACACTGTATTTAAATAGTTTTGTTAAGTGCCTAACAGGCAAACAATACATAAGTAAAAGAAAGGTTTGAAGCTAAAAAGTTAAACAATTAATATGTTCTGAATTCGTATACTATTGAGTTAATTAATGTGGGAAGTGATCAAGGTCACTGGCAATACAGAAGTGCGAAAAAAAAAAAACCTTCAATCTGATGAATTATGCAGAATTACTGGTATTCATGCCGGTAGAACCACAAAGGAAGATTCAGAAACGTGATTAAGGAAAAAATTAAAGGCTCCAATCAATATTTCCTCCAATCACAACGTGGAGTCTTCAGTGATGAAACTAGCCACTCAAACATGACACCTATCTAATGAATCGGGATTAGCTGTTTGTCATGCTTCGCTTCATCTCACGACTAGATTGCTTAGAGTGAAGCATTCAACATGTATTCTGTAGCTTATTGCAATAACTGTTTATATTTAAAAAATAAAAAATAAAAAAAAAAAAGATGCTAAATTGAAATATTTTATGAAACAAATACAGAGTAACTTAATGGCAAGGCAAAGTGCGTTTACCACATTGTACTACTACAAAACCAGCAGGCAAAGTAAATCGGTATGTTTAACACGTATAACTAACTAAGCACATATTCCCTTAAAATTGGCGTGCGGTGATTCTCAAACCTATTGAAGCAGTCGACATTTAGTACACATAGTAGCTTATATATTAGCATATTGTTCATACAGGGTGTATCAAAAGTCCTTGATCGTTGGTCAACTTCGTTATCGGTGAGGATACGAAGAAATGGAAAACAGAGGAAAGTTGTTGGAAATAAGTGGTTTTTGATCTAAAATAGTAGAATTATTCCCAATCACATCAGACGTTTGGACTCACCACTCGTAATTCACCCTATGTCAAACAAAAATAGCACCGTTGCTACTTCAGCATTCTGTTTCCTTGAGACCTCACTATATGAACATTACAACATTGTTGAGCAACAGATTTCAGGTGTTCTAGGTTTCCTTATACAAAATATGTAAATTCCCCGTGTCACTGTTGCGTACCTTAACTTTCCGTTCGAACGCCAACAATGCTGAATTAGGAAACTTGCTTTTTAAAATTCAAGATAGAACCTGGAGCCCAAACAACTGGTGCAATTGAAAAAATCTACCACTTTATATTGAAAACCACCGCTTTCCAACAACTTGATTCTTTCCCCATTTTTTCGTATTTTTATTCATAACGAAGTTCACCTATGGTCCCGGATTTTTGATACACCTAGTACATTATAAAATTACATATTTGGACTTGTAAATTTCATGTTGCATAATTCTCTGTTAAATGTTCAAATCACTGAATTATAATATTCCTGCATAAAGTCGATTGGAAATTCGAGAATCGAGTAAGAGGGTGAGGGTTTGGAGTAGGAAGAAGTGAGGGGTGGGGTAGGAATATTGCATTGGAGTTTAATGTTCCGTTCAGCACCGAGGCTATATCAAACGTGGAACTGTGAGACTTACAACTTAACGTATGATCCGAAGCACAGAGCTTCCACCGGGAATCGAACCTTGGTCTCCTACGTCAAAGGTGCGTACGCTATTCCACATACCAAGGAACGAGCTCTGGAGTGTGATATGAAAAAATAATCAAAAACGAACGATATTAGTGTCCAATTAATAGTTTTTGGGGTAACTGAGATGAATAGTGATACTTCTAATGCCGTTTATGTTAGCCCCATCAGCGTGGGGATAAGAATTTTATTACACTACGAATTTTTTTAATATTACGGATTTTTATCATTCGACTTTCATTAAAATGAATATTTTAAGGGGGCAATACTTTCCATTCAGCCGATACCTATTATCCTTATGGAAGAACGGTCATTTCAGCTAGTAGTAGTTTATTTGTGGGCATTACCGGGATCTATGACTTAAACCAGTCACATATAAAGGATGATGTTCCTCGGCAAACACACTGTCTGGAAAAGAGAATATAGGAAATAATGGTGAAGGAAAGATGCGACCTGGGACTTCTATGTTAGATACCATCCTTCCATTTGCCTGGTGTGCATGGGGAAAACCCAGGAAATACCTCATTCAGGATGACTGGCCTGAAAAAGCTGTTGCACGTTTTCGTCCGAGTGTCCCCAACATGAACCTTTATAGCACTGTCGCATTCAGAGAAAAAATACAGAAATACTGAATTGAAGCGCGATTCACTACGCAGCCTGTCCTGCCGCATTTCTTGTACCCCATTGCCTTACTGTTCATTCACAAGACAAGGGTTTCCTGTATAGCGAAAAAAAAGAAGAAAAAGAAGGAATCGTGCTCCACCTGAAAGTTTTTTCGAGAGTAAAGTAACTGGAAAAGAACTAGACTGCGTCTGAGAAAACAAAATGCTTACTGAAGCACTGCTTCACTTGCACTATTCTTTGTTTTCGTTTTTTCTATGTTCCTCTTCTAACCAGGTCGAGTGAATTCAATATAATTTTGGGTGGCCTTCATTCAATAGCGAATAAATGAAACTTGTTTAAATAGCTGCTTCGCTCAAACGTCGCGTTTTACATTATTATTATTACGGTATTATTATTATTATTATTATTATTATTATTATTATTATTATTATTAAGTAAATAAGAATTTGCTGTCAATATTTACAAAAAATAAATGGATAAAATAATTAATTCAAGAGAAGAGTAATATCTACTTAGTAAGAAACTTACTTATGAAGGTGACACCATTTTACTAAAGTACTTTTAGTAAGATAGTAAAAGATAATGTAAACTTAGTTACCATGTAATGCTATGCAACAGCAACACTTTCACACCGTATAAACTAACATTTTAAATGCACTTATCTAAAGCATTGTAAGTCAGAATGATTTCAAATAGCGTTACACAAGCATCATTAGCTTATTTTTCTTTCGTTTGTGTTATTTGATTGAGTGCATTCGCTCGCTGTCGGTAGCTTAGGCTTCTACTTTTCGATAATTAGTCAAATTGGAGTGTAGTGTCTCTTTCAGCACCGGGATTGTATAAGACATAGACTTATGGTTTAAAGTAGGATCCGTCTCCCATACCGAAGGTGCTAGCCACTAGAGAGCTCTCGTCTCTTTGGGTTATCAAAAAATTCTCTTGTGCAAATGGAAGACCACCAATGGAATAAGAGTTCCAAAGCATTACGAGTTAACTTTATACAAAAGATAGTAGTCAATACCTCAACACATTGCTTGCTATTCTCACTAGGAAAGTACTAGAAGTGGTACGCGGAGATCTACATGTCCGAGCTTCCAATCAAGACCATTCTTATTGATTATTTGATTTGAGCTACGCTCATACTGTATACTCCACAAGTTCAAGTTTGAAGTAATGTAGTCACAGCTAGTTTAATTCGAAATAATTTTCCAATATTATATTTGTTATTAAATTTACATGGCACTCCTCACTTGTTTGTAGCCCTGCATAAATGCAAAATTGTTTTAAAAGTATATTTTACTTTCAAGTATTATTGATTTTTTAAAATTGTCCTTCAAATTTATTTTATAATTATTTTCTATTTCTTAATTATAATATATTTTCTATTTATATTGTATTCTATGTTACACGTTTATTATTTACATTTTATGTCTTACCTTTGAAGAGGAGCTTTTGACAATTCAGAGCAGCAGGGACATACACAGGATGCAGGCCTTGGCAATCCAGAGCTTTTCCCACCACGAAATCACTACTTTTTTGTTTGTATATATATCTAATTTTATAGATGGTGATAGCAAGGGCGGATCCAGGGGAGTGTGTTTGGGGTGATCGCATCCCCCAGAATGGGAAACTTTTTATACTTTTTATTTTAAAAATAAAACATATCCTAAGTATTTTTCATCTTTGTATTATAAACGTAAATTAAAACCTAAAGTAGATAGGCCTTACTTTCTTAAGAAAGTTAATTCTACAGAAGAGCTCTTTCTCATTTTCTATTTTTTCTTTCTTTTCTTTTCTTTCTTTCTTTCTTTTTCTTTTCTTTTTTTGCAATCCGCTCTTACCTTGATTTGACTTCGAACGACCGCCCCTCCCAAACAATCATCCTGGATCCGCCCCTGGATGATAGACATTTTAGTAAAATATGCCCTCAATCGCTGAAATAAATTCCTGTCAAGCTTTCGATCGCTGAAATAAATTTCTGTCTACGGACCTGCAAAACAGTGACGATTTTAGGGAGTGATCAGTTAGTAACGACACTTCCCCAGAAGTCATATCTCCGATAATTCAGAATGTGATTTGTGCATTATCACTTTTCACTCTCAGTGTCTTGAAACGCACCAAAAAGGAACTGTTCTGAAGTATTTACTGGTTCTCCCTATGACCCCATTTCAATATGGCCAACCTTGGACATATACACATCTGAAATATCACCTTTTATGTCAGTGATCCCGAAAACTATCCACTCGACACAAATATAGGATATTTTCGATTCTTTATTCCTGTCACCCTCTCATTGTCAACTCGAAGCCAACCAAGATTTATTTTGGACTTATGCAGCATCCACAGTGTCACTTTTCATCTTTGCATATGAATTCGACACTAATTTCGTTCGTATTTGACTACTTTTACATGTCACCTTCACCTCTTGGTAGGGATTTTTTCAGTATCTCGCCCCCACAACTATGGAGAAATTTCAACCAACTAAGTATAATTATAAGTTATCATCTGAAACACAACAGTACGGGTGATCTTTTTAGCAGAGGAATTCGTTAACTACTGTTTCAATATCAATGTATTGGTTTTTTTTTTTTTTTTTTTTTTTGCTGTCCATGCTGAAGATTGCCAAAGGGCTAAACTTCATCTGCACTATTGTGCAATGAATATAGGTTTTAGTGGTTTAATTTACTGAATACTCGCTTAGATGTTGCTCTCGTCACAGAAAAAGTGATATACAGTTATAAAAGAAAAATGAAATGAAATATCTAATTTTTACGTCCCACGATTATGCCGACTATGCTAATGGAGAGAGTAATGGTGAGAAATAAATGAAATTGTTTAATGAAAAAAGTGGGAGGAAACGGAAGAAACCCGAGGACACTCGTGCACATAGTGTTTGTCCATAATAAAGTTCATTCGGCGTGAGCTGGGATCGAAACAAGGACCCCATGCACCATAGGTAAAGTTATAAAAGAATAGGCGTCTAAACAAATACGGAACACCACTATCAATAAGAGTGATATAAGATTAGATTTTTATTTATTTCATTCTAAGTTAAAATTTCAATCAATCTTGTTCTTCATTACTGTTCGAAAACTTAAAGTTGTTGCTGCAAGGACGTGATAAATCTTTTCAGTAGACTTCGCAGTCCCCTCCACAGCTTCTTTTTCATGTAAGGCTAAAGTAGTCTCATTTTAGACATCGAGGAAAAATAGTGGAATTACGAATTTTCAATGGGCCCCGTTTTGCTCTGGGCTCCCTCAACGCAGTGCCGTTAGTCACGTCACTGTTCAGGATGCATGATGCAGCTTCTGCTTTTAGGAATACTTTCTAAGGCAGTACGAGTTTTTTTTTTAACTGCTGTGTGAATTAAGTTGTATTTGCTAGAAGTGTCGGTTAAAGGAAACTAAAGATCCTACACTCAAACACAAATAATCTCTTTCGAAACTCTAAATGAAAACGAAACGAATCGTCCTAAACATGTTACGCTTTTGAAGAGAAAAAGAGCAAAGCAGTAGTTGCGCATACGCTTAATGGTGTTTCTTGGATACAAATTTATAACTTACAAAAGTCATGTTCACGTCATGGTTTGATAGATGAGGGGTTAGTAAAAGGAATTCTTATGCTGGTGGTCGTGGATTCGAATCTCTGCTCTTCTTGTTACTTTTTTCTCTTAGCTACACTTAGTTTGTGCATTCCAAACCTCGAAGTTTGGTTTGGATTATTTATGAAAGCAGGTAGAGAATTAATTGTAGTCGAAATTAGTTTCAAATATGAGATTATAATTACATATTTTGTCTTTAGCTTATTGCGTATCAATTTTTATATCAAATTTTCCAGTATTTATTTAATTCATTTTCCGGTGTAATACAATGAACATTTGCAGAGCGACGTCAGTCGGACGAAAGTACTATATTCCATTGTTACTCTAATATACCTAGGTATTTGTTCATATATTTATAAATTGTTTACTAAGTAAAAACTTATGGCGGTCCACATTATGTGTCATATAATAGACCGTACGAAGGCGGACATAGCAGAAGGCGTATTGCAAATATCCCTGGTGATAAAAAGTAGGGGTCTTCTTCACTAGATTCGAACCACTGTTACAGGTGGTTTTGGTTTACATAGCAATCATAATACCACTCGGCCACCAAGTCTCGCACGTTAGCCTCTTTATTAATGCATACTGAGACACTTACATTCACTGGTGTCGCGTAATGTATTTCATAAAATTTTGTTAATAAGTGGGTCGAATTAGGTAGCCCTCGAGAGGGCTGATGGTGTTGTGGGCGAGCATTTATTATTAGTGTGTATAGTCCCCTTGGGACTCGATTACAGCTGCCATACGCCGTGGCATTGTATCCACCAGGCGAGAGATATAGCGTTGGGTGCAACAGATCGACCACGCATCTTCAACACGCTCCCAAAGATCATTAGATGTTCGTGGAGGATTGTTCGACCAGGTTTCCCGCAATGTTCTTGCAACAGAGGCCCACATATTTTCAATAGAATTCAGATCTGCTCCATGAGGAACCCAGTCAACTATTTCGACATCAGGTTGCCTCTGCAACCATGTCTGAACCACATTTGAATTATGTATCCAGCTATTGTCCTGTTGCAAATATAATATGCCGTCACCTACATGAGCTTTTATTTCCGGAAGCGTTTCATCCAGATGTTCCACATACTTGTGGGCGTTTAGGCGACCAGGAATCCTGTAGATTCCTCCGAAATTTGCAGCCTTGCATATCCATGCCCAACAGTGGACAGTTACATGTCCCATTCGACCAGAACGGGAAACGTATTCAGAGGCATACCTTTTTCCAGGGGGGCGGTAAACACGCTTCGGCCCGAAGTTTGCACTGAAAAATATTTTTTCGTCTGTGAAAACGACCTCGTCCCACACACGTGCAATATTTAACTGTGCAAACGCCAGACGGTCAACCATGTGGTCTTCTGTTAGTCGCTCCTTAACAGCTGCCCTGTATGATCTCAAACCAAAGGATTTGAGTCTACGACGGACAGTCGTAACATCGCCTGGGAAATTGGTTTCCTCTCGTAACTGTCGGGCAGACATGAAAGGGTGCTCACGGCATTGGGCAATTACACTCTGGTCTTCTTCGGCAGAGGAAACTCTTTGTCGCCCACTTCCTCTTTTACGTCTTACGTCTCCTGTTTCCTCATATCTCCTCCACCACCCCCGTGCTGTAGCACGGTTAACGCCATATCTCGCACCTGCCTCGCTATAGTTCATGCCCGCATGCTCAATTAAAGCAATCACGCTGCTTTTAACAGAAGCTTCGTAGTAAGCCATTTTCACACCAGAAGCAAAATGATAGCTTTGCTTAGGTGTTTGAACGGAACATGCTTTATGTGACGTCACGTAACAAGGCGGAGTTTCCTCTCATTGCTGTAGACGATATCGTACGCCCTCTGCTGGGTGTTTCGTGACGAAAAAAGTGCTTTTAAGCAGTTCATGGCGACCGCTTTGAAATCAAATGTAAAGTATGAGAATTAAATTGTCATATCTGTAGTTTGGTGTAGAGACAAATCAAAATTGGAAACCAAAGGTTTAAGAACAACTCAGATTATTAATATAAAACAAGTCAAAGATTATTAACTTGTATTATCATATAAGAAATGCGAGAATTTTGAAACAAAGAAAAATAACTTAGAATTTTGCAACTCAAGACAAAAAAACTAACTTAAACACACTAAAGGGTATGAGTAGGGGGATTAATGGGGACGTCAGCAATGAGGCTATATGTCCCCGTCTCGATTAACGCAAGGGATGGATTTTACCATTTCACTTTGACGGAATAACGTAGAGGATGGAGAGGAGGGGGAAGATACATAACAGCTATAAATATAAAAATAAAAGTGACAATGTTCGGTGGTGAATAACTCTTCAACTACCCGATCGTTCTCAATTACATTTTGAACATAGATGAAATTCGAACCTTGGAAGTTTTTTGTTATTTAGTTTTGATATTAGAACTTGCGGAAGAGGAGGGGAGGGTAAATATATGAAAATGAATAAAACTTAATAACTCTTGAACAATCCGACTGATCCCAATCAATCAAACATTCAATATAGATAAGGTTCGGACCTGGGATGTTTTCATTTTTTGCATTGACGGCACAATGTAGGGGAGGGGAAGGGGGGACTATGTAAAAAAATAAAAATAAAAATGCTGTCTTGGTGACTTCATCACGCTTAAACCACCGAACTGATCTTAATCAAATTATCAACATAGATGAGGTTCGGACCTGTGGTGGTTTTTATCATATCCCTTTCATGGTAGAACGTAGGGTAGGAGGAGGGGAGGGGAGATATCTATAAAAATGAATAAAACTTAACAACTCTTGAACCACCTGACCGATCTCGATCTAATTTTCAACATAGACGACGTTCGGGCCTAGAAACTTTTGTTTTAATATTTTCACTTTGACGGTAGAACATAGGAGAGGATAAGAGAAGGGGAGATTAATATATAAAAACAAATAGAACAACTCTTGAACCATCCAACAGATTTCGATCAAATTTTCAACGTACATGACATTCGGGCCTGGGATAATTTTTGTCATACCGTGCCCCCAACATGGAGAGGGGAGAGGGATACATAAAATCATCGAAAATGACCAATATCAAAGAGTGCTTTAGTAATAGTCTTTAATTTAGCCCAGCGAAATCGGGGTGCGATTTAGATTCGATGACGTCTTAAGTTCGAGTAGTTATCGAGAAATAATTAAAGATATTAACGTGTTATTGAATTACTTTGCTAATAATAATAATAATAATAATAATAATAATAATAATAATAATAATAATAATAATAATAATAACTATTATTATTATTATTATTATTATTATTATTATTATTATTATTATTATTATTATTATTATTATTATTATTATTATTATTGAAGATTTGATCATTCAAATATTGAAAGATCAAAATATTTAAATACCTTAAGACAATTAAACGTGTGTCATCGCCGACTAATGATCACCAAAAATTATAAATTTAAACAAAATATTCACACATGGTTCCGACTTGAGAACCTCCAGATTATTAGCTAGCGCCTTGAGCACAGATCCACGCTCTATATGCGCTAAATGGTATGTTTTAGTATGTTTAAATTAGATTTCCTTGCCTCCAGTTACAAAATTCTAAGTTAGTATTATTCGTTCTTTCAAAATTTCTTTCGATTTTTTTTTAATCATATAAGTCAATAATCTTTGGCATAGTTTATATTAATAACGTGGTTGTTCTTAAACCTTTCGTTCGCTATTTGGTTTCTTCTCCACACCAAACTACAGATATGATACGTTTAATTCTCATACTTGTCATTTGGTTTCAAAGCAGTCACCATTATCTGGTAAAGCAATTTTGTTCGCCACGATTCATGAGCTTTGTAACAAAACACGTCAAGAAATGAGTTAAATAAAGGCTGCAAGGGTTTATATCAAAGTTGAGTATTGTGAGCTAGTGACAAGCATGTAATAACGTCTCGTATTTGAAAATAATGTTAGCTACTTTTAATTCACTAACTGGTATTAGATTTAATTCAAGCTTAAAGAATTGGAATGAACAAACTCAGTATAGCTTAAAGAAACAAAACGTAAGAAGAACGGACGAGATTCGAACCCTGGACCACCAGTACAAAAATCCTGTTCACTAACCCCTCACCTAACAAGCCATCAACTTCTATAAGTTTTAAATTTGCAAGCAAATGATACCATTATACGTTTGTGCAATCAATGTTTTGCTGTTTTCCTCTTCAAGAACGTAACATGTTTACGACGATTCGTTTCGTTTTCATTAGAGCTTCTAGAGAGATGATTTGTGTTTGAGTATAGGATCTTATGTTTCCTTTAACCGACAGTTCTAGCAAATACAACTCAATTGAAACCGCTGTATAAAAAAAACTAGTACTGTCTTAGAAAGTATTCCTAGAAGGGAGAAACTCCATCGTGCACCCTGAACAGTGACGAGAGTGCGTTGAGCAAGGCCAACAGCAAAATGGGGTTCATTGAAGATTCGTAACTCCACTTTGAAGGGTTTTAATTAATTTCACACTTTTTCCTCAATGTCTAAAATGTAACTACTTAGCCTTAGATGAAAAGGAAGTTGTGAAGGAGCTATAGACTGTGAAGTCTACGGAAAAGATTTATCACGTCCTTGCAGCAACTATTTGCAGCAACTATTTCCAGCAAAAGGGAATAAGTACATCAAACCTACGTTTTCAGAAACGCTAAAAAACCTTCCCGAGGCGTATTTGTATTTGTTTCAACACGTGTATAACTGATTAATTGTAGCAAAAGAACTGACAAACTCTAAGACAAGAAGAAGAATCTTGTATTGTAGCACTGCAATTGGTGAGAAAAGCTTAAAAGTGGAAAAAATATTTTTATGTACTTATTCCCTTTCTCCAATCAGTGGTATTATGAGTCTATATTTTTTAGGTGTTAAAAATAATAATAAGAAGAAAAAGAAAACTTATTAATTGGTAGGTTACGCTGGACTCTTAATTGTGTATATGGAATAATAGAACGTGGGGTTATACAGAGGATTTTGGATTTCTGTTGGCGATCAATTAATCTTTACCCTAGTAGGGAATACTAGTTGGTCCGGATTTCGAACAGTAATGTAGATCAAGATTGATTGAAATTTCAACTTAGAATGAAATAAATAAAAATCTAATCTTATACAACTCTCATTGATAGTAGTATTCCGTATTTGTTTAGACGCCTATTCTTTTATAACTTTACCTATGGTGCATGGGGTCCTTGGTTCGATCCCAGCTCACGCCGAATGAACTTTATTATGGACAAACACTATGTGCACGAGTGTCCTCGGGTTTCTCCCGTTTCCTCCCACTTTTTTCATTAAACAATTTCACTTCTTTCTCACCATTACTCTCTCCATTAGCATAGTCGGCATAATCGTGGGACGTAAAAATTAGATATTTCATTTCATTTTTCTTTTATAACTGTATATCACTTTTACTGTGACGAGAGCAACATCTAAGCGAGTATTCAGTAAATTAAACCACTAAAACCTATATTCATTGCACAATAGTGCAGATGAAGTTTAGCCCTTTGGCAATCTTCAGCATGGACAGCAAAAAAAAAAAAAAAAAAAAAAAACCAATACATTGATATTGAAACAGTAGTTAACGAATTCCTCTGCTAAAAAGATCACCCGTACTGTTGTGTTTCAGATGATAACTTATAATTATACTTAGTTGGTTGAAATTTCTCCATAGTTGTGGGGGCGAGATACTGAAAAAATCCCTACCAAGAGGTGAAGGTGACATGTAAAAGTAGTCAAATACGAACGAAATTAGTGTCGAATTCATATGCAAAGATGAAAAGTGACACTGTGGATGCTGCATAAGTCCAAAATAAGCCTTGGTTGGCTTCGAGTTGACAATGGGAGGGTGACAGGAATAAAGAATCGAAAATATCCTATATCTGTGTCGAATGGATAGTTTTCGGAATCACTGACATAAAAGGTGATATTTCAGATGTGTATATGTCCAAGGTTGGCCATATTGAAATGGGGTCATAGGGAGAACCAGTAAATACTTCAGAACAGTTCCTTTTTGGTGCGTTTCAAGACACTGAGAGTGAAAAGTGATAATGCACAAATCACATTCTGAATTATCGGAGATATGACTTCTGGGGAAGTGTCGTTGCTCCAGGGAGGCATTACTAACTGATCACTCCCTAAAATCGTCACTGTTTTGCAGGGTCGTAGACAGAAATTTATTTCAGCGATCGAAAGCTTGACAGGAATTTATTTCAGCGATTGAGGGCATATTTTACTAAAATGTCTATCATCCAGGGGCGGATCCAGGATGATTGTTTGGGAGGGGCGGTCGTTCGAAGTCAAATCAAGGTAGGAGCGGATTGCAAAAAAAGAAAAGAAAAAGAAAGAAAGAAAGAAAAGAAAAGAAAGAAAAAATAGAAAATGAGAAAGAGCTCTTCTGTAGAATTAACTTTCTTAAGAAAGTAAGGCCTATCTACTTTAGGTTTTAATTTACGTTTATAATACAAAGATGAAAAATACTTAGGATATGTTTTACTTTTAAAATAAAAAGTATAAAAAGTTTCCCATTCTGGGGGATGCGATCACCCCAAACACACTCCCCTGGATCCGCCCCTGCTATCACCATCTATAAAATTAGATATATATACAAACAAAAAAGTAGTGATTTCGTGGTGGGAAAAGCTATGGATTGCCAAGGCCTGCATCCTGTGTATGTTCCTGCTGCTCTGAATTGTTAAAAGCTCCTCTTCAAAGGTAAGACATAAAATGTAAATAATAAACGTGTAACATAGAATACAATATAAATAGAAAATATGTTATAATTAAGAAATAGCAAATAATTATAAAATAAATTTGAAGGACAATTTTAAAAAATCAATAATACTTGAAAGTAAAATATACTTTTAAAACAATTTTGCATTTATGCAGGGCTACAAACAAGTGAGGAGTGTCATGTAAATTTGGTAACAAATATAATATTGGAAAATTATTTCGAATTAAACTAGCTGTGACTACATTACTTCAAACTTGAACTTGTGGAATATACAGTATGAGCGTAGCTCAAATCAAATAATCAATAAGAATGGTCTTGATTGGAAGCTCGGACCATCCACGTAAAAGTAACTTACATTAACCATTCACCTAACAGACAATGACGCACAGGGCTTGGCACTACTTTATCAGATAGTTCTATCAAATGTCACTTAATTAAAACAATAGTAACAAATTTTAAAGCTTTAAAAAGTGTCCTGAAGAAGAGAAAGTTCGTTTTGCACATTGTAACTAAGTTACAAGAGGTTTACGTCCTAACAGAACGGCGCATCTACCGAGTCAACTTTTGGAATATCCCCTTAAGGTAGCTTTCAACGCAGCTAAGGGAAACGTATCTAAACGAGTAATAGAATCCTCCGTAGTAGAATGGATAAAGTCATGGTTCGATGACCACAAGGTTCGTGGTTCGAAACCCATCGCCGAAACCAGATTTTTTAAAATCTTAATTCCTCAGTTCTGAAGATCTTTCCTTTCGTAATCATCTGATGCTCTAAAAAGAGTTCTCCACATTAATTCGACAACTGCCTAATGTGATCCTCGCAGTTCGAAAACTTCCCTTCTTATCTTTCACAAAATCAGAATTTTCGTCATAATACGAATGCTGTCCGATCATTTTTTCCCAATTCTAAATCTGTGTATACAAATCATCCCTCTCTGTCTCCATACTTGAATCCCTCTCTCTCTCTCTCTCTCTCTCTTTCAATGTCACCGAGGAAGTCATACGGCTTGAGATCAAACCTTCGACTCTTGAAACCAAATGTAAGCTCTTTAGCAATGTGCTATCGTAACTCTATAGGTTTATTGTTAAAACCAGTGTCTTTTAGACTTTATTTGGGGGGGGGCGAAGGAAGAGATTCTCCGGCGACATAAGATTTTCCCTTTTTATTAGTGTATTACTATACATTTGATCAAAAAATACGTATTTATGAAGCTCAAGAGAGGGGGAATTACACCCTCCTGTCCTGCCCAAATGACGCTCCTGAAACATTTGCTTGCACTTACTGAAAAGAAATTCAATGAATCATTGAATAAAACTCGTTTCTGTCCGTAGATATTTTAGAGCTCTTGGCAATTTCTATGGATTTCTTAGGGAACATCTTACTAGTTTGCACTCTTTAAAGAAAGAAAAGAATGAAACAAAAGATATTTATGAAGCTCTGGGAAGATTGTGTGATTTTCCTTTAATTTAGGCTCTTAAAAATATTTCAGAACAAATGAATGGAAAAGACTGTTTTAAAGCTATGACGTTGTAAACTTGATTCCTGTTTCTTTTTCAGCTGAATGGAAAGAGTGTACTACGTCACACACACTGCTTTAGACAAGGAGAGGTGGAGGACGGGAGGAGTTGGAATAAATACTAGAAGCAACTAATCGATTGATACATGTATTGCGGGAATGCATAAGAAAACTGGGCAAGAGTTTGTTATTCATTTGGACTTAGAATTTTTGTAACAAATTTTATGCCGCGGACTGTACAAGAATCAAACCTTCCGACATATCTGCATCTACTTGAGATATGGCAAAGGTCAAAGTTATAGCATGGCAGCAGTCGTCTCAAATTTTACCACCTCGAAAACATTCCCTTTTTTACAGATTACAATAGTTTACAGGATGAAATAATGAAAGTAAATAAATATTACAAGTTCCAAATTTGGTTTAATACCACATAATAATATAAATAGTTGTTCGGTATATAAACTGTACTAATAATAAAATAAAGTAAAAAGTGATTGATAAGGACAAATGTTCTTAAGAGACAAACGTCGCATAGACACATTAACTGAATTCTTAACAGGACACTGATTTGCCGTCTCAGCCCACTTTAAATTTTAAGCGATGCTCTTGAAGCTTAAGTTTCACTTTAAAGTAAATTGCTAATAATTATCATGTATTCTTAACATTTCAGAAAAATGTCCTGATTTCACACTCTGGTAATATGGTAGCATAATCAGTGACAAAACTAGACATTTGACATTCAGGGCAAGTTTTGCGATTAGCACCCCTTTCATCTACATTTACACCAATAAACACACATATAAGTTTGCTGGCGTACAGGGCAACTGCCCCAGTTGCAGCCTCTTGTTTTGATCTGGCGGTAGTTCAATTATTTTTGGTTATTTTTACCCTTGAGCTCTAAAACTGAGTAATAAATTTGCCTTTTCTTCATTAAAATGATTAAATGAATTCTCTTTGAAGTAAAAAAAAAAAAGGAAATGTTTTTCTTTCCCCAATATCAAACAATATCAGAACAAAAATTTTAATGGAAATTCCTTACAGCAAAAGAAGTATATGTGGCCGTCTTAGTTTTACCTTCACTAAGTTTTTTTTCTTTTTTTAATTTGACGTGAATTTAAATACACAAAAACTTCATACCCACACCGAATGGCTAAAGCTCAGCGGAAGAACATCAGCTTAAAATTAGTAAGATGGCGTGATCGATCCCTCGTGGGTAAATATTTCGACTGAGGAGTCTACCAAGATTCTTCCTCGGTGTTACTAGGGAAATTTTTATGGCCCTATTGACTTATTTCCCTCATTTCTATCCTCTGTGCCTCGGATGTTTCAAAGTCTTAAAATAAATTCAAATGTAGTTGAAGTACCTTAACGCTACTATCCTGTAGTCGATACTAAATTAATATTGTTAGTTTTGAGATTAGATTTGAAGGAGGGGTTTTAATTAGTATATCCTATCGAAAGTTCATGTCATCATTGATTTAATGTTCTGCATAATTCCTACAATGTAATTTTCTCAGAAATGGTTAATGCTTAATTTTCTCAGAAATGCATATTTTGACAAAGGACAAATATAAATCTGTGATAAAAGTGGATATTCACTGACTGAACTTACTGAATGGAATATCTGGAATTTTTATATGGACCAGTCCCACAAACTCCTGATATTTCTCTGAATTATTGAACATCAGAAAATGGGATGATACAACCCGGTCAAGGGAATAACTACCACTTTTATACAAAATAACATTACTGCTGCGACTAAGTTGTATCATCTCGGTGTCTTAATGCTTAGTAATCAGGAGATTATAGCACTGCTCTGTGATAAACCCGAATTTCTCTAGTATAAGCACTTTTAAGATTAAGCTACAGTTAAAATTGTTTAAAAGAAAATATTTCTGATCGATTTATTTATAACGAATCACTGGCTTTTGTTAGTCTTATTTGCCCAGAATTTAGTTAGTAGTAGAGGTTCACCAAGCGCTGACAGTTTTTCTTGGAATCGCTAGTAGTGCTTGCTAACATCGCAGCAGAAGGTTTCTATAGAGCTGTCAACGGCCAAGAGCGTTAGGAAAGAGAAGGAGAACCAGTATGAGTAGCAAAGAGTAGGTGCTGGTAGTATTCAATATCTTCATTTTCTCGAACGATTGGGATACAAACAACAGAGAGAATGACAGAAATAATAAAAACTTTTGTCTCTTATCTTCCAACATCGAAGTGAATGAGAATGCCGACTGATTTTGCTTTTTTTCTGGTTCTTTGTCGAAAACAGAAGATAACCAGATAAGGGACAGAGGTTAAAAGGAACGTTCAGATGGTGAGGTCAATGCATGCACATTACAGTTTCGACTAATTAGATCTTACTGTACTACCAACAAAAACGAGCCTGGAGCTTTTTACTCGGAACTCAGACAATAGCAACATATGGTATTCTGCAGTTGGTAACTGTTTCCGAGAGATGTTTCGGTAGTAGTTTCACTTGTGGCCAGTATCAACTCACCGTTTTTCGACCTATAGCGGTATCGGTCTGTGAGGGAAGGGGGGCACTAGGGGGGCCAATAATTTGAGCAACGGGGCCTGGCCCTCCCTTGGCTCCGCCACTGCACTTCTAGTTTTAGTATAGAGTTAAGGATGGAGATAAAACGTATTATTGGAACACTCACTAGATTGCAGAAAACTGCTTCTTGCTATCTGATATGGTTTTCACTCTATAACGATCAATATTAAAATGGAAAATGGTTGATTTCTGCTACTTCCGGTTTGAACATCTTTTCCATCAACCAACTCGTTTCCTAACTTCTGGCGTGGGAGGCCCGGGTTCGATTCCCGGCGGGAGCTTATGTGGTTCGGATTCCACGTTAATCAGTAGGTCCACGTTTCATATAGCCTCGCTGCTGAAAAGGGACGTTAAACTCAAAATCAACTTATCAACTCATCGTTTCCTAACTTCTGACTCTCTACATTCTGACCAAATTTTTTTTTTTTTTTTTTAGATCTTTTCTCTCCTGGACTGGCGGATGGACGGATGAACACACACACAGGATAAATAAAAGAGTTTTAATAAAACCAAACTCCTAACCAGAATTTTGAATCTAGGAAAAATTTAGCTAAAACAGGATTTATTTGTGTCGTTAGTGGAAAATACGTTTCAGATCTACAACCATTAAAGTCAGCTGCACATTCGAGTATAACGTGACATCAACATAGAGCCAATGAAATCAATGTTTGCTTAATTCTCATTTCGAACCATTTAGGATCCGTAAAGATGCAACTGTGATAAGGTATACAAGACTATACAAGAAGTCGATCTTCAGCTTATAATGGAACCCGAACCACTCTAATGCATTCAAATTTTTAATGATCTCCCACCGGGAATTAAACCCGGAACCCCTACCCAGAGGTGGATCTAGAAGGTGAAAACTGAGGGACCAGCCAGAATCCAGACTATGGTAGGTATATCATGAGTTTACTATAAACTTCCAAAAATATATAAATAATAGCTTAAATTATTTTTGCCACTCAAAAAACTGGAAAAGGGGCCGCGGTGGCTCAGTGTTAGAGCGTTCACCCCTGGTGCTTGGGGTTCCGGGTTCAATCCTAGCCCCAGCCAAGTGAACTTTGTGGTGGACAAACACCGTGTGCGTGGGTTTCCTCGGGCTTCTCCTGTTTCCTCCCACTTTCTTCATTCCACCATTTCATTCATTTCTCATAACCACCGTCTCCTTCAGCCTAGCCGGCATAAGCGTGGGACGTAAAACCCAAATATCTCATTTCATTTCATTTTTCAAAAACTGGGGTGCCTTGGCCTCACTACCCGGGCTAGATCTGCCACTGTCCATACCTTAGTCTATGTATTTCAACTTGTTTCGTTGTCAAGGTCAATGAGCTACTAGAGCTACCTTTGAATGATTAACTCAGATATAAAATATGACTAAATTATTTATTGTAATTTCTTGGTTAATCTGTAGAGTGCTATGAAATCATTAACCTATACTATTAGAACTATCAAAATAAGTATTCGTAATTATGCTATCGCGATAGAGTGTACGTATTACATATAGGGTGGAATATTTATCTTGATACACCCTTGTGACTCGTAAACTAATACACAAAAAACGCTGAAAGTTTGTACCATGCAAATATCGGCAGGAGGACATTTTTTAACATATTCTGTGATAAGAGTATGGGGTAAGAGTGTTGTCAACCCAACCTAAAGCTACAGTTTTTGGAATAACACTACATCACTTATTAGTAGAGCAACCCACATTATGTTTTTTTTTTTTTAAATTATGCTTTATTGTTAATTTCAATGATTGTTTTACAGTAAGCGTGTATAATGCAGGGGCGGACTGGCAACCATAGGGCCCACCCTGCTAAACTGAAATGAGGGCCCACTGTATAAAAATGTAAAAAAATGCACTTGGCATTCTTCATATGTATTACATATAAAAGTCCATCTTCGAACCCATAAATAGTATCCCATATATTCATACAAAAGCAAAACATTAATTACAAAAAATCTGAAGTAGGAACATTTTAATAGTAACTCATGCAGTGTGTAATTGGCATTATCATTTTTTATTGTAAACACACACAATACCGGAATTGGTGCTTTCAGTTATTTATATAGTGCTATTGTTTTTTTATGTAATGAATTTAAACCATTTATTTAAACAAATGAATGTCATGTTTTAGAAAACCCAAAATATATACATGTGCAATAAGTAAAAACTAATCTCAAGTCAACTTTGAAACACTAAATAATTAAAGCACTGACAGAAATAAAGTAAGTTTCTTTCCTCATAAATCAGTTCTAATATCAAATTGGTTGAAATTTTCTACTGAATTGCATACTGTAACCTAATATAATATAATATTAATATGAATGCCAGAAATGTATCCTAATATTAATATCTTCATTATGCCCCAGCTACACTCACAATTTCAAATATCTACCTAATTCTTTGGAGCTAGATACAAGATCGTCAATCACTGTCGTAATCAAACGTAGGGTCTATATGATCTTTCTATGTATAAAAGAACAAAGTCTTCCAACAAATCTTGTCCAAGCAGTGGCGTATTGAAGGGGGGCCCAGAGGGGCCGGCCCCCCCAAAGAGGTCCGACAATGTACTTTCGTACTTTGATGTTTGTAATTTTTTATATATTTTTATGTTTATATATTTTTTTGTTTGTAATTTTTCTATATGTACCTATAACAGCACTTGAGCCCCCCCCCCCCCAACACACATCATGGCTACGCTACTGTGTCCAAGCGATGAACGCAACCGATTTTTGATCACTTTCATAATCGAGAAACGGCGCATAAGAAAGTTGACCTGAGCCGACCCGTGGCTAGAGCAGCCCTGATCCTAGCGTAGGTGACCCGACCCGACCCGTGTCTCAAGCAGGCTTGACTCGACTCCTGACCCATGAAAGCCTGATCTGACCCGTTTGAAAGCACTACGCGGCAGCAAACAGTTCAGTTAATTTTGTGTTCGCCTGTTAAAGTTGGGTAATTTCAAGTAAAAATAGCCATAAACGATAAGCTACAATTGACTGAAATAATCCAAAGACGTAGTGTATACATTATAATTTATAAACACCTTAGACAGAAAAAAAAAACCTGACAACTGTCCTGCAGAACTCGAATGAGTCACTCGCGCCGTGTGGACTTTGTGGTGGACAAACACCGTGCTGGTGGGTTTTCTCGGGGTTCTCCCGTTTCTTCCCACTTACTTCATTCCACCATCTCACTCATTTCTCATTATCACCGTCTCTTTTAGCCTAACCGGCAGAACGAGGGACGTTAAACTTAAAGATTTTCGAATGAGTCACATCACGTTCATTTGTTTCTTGGGGCTTTATAGATTCAAATAGCCTACGTTGTCTTGCGTCAGATGCAGCTTTTTGTAAATCACATCTTCGTTTGTGTTCTCGCTTTTTAGCACCATATTTTTTCTTTATAGTAATCTTACAATCACTCCTACCATCCATACTGACACAACCACATCAGTCTCCCACGACAAACGACACGTAATTTGTGTTCCAATAATTTAATTGCTGCTATCGGATTTGCTCTTCGATGTAATATACAAATAAAACACGAGCCGAGGGCAGCAACTTCATAGTAATTGTTTGAGGTTTGTATAAAACAATCGTTGAAAGTGGCGACTAATTTCTTTTTGCTTTAGCGCACTGAAAAAAAAAAAAACAAACAAACAAACAAACAACGAAGCCTGATCCGATTTCTTTCTTAGAAGCTTGATCTGAGGACAATGCAATTCAAAAGCGTTCCGGCTCCCCCTCTACTTTCCACAATAACAATACCTACGAAACTATTGTTTCTTTAAAACATCGCCACTCGCCGGCTTGTAAAAGGACCGGAGTAGGCAATGGTATCCAAATCCAATAACAGCCTGAAATCTACTGTGTTTCTTATATTTAAAAAAAGTAGTAGTTAACGTGCTCGTTTTTGACAGCTGCTGTATCACAAACCCCGCAATGTTTTAGGGCCTGATTGTCTCATAGACGGAACCTTTTCAAGTCGTTAAACGTGAAGAAGAATAAGGTCTGTTCATGAAAGTTTAACTTTACGTCTTTTTTATGCAAAACACAAGTTTGCAGGAGTTACCCTGCCATATTTTTGATGCTGGTAGGTTTAATTGAGCACATCTTTTTAAAATTGGTGGAGGGGGCCCATCTGCTTGGGGGGCCCACCCTGCATTTGCAGGGTAGCAGGGTGGACCAGTCCGCCCCTGGTATAATGTATAATATTTATTATACATTAAATATTCTAAATATCTTGATCTATTTATTAATATTTTATGCAACCAGTTTCTTTCATATTTAATGAACTTTCTACTCAATGCACTGTAAAGAGATGCTCTTTACTCGAGCCTATTTTTTTTTCGCCACCTTAGAGGTGCATATACAGTATATACAGAAAGGGAAAGTAAAAGACACCACCAAAAAGTACAGAAAGTGCTCAAGTTCAAGAGATACACATAACAACATTGTCTGGAGTTCTTGTGTACTATTCATTGCCGGTGGAAAGTTTTCTTCTTCTTTCCTTTCTTTTTCTTTTCTCTACGTCAAAGGATTACACCAAAAAGTTTACAAAAATAAAAATAATCTTTTCATTCTTGCATTGTTATGTTCTCAATGATTTTGCATTGTAAATATTGGTTTTAAAAATATTAATACAGTATGTTAAACTTGCAGTTAAACAGAATTTTCCGTGAATTGTGCTATATATTTTAAATTATGCTTTATGCTTTGTTTTCTAAAATTATGCTTTATTATGCTTTTAAAATTAGTTTCTTATTCTAGACCCTTAGACAACCACAGCCATGTTCAAGGTACCAGCCATATGTCTAAATTGCTATTATGCTTTTTATGCTTTTGGGTTGCCCTATTTATTAGGCATTTCAAATCCACATGTTAAACGAAAACTTACAATGCTCTATTTGTTATTCAGTGTTTTACAAACTAAGAACGATACATTACCACAAACACCAAAGTTTGGTAGGCTGTACAGCAGTAATAACGCAAGTGAGACGAAGGGGCAATGTACTCCCATGCGCAAAAAAAATTGCGCGTATACTGTAACTCAAGATTTTTCGCATTTATTCCATTTTCCTTACGTTTATGGGTAAAATTCAGTTATTAGTATGTGGAGATAATAGAAAGCAATTCATCTAAGGAGATATTTCCAAAAAATATAATAAAATAATAAAAATATAAGCAAAAAACAAAATTATGCTCGGTTTTGTGTATACTGGCAACGATGATTTCTAGGGATTTTTTCAGTAGCAGATCACAATTGCGGAGGGAATTCAGTAGGGGAATCGAGAAGTTGGATAGTGGACTAAAATGTTGCATTTATTGGTTAAAACCTAGTGTGTAGAGTGCCTGCCAAATATAAATTAGCTTCTGTAACTAAGATGTCGTACGAAAATATAGAATTAAACAGAAAAACTCTTAAGGTTCGAAGCGATACGGACCATGGTTATGAAGATTATTTCTTTAAAAAAAGAGCCAACACAACGTAGCCTCCGTGGTTAGGTGGATAGAGTGGCGGAGTCGTAGTTATTTTATTATTTTGACACCACATCGAATCCCATCCCATCCCTTTTTTTTACTTTATTTTTTTTTATTTATTTATTTTTTTTTTTTTTTACAAAACATTATAGGAAGTGTATAATTTTGATGTTAATAAGAACCGAAACAATATAATAAGGAAATAATTTATTGGTAGTATCCTTTAATCGACGTATTTATTCAGTATTAGAATACGTGTACTATTGGAAGCAGTTATTGTTTTCAGTTTATAGTCTTGCATGTTACTTCCCGTTCTTGAACAGCAGACAACCACTTCGAGTTTGTGTGTCAGGAAGAACATACGCGACCTTGACAGTCGGTTCAGTCTTACCCCTTGTTACATCGACCTGATGTTAAATGATCGTTTATGTGTGTGTGTGTGTGTGTGTGCTTGTTCTTTTTTTTTTTAGAGTATTAACTTTCTCTCTCTTTTTTTTTTTTCATATCCACAAGTGCAAGAGTGCTTTCGTTGAACGTAACTAAATTATACAGATCTATGTATACGGAACACGAATATTTCCAAATATAGAATGAATATGAACGATAATCATACCATATTTCTACATTATATAATAGCGTGAAAAACTGATATTAAAATGATATAACAAACAGGTAAGCTTTTTTTTCTAGCATGGCAACACATTAAACGTAACTCATTAAATTTTGGGAATTACAAATCATCACCTTACGTGTCGTTGTATTCCTATTCTTTTTCACGTTCAAGCGACGAAAGAAGAAATTGTAGTAATAGTGATAAAAATCGAATTCGAGATTTCAATGAATTCAAGTTTCACGCCCCCACATATAGAAAAAGTGATTTTGATGTCTGTCCATCTGTTCGTTTGTTGGTTCGTCACGCTTTTACATGCATTCAAATAGAGGCCATACTGTTCGACGTATCTGGACCTAAGTCTAGACATGAAGTTTTTATAACACTTTATCGTTTCGAATTCTATATTCTCCGACACATAAAAATAAGAGTAGTTTACTGAAGGATGAAAATTTAAAATAATTAAATTGTTTCAAAAATAGCTGTAAAGATTTTGCTTATTTTTTTTTTACAAATATAGTTTGAATCATTGCTCTGAAAAAATACGTAAGGTATAATTTACTGTATGGGATGCGTTTTTTCGAACAATTTTCTCAATCACATTTTATAAATAAATGTATCATTAATAACCTAACAATATGACACAACTCGTTCGTCCTGTAAACATTCAGAAGGGTAGTTTAGCCTACTCTTCGACGATTTTCCCATTAGCGCCTGACCCAATTTTGTTCATATTTCATAAATAAATGTCACATAAATAACCTAACGATACGGTATAATTCCATCATCCTAAAAAGCTAGAAGTGGTATAATACTTTTCGGAGTAAGATTTACCCTACGATTTTGTGGAGAACAACTCAGGCAATTTTGTTCGTATTTCATAAATAGCATAACTCGTTTGTCCTTAAAAGATACACAAGGGATATTTTATTCTTGGGGATGACTTTTTTGACGATTTCTCAGAAAGTACTCAGACGCTTTTGCTCATAGTTCACATACAATTATTTCCTTAATAATTCTAATATATGGCAGAAGTTATTTCTAACAGAAATATGACCAATGGGTACTTTACTTTTGGACATAAGTTGCTTCGAACAAAGTTTTCCGAAAACACATTATTTTATTCGTATTTCCCAAATAAATGTTTCAGTAATAGCTGCAGCCTAACACGAGTCAGTTTAAGAAATTCGAGCGAGAAAATTCAGTGCGTTTCATCCGTACCCATTCTTAAATATATTTTTAAATGTTACACCTAATCACAATTTTCCTAACAAAATCGAAACTTCTATTTAAATGTGCCTTGTTGTTGTCAAATGGTTCAAGTCCATTGGTTCTGGATTTGATTCCCGGTGATAGCTAGTGTACTTTTATCCAACGTTAAGGTATAGGTAATAAGTAGGTGCAAAGAGAAAAGTGTTGAAACAAGCCTAACCAACCTAATAAATAATACAAAGAAATAATACAATATTACGAAATTATAGAAGAAACATTGTTAATATTAGATATTTGCGTGTGAGATTGTCCAACTGATGACTGTCAACTCCAAAGGTAAGAAAGTGAAACATCCAATACCAGGTTAATCAGTGGTCTCTAGGTAATCCTATCCTACTAGGAAGTGATTGAGATACAAAAAAATGTTGTAATCGCTGGGAGA
Source organism: Thermobia domestica (assembly GCF_964235325.1). Taxonomy (NCBI): domain Eukaryota; kingdom Metazoa; phylum Arthropoda; class Insecta; order Zygentoma; family Lepismatidae; genus Thermobia; species Thermobia domestica. Next base: position 91,118,844 of record NC_137467.1, on the reverse strand, counting down.
CATGTTAGGAGAATACATTGGGTGAGAGACTAATTCATGAATAGTCTGCACCTTCGTTGGTGTATTGAAGTGCGTAGGTAGTGTGTGTTTAGCACATCGGGTTCCTTTGTTGTTAGTCCCAGCTTTTTAGGCCGGATGCAGTTATTCCCGGTAGAAAATACAAAAAAAAAAATATATATATATATATATATATACATTTCTATTACTATTAAAGTAAATAATTACACTCATTCCCTCAATGTGATACTTGTTTGTTTAATTGTATACAGAGAGCTGATCCGTGGAAAAATCGTTCATAATAATAAATAAAATAAACTCGACAAGTATTCTTGTAAATAATAGGTAAAAGTTTGCGTCACACTGTTCATTTTGCTGGGCACGCCAGTGTGCCACGTTATCCGGTTGTGGCACACTGGAATATAGGGTATGGCTTTCTAATTTTTCCCAACTATTTTAACTGCTTCAATTGAAATGAATTTATAATAATAAGAGAGTGAATTTAGTCTTCTTACCCTTCGATTTAGAAATAAGGTCCGCTAGAATTGTATATATAAAAAATAATAATACTCAGAATTTTATAGAGTGGTTTGTTTTATTCGAAATGACATACTTCCTGCAACTGTTTGGGTTGGAATTATTTGAAATCAAATCTTTGAGTTTTACGACCCACGGTTATACCGGCTAGGCTAAAGGACACGGTGATGATGAGAAATGAATGCAATGGTGGAATGAAAAAAGTGGGAGAAAACGGAAGAACCCCGAGAAACCCATGCACATGGTGTTTCTCCACCACAAAATTCACTTGGTGCGAGCTGGGGTGGAACCAAGGATCCCATGCACCAAAGTTGAACGCTTTATCACTGAGCCACCGCGGCCCCTCTGAAATTATTTATAGGAGAGAGTGACCACTTTTATGAAAACTTGATATCGAACACATTTGTTTAAAAATACCAGCTTTTTGTGAAATATTGTTTAATATTCAGGAAAACCTAAGTCAATAATAAAATAATAATAATAATAATAATAATAATAATAATAATAATAATAATAATAATAATAATAATAATAATAATAATAATAACTATTATTATTATTATTATTATTATTATTATTATTATTATTATTATTATTATTATCTTAAATTAAAAACTCTCTGGACCTAGTGCATTGGCACAATTCCACGAATCAAAAAGAATGTGTTTACTTATCATATAAGTGTAGAAGGACTTAATCCCTCTTGCTTTCAATATAAAAAGAAAGTGTCCAACTGTCAAATGATATGCTACATAAAATGCCCTATGCAACATAATGTAGTATAGAGTCATCATTCCAGGTTGTCTAAAGAACACTTTCGTTTTAGCAAGAAAGGAAGAAAATAGAAAATACTGAGTTTTAACCTAGTAGAAAGTTTGCAGATTTAAGGGAAAATGCACAGAGTTGTTGGATATAAAATGTAGTTCGGATTAATGGAGTAAGACACCGTAAATATTTTATTGTTTCAAATATACTGGGAGTGACCAAGCCATTACATATGGAAATATCGAAAGAGATACGTTAATGGTGTTAGTTGCAAACTTTTTTAGAATTGAAAAAATTAAGGAAATCTCTAAAACTTTGATATCACAGATCCAAATTGACTGACTGTTAAGTAAAACTGCTAAATCTGAGTAAAGCAAAAAGAAAAAAAAAAGTATTAATGACCTGTGTTAGTTTCAGACATATCATTCTCATATCAAAATTACGATAGAAGTAAATTATGAATAAAGGTGAATTCACAGCTCTGGAATACCAACAAATGATTTTGCTAGATGTAACTTTTCAGAAAACTTTTTTATAAGGGTTTAGATTTATTATTATTTTTTTTTTTGTTTGTTTATTAGCTTCCCCATGCCGTAAACGTCGCCAACTTCTAGTGGCTCACTTGCCGGTAAATGGCGATCGTCAATATAGCGACTCGTCGAAGGATTGCCGCTATCGTGCCACTAGTAGCAGGGATTCGTCGAGTCGAAGCAGATATCTAGAATCGGGGGTATTGAAGTTCCACAACGTAAGAACGAGGACTTCATTTTGGTCCGCGCTCGTTTGATTTGTCACGGAGAATCGTAAAGGGACCAACATGAACTATCGCCAGTCATGTGCATGCAGTTATTATTATATATTATTTTTCCCTGACGAATTGTTATTATAAGGACAATATTTGAGCTCCGGGGGTCAAGAGTAACTCCTGCCTTTACATCATGAAGTGAAAAATCTTGAGGTGGGTGCGTATAATTGTATGAATTTAGTTGGCAACTGTCGCCGATCACTAGCAAGTGAATATGGGAGAACTATGAAAGAAGTAAATAGACGCTTGCCATTTTGTTATAAAATTACATGACGAGTGCATTTGATTTGATTCCGAACAGTTGTCTTCAAATATACACGGTTAAAGAAGCACTCTGATTAGAAATATTAAAAAGACTTCAACGATTTATCACTCTACAAGATGGTTCACGCCCAGCTCAGGGCGCTTTCGTTTTATTTTTTAAAAAATGTTTTTGGACTCATCTTGATGCAAAGAAATTACGCATATAGGCGATTTAACGTATTTTAGGGGAATAATTTTGTGGTTCGTTGGCGTTCCGTCGCTTGTCTGCCGGTGGTGGTATAATTTTCAAAACGGAAGTGGGACCAGTTTTTGGCTGCGGGACCGCCAATTTTTGGGGACATGTCACTACCTATAGTTGCCTATCGGTGGTCCACCGACGTTTACGGCATGGGATTGTCCCCTCACGAGTGAGGCAGATTGTAATCGACCAAGAGTGTTTTGGAAACATGGGAAACATCTTCCGACTTCGACTTCTGAATAATCCGTTTAGGATCAAGTCGAATCAAGGCTGCGCCACGGGAAGGTAGAACAAGTGAGGCAATCGTTCCAAGCACTACGCTCGACAGCTTCCGCCTCATTCACGACTTAGACTCTTCAGGAAAAGTAACAAGTTTATTACTTGTAATTTATTCTTTGAGTCAAAGTATTCTGCAATAAACCATCGTTTTGTAAGATATTTTTACGATTGTATACTATTAATTTCGAAAATTGTACTCATAATATAATTTCCCATCATGGATTTGAAAAAAATCAAAGTTGGAACAAAGAAAGATCTCCGATCCACATGTCTCTTCATGTTTGATATGGAAGTCTCATCTTCATTATTGACCCTTAATTTATTTTAGTCCTAGGCAACGCGAATCGACGGGATGGCTCTAAGTGAAAACATTCATTTAGATGGTTAAGTAATCAGGAAATTCCTGCTGTTATTTCACGAAACCCAACAGATCTTGAGGGAAAAAAAAAAAAAAAAACAATTTTGCTTACCAGGGGGAGGGAGTAAATCATCTGCTTACGTTTGCTTAACTAGGAAGAAGGCAAGGGCGCCGATCCTGGGGGCCAGGCCCGCTCAAAGCTCATGTAGGCCTCCTTTGTATTTATGAATATACAATATTTGGCATTATTTGAGTGTAATTTGTCTTAAAATCCTCATATATATATATATCTTCGGCATTTGAATGCCCCCCCCCCAAATTTAAAGAGAAATTGGCGTCCTTGGAAGATCTACTGAAATTAATAAAATGTGATAACGTAATACTTGAACAACTCTATCTAATGGAGGAAAGTAAATTAGTATTCAACACTTCTTTCAGTTTTAAGCATTTCAAAGATTCTCGTAATTTAGTAGCGTCCCGGATTTGCATTTTTGAAGTACGGGAACTTTATCTATACCTTAACGTGGGAATCGGTTTCGGACCATGCACTTAAGCCGCTTTGCCATAAGAGGCACAAGGAGTTTTTCTTTCGATTTCCTCAGGAATATTGCGAATGGTATAACTTTTAAAACTATGTTTAAAAAAGAATACACATCGACATAATAAGATGATAATCTGATTCCTAGGAAATATATTGAATTGTTTTTAATTTGTTCTCACGCTTCCAAATCAGTACTTATGCTTTTTTTATTCCAGCCTTTTAGTATAAGCATTTCAGACTATTGTCTGTTCTAGGACGATACAATTCTAGTTCATGTATATCCTAGCTTTGGAAATACAGTAGTTTCGCTTATCCGACATAAACAGGCAGGCAGAACGCTGGATAGTATGGATGTGTTAAGAAAAGACCTATTAAAAGTAAAACTTATGATATAATTTTACATATTACGCATCTAATAATAATGTTTTATAACAAATAACTGCACTGCACTGAATCAGGGACGTATCCAGCGTGAGGGCCTGAGAGCTGTCTCTCTCCGAAACTCAAGCACTTTTTAATAAACTTGCCTTTACCCTTTTGAGGTTCTTTTATATCAGTTTACTAGTAGTCAGTGTCCAAACTTTGGGCAATGTGCTGTTGTCTTGTTATAATTCTAAGAACATACCATAATGCCATTATACCAGATGGAATTAAATAACAGTTTTAAATAGGGGGAGCTTCATTTCGTTTCCGTTCTGGTTTTAACTTTAATATATTAGAACGATACAGTCCATGTCTTCTTGCTATTTTTGTTATGTGATATACGTAGCAGACAGTTTTCTTTAGTTACATTTCTCTCGAAAATATGTTTCATTTTGTTTATGCTATAATGCAGTTTCCAAAATAAACCGGTTTATAAATGAAAAGTAGGAAAAAGTTTAAGAGAGGTACAGAACTGTTGCATTATTATTATTATTATTATTATTATTATTATTATTATTATTATTATTATTATTATTATTATTATTATTATTATTATTATTATTATTGATATTTAAAAACATTAGAATTACGTGCTTACGAGGATTCGTGTTGGGCCCCCTCCGAATAGAAAACCTGGATACGTGTCTGCACTGAATGATAGACGTATGAGTCAAGGTGTAGACGGGCGCGCTAGGCGATAGACTCCGCAGCATGAAAAATAGATTAAGACCACAACTTGCAGATCTTCTTGCCGATTGGTGCTATTTGCAATGATATATCGGATCATATGGTATGTGGAACAAAGGATGGTCGGATAAGCGAGACCATGGTGTGTGTATTGGTGTTTCACGCACCTAAACCTGTAAAATGTTTGTATAAACAATTATCTTTCACTCCCTAGCTAAATTTGTGGGTATGATCACACACCTTGCCTCATAAAGTATAGTCTTATAAAGAAAAAAAATATTTTTTTTTTAGCTAAAACCTAAAGAAAAGCCAACTTCATTTTTTCTTTTTAAATAATGGCAAACTAGTCCACTTCATCACGATAAATCACGTTTGGTACTAAGATGTCTTTTTCTGTCCGTATATATCCTTCACACTTCGTTGGAGACAAAATTGTTTTTTCCCAAAGAAAACAGGATGAGAGAAACTATACAACAGCATGAACAGAAAACAATAGCTATTAACAATAGTTCTCTAATCCTGGATAAATACGTCATTACAGCAACATATCAGTAAGTTGTCTTTATTATATTGCTTCGGTTCTTATTAACATGAAAATTATAATGTTTTGTAAAAAAAAAAAAAAGAAAAAAGAAAAAAGAAAGAAAGAAAAGAAAAAGAAATGGGATGGGATTCGATGTGGTGTCAAAATTATAAAACAACTACAACTCCGCCACTCTACCCACCGAACCACGGAGACTACACGGAGTTAGCTCCTCTTTTAACGAAATAATCTTCATAACCATGGTCCGTATCGCTTCGAACCTTAAGATAAGAATTTTTCTGTTTAATTCTATATTTTCGTACGACATCTTAGTTACAGAAGCTAATTTATATTTGGCAGGCACTCTACACACTAGGTTTTAACCAATAAATGCAACATTTTAGTCCACTATCCAACTTCTCGATTCCCCTACCGAATTCCCTCCGCAATTGTGATCTGCTACTGAAAAAATCCCTAGAAATCATCGTTGCCAGTATACACAAAACCGAGCATAATTTTGTTTTTTGCTTATATTTTTATTATTTTATTATAGTTTTTGGAAATATCTCCTTAGATGAATTGCTTTCTATTATCTCCACATACTAATAACTGAATTTTACCCATAAACGTAAGGAAAATGGAATAAATGCGAAAAATCTTGAGTTACAGTATACGCGCAATTTTTTTTGCGCATGGGAGTACATCCAAAGCAGTTAATGGGGTGGCTCAGTGTAGAGCGTTCACCTCTGCTGCATTGGATCCTTGGTTTGGTCCCAGCTCGCGCCGAGTGAGTTTTGTTGTGGACAAACACCGTGTCTATGGGTTTACTCGGGTTTCTCCCGTTTCTTCATTCCATCATTTCATTCATTTCTCATCATCAATGTCTCCTTTTGCCTAGTCGACATAACCGTGGGACGTAAAACTTCAAGATTTCATTTCATTTCCAAAATACTTAGTGCCTAATATTATGCTCATTATCTGACGGATTTGGAGTAAATAGCAACAAAATTACAAGGGATTAAAAATTTGACGTTTTTTGAAAGGATTTTTTTCGTAAAACTGAAACTGCATAAAATACTTCATCTACTATCCATTTCATAAAGATAGGCCCCTGACTTCGTGGTGCTGCCGTGACGTTCAGTCAAAACTTGTATTGCATTGTCGTACCTCGTTGGAATTGCTGAAATGTTGTCTTTTCAATACTTAAGACATAAAAATTTTCTCTGTACTATGTAGTGAGAAAAAAATAAAAATTAATGAAAAAGTGCGTATTTTTTCGTACTTTTTTGGTAGATCAATGTTTAGAGGACCATATCTCAGAAAAGAGATCACGTGAAATAATTTCCTGTGCACAATATGTAGATGCATCCATTAACTGTAAGTTGTGAAAAGTTCAATTTTCATCACTTGATACTTTTTGTGTAATTAAAACAAATGTACGACGCTCTGATCTCCTTTACCATGGTAGTTAGAAAAACGTACAAAACACTGTTCGAAAATTTGGAAGTCTTGTGTTCCAAATATTTGAAACTATTAACATAAAAAGGTTTAGTTGGTAGAGTATTTATTTTTAAAATTTTTTTTTTACTTCAACATGTTCTCTGCGTTAAGCGGTGAGCCATGTTGCAGCCCAATCTTTAAATTCCCCGCGCTTATATGAAGAAACAGCATACAGTAAGTGGAAGTGCGGCAACGCTGTCGTGCAGTGTTGTCGCGTTCAGGAAGTTTGTAGCACGAAGCTTACTTCATAAGAATGTAATAGGAAAAAGTATTTATTATAACCTTTCACAACATCATAAAAATAATAATAATGCATTACACATCTCAATTTAATCGAAATAAAACGTTGAAGTAAAACATCCGAAAACTCATCTATTTACTTCATTCACTTTCGTAATGGGTTTGTTGACTCATCGCTGCTCCTGTTATCTTCCTGTATACTTATTAACAATGGCTCCATTTCTACCTCAAGATCCTGTATCAGTATACACACTTTCCAGCTTACGAACATGTTAAAGGTTAAAAAGAAATGTATCCTTGGCAATCACGTGTTCACCTAAGTTCTGCGATCAATTCCCCTGCCGAATGTACAATAACACAGAATGGGTCCTTTGTTTTCTTTCAACGAAAAAAAAAAAACCAAAGCAATAAGTAGGTGACGAGGGCTGTATTTAGGTCTAATCACGTTGCACTGATTACGTCTTCAACACTTCCCTTCGGTTCGTAGGCGTCAAAAACTTAGACATGCGCTCACACCATATGGGTTCATTGCAATGAGACGGACGAATAGGCATTTATATTTTCCTTAGTATATGTTGTGGCTTTTGATTATATATATATATATATATATATATATATATATATATATATATATATATATGGATATTCCTTTACGAGCGGTGGTATTACAAAAAGAAGAGACAAAATTTTTAGGGATAATGAAATTGCAGAACTGATGAATGACTCCGACTCAGACGGTTATGAGTTAGTAATGAATAGTAATGACATTGATTATTCTGTGCTCAGTGGCGTATTCGGGAGTGAACAAGATAGTAACTCTGTTTCAAATGAACCTGAGGCTGCGCCGGGAAAGAGAGAAAAAAAGTGTCGTTCCTATTCAAAGACAGATTCTGATGTAGCTTGGAGCGATAAAATTCAAGTAAATGCATACCCCTGTTTAGTGTATCCCGGAAATTGATCAAAATGCTGGGCTATCTACAGAGTATTCCGCATATAAAGTGTTTCAGCTGTTTTTACCGATGAAGTTTTATAGTAAAAAAAAAAAAAAAGTTGAATTGATTTTGAGTTGAACGTCTTGTTCAGCAGTGAGGCTATATGAGACGTCGACCTACTGATTAACGTGGAATCCAAACTACATGAGCTTCTCCCAGGAATAGTAGTAAAAGTTATGAATCAATACGCAAAACAGCAGATTGAGAAAAAGAAAAAAATACTAAAAAAAATCTTTGTTTTCTAAATGAAAGCGTGTTACTTTAATTAAAAACAAGGAAATTTTTACACTAATTATTCACATAAGCCTTGTACGGAAGCCAGCTTTACGCGGTTTTACAAATCAACTACGCAAGAGCTATTAGTATGTCTGTCAAGTGGTGGAACAAATTTTCTGTGAAGTGTAAACTCAATATTACATATCAACTAAGGTTGTATCATATAATAAAGTTTATGCTTGTATTTGTTTCTGTGCAAGTGTATGTTGTACTGCGTGCAGTAAGTGAAAAACTGATAAAAAGCAACAAATTTTCGAAGACCATCACATGCAAATCCAAACAAAATAAGAGTTCGCTTTCCTAATTTTGAACATTTGGCACATTTTCTGTATATCCTGTTAATTTCTAAGAAATTGGTTTAAAATCTGTGGAGATAAAATTTTAAAAATATCTCTAAAAAGTGCCGGACAGTGTGCGTGACAAGTTTAAATACCCGTCCGTCTGAGAGTGTATACGCGCCAGGAAAATGTGGCAACGTAGCACTCCGTATAAACTGCGATAGCGAAGGGCGCAAAGCTGAGAAAATCATAATGTCATATTTGTGATTATTTATCTTTTAAAACAAGTCAAAACAGTTTGGTTGAAAAAGCTACTTTAAGATCTTTCTAAAAGTTTTTTAAGATTGTTAATACACCGCAGCAATTCAGAGATAATGATGTCTCACTTTTTACTGAATAACAAGAAAATTACTACGTGTTGAGTGATGAAATTTTCAGAACTTACAGGTAACATATGCATCTACATATGGTGCACAGGAAATTATTTCATGTTATCTCCTTTCCGAGATATAGTCCTATAAACATTGATTTACCAAAAAAGTACGAAAAAATACGCACTTTTTCATTAATTTCTATTTTTTTCTCACTACACAGTACAAAAAAAATTTGTATGTCTTAAGTATTGAAAAGACAACATTCCAACAATTCCAACGAGGTACGACAATGTAATATAAGTTTTGACTGGACGTCACGGCAGCACCGCCAAGTCAGGGGCCTATCTTTATGAAATGGATAGTAATTACATAGATCCTTTCCAATAGTTGTAAAGTTTATAATGTTATTTACAGCAATTTGATATCTCAAATTGTTATAGAGTAATGATAAACACTGATAAAGTTTGCAACCCTGTTTAAAATTACGCAATTCACAGAGCTTGTAATTATACCTACCAAAAAGTATTGTTATAATACAAAGTGAATCAAAATTTGTTTTTAAAAATCTCCCACAAATACGCCATTTAAAACAACGTAACAAATTTTGCCTTTCTTTCATATCTCCGGGATGATTTGAGATATCATATTGCTGTAAACGGTATTATGAACTTAATATCTATCGAAAGGCATCTGCATAAGTGTATGTGATAATTATCTGAAGGCTTTCTCGAAATAATGTTTTAGAAAGTTCATATTTTCAATTCTTTTATTTCTACTTATTCGATATACGTCATGTGATGACGATAGTATTCGACGCTAACGCGTTTCGGATATACGCTATTACATCGGTCTCACTTGCGTTATTACTGCTATAAAACTTTCCAAAATTTGGTTGTTTTTCCTGTCTGATACTGTAGCGTCTTTAGTTTCTAACACTGGATAAGTGTGATACATAAGTTTTCGTTTTTTATGTAGGTTGAAGTATGCAATAATCTAACGTACTGCCGTTTGAAAAACATATTATTTTATGTTGAGTTGGCAACACGTTTATCTGGTGGCATCACAAAGTATGTCAAATAATGTTTTCCTTTCGATGTTTGCATGTTATGAAATGTCAGCGTTTTGTATTTATTAATTTAATAGTTACAAGGGTAAATCAAGATAAATTCTCCACCCTGTATATACATACAACACTGCTCTCCGCCATCGCTCAATTTTTACCTATTGATGTCATCTAAACATTACTTATCGAATTTTTAACTGAGACAAAGTAATGAGAAAATGGCTTATTAAATAAAGAAATAATCGTATAAAATGAACAAAAATTCATAGAAACATCATGATATAGCGACTTTAAGGAAATATCATTTTAAAAATCCTTATAGAATGTTTCACAAAAGCCTGCTTTGTAGAAACTACTAAAATAATCATCAATATCCTTAAGCTTTACATTGTCCCAGTGAGATCTGGATTGTGGAAAGAATTGGAAGTAAGCCCTGAATATGTTCTATGTTATTTTTATTTATTTATTTATTGGTATGTTTCAGCTGGCTGAACTGTGCAGTAAGATTCCAAAATAATGTGAGCATGGCTAACCTCGCATACTTTCTGCAAAATGAGGGACCGTAGTTATGGCATGATGTACAGTATAATAACTAAATAGGCCTATAGTAATTGCTCTACAGTACGTGCAATTGTTGTAATGTAAGTAAAAAAGCAAAATAATAAAGCACAGAAAATTTTTAAAAAGTAAAGGATTCACAGTACATTTTTCTTTCAATACCACATCATAAGATAGTCCTGAAATTCTTAAGATAATTGTTTACAGCAGTACACATGGTGGCAGAGCTGTTCCATTACTATGTGCGGGGCATGAAGGTTTATAAGGGAGAAAAACTAGACAAGGAATAACTAGATTTTGCACAGCATACAAATTTGGTTTCTCTTTCTGTTTCGTCGTCCAACATTCCAGTATAATATGCAAAGTCTCACTATAGTTTTGTAAACCTTTCCTTTAAGGCCCAAGGCCTGTTATACACTAGAGGATAGATCCTAGGAAATCTCATGATTTTTCCTAGAGTCGAAATCTCAACGTGTATGTTATTTCCTACGTTCTGAACGATCTTATGAGACTTTTCAGGCCTTATGCAGAGTTGTTTGACGTATGATTAACGTCATACTAAAGGTCTGACTACTGCAAGAAACATATGTTACTCGAACTCTTTACTATGGCACTAATCACGAGTCAGAACAACTATGCATAAGGTCTTTCGTGTTTAGAGCACGCTCTATTTCGGAACGAAAATACGTAAAATTTCGATTTAAGCGACACCAGGTGAGAGAAAATGAAAACAAATATGTTTTCTCCCCGCCGCGCCAGCCTTATGTGGGTGAAAGAACAAAAACACTCGACAAAATGAAAAGTGGCATAGGGTCTGATGAGATATATTTTGCTAATTTATCTTCTGATTTTTATACTTTCTGTAGAGGTGTGTAATTTAACACATATAGACCTGGTATCAATATCAATAGGATGTGCAGTGTAGTTACGTGTATGGCACAAAAGGGTAGGATTTCCTACGAGATATGTTCCAACATTTTTCCTCAGATAAATCCTAAGATACCTCTTAGGACTTATCTCATAGTGTATAGCAGCCTAAGGCGTATTGGTATCCTACAGTCATCCAATACTCCTATTGCTTCTCTCCATTTTATCCAACTGCTGCTAATTTTGCTGTTTACATCTTCCTCTATTCTTGCATTTTCTTGTAATTTTAATCCCACAGTACTTTGAATTCCTTTGTCATTATCACTTCTTTATCATCCAGTTGTATTCTTGTATTTTCGATTACATTTTTCCTGAATGCGTAATATAAATATTCTCTCTTGCTTTTACTAATTCTAAGCTCTTTTCTGCCCAATGCACCTTTTCAGGCATCTAATTTCTCTTGCAGTACTGCCTTGGTCTCACTCAGTCACACGATGTCGTCCGCAAAGAATATAATCCAAGGTACTATAACTCTTGGATATCTTTCGTAAATTCGTACATATATATACAGGACGACTGGTAATTCGATGCATTCCTTGCAAGGGGATATTCTACAAAAACTTTAAAATATTTTCACCTATACGAACTGAAGGTCGCAAATCAATAGTTTCTGAGTAACACATGTGCGATTTCTTACAAATTTGCCGGCTAACGACAGGTACGCGAGAAAGTTTTACCCTTCCACATATTGTAGAGCGGTGAAATTTTACATATGTAATCCTGCATACCTATATAGGTCATGTGGTAATGTACACCTCCTAACTCTGCAACGTTGCTGTGTTATAGGTCCAAACATGAAGTAAAGCGTTTAGCAGCGTGGCAACATCACAGAACTACTTGTTTCTAGGAAATGATACATGGTTGGGAAGAGGTGGAATGAAGATGGTGTGTGGTCAAGAGAAAACACGAACTGTGGTGGATTTCATACCGAGGGTCGTGCATCTATCTGGCCAACATTCGAGCAGTGAACGGATGTGTTGTTTTCTAGGAGGCGGACTCCTTTTGTCAGCATACCACGCTCTGGAATTTCACAGAATCCCACAACGCACCCAGCAGTGAGATATAGTATACCCTGGTTATTGAGGTACCCTTTGCAAGGAAAGCAAGTAGTAAAACTCTATACTGATCCCAAATAAACGTGGTCATCACTTTGGTCGGTTAGATTTGAACACGGACTTCCTTTGGTGATGGTACGTCGGCACGCTGTCATTGGTTTGATTAAGTTTCGCCTGGTTTTCTTCACTCCCACCAGGCGAAGGCCGGGATAGTACCCTCTAGAAGGCCAGAGCCAGTTCCTTCCCAAATTCTAGACCCTCTTACAATATCGATGTGACCCCGGAGTTGGAGCTCTTAACCCTTCATTGAGTCATTCTCTTGCATAAATAAATAAGTAGCAATGCTCATTACTGTTTACCGTTGTTCCGACTCTTTCTAAACCTGACAGTTTTATCGTTGTAGAAAGCTTAGAACATTAGGTTGTCATTGTAGCAATGATCGTAATTTAGTTTTGAACTATTAAAGCGATGTATTTGATTCTATTTCTTTCATTGATTCTTTATTTATTTATTTAGTTAGTTAGTTATGGAAGGAAATGACTCAAGGAAGGTTTTGGTCCTCCAGCTCCGGGGTTACAACGGTCTTGTAGGTAGATCTAGGATTTATGAAAGAGCCGGTCCTGGCCTTCTAGAAGATACCATTCCGGCCTTCGCCTAGTGGGAGTAAAGAAAACCAAGGAAAACCTAGGCAAAAAAATGAGAGCGTGCCGACGTACCATCACCAAAGGAAGTCCTTGTTCAACTCTGAGCGACCAAAGTGATGACCACGTTTATTTGGAGTCAGTATGGGGTATTACTACTTGCTTTCCACGCAAAATGTACCACAATTACTAGGACATACTATGCCTCACTGCTGCGTGCGTTGTGGGATTCTGTGAAATTCCAGAGCGTGGCAGGCTGACAAAAGGTGTCCGCCTCTTGGAACACAACGCACTCGTTCACTGCTCGAATTTTGGCCAGACAGACGCACGACCCTGGGCATGAAATTCGTCATAGTTCGCATTTTCTCTTGACCGCATACCATCTTCGTTTCACCTCTTCCCAATCATATATTCACTTCCTAGGGGCAAGTACTTCTTCAATGTTGCCACGCTGCTTTCTAAGGTGCAGTAATAGATTTTGGACCACTACACTTTACTTCACGTTCGGACCTATAACACAGCAACGTTGCAGAATTACGTGCTGTACATTACCACATGATCTGCCCAGGTATGCAGGATTACACACGTTAAAATTTCATTGCTCTACGGAATGTGGAAGTCGGTCAGGGTAAAACTTTCTCGCAAACCTCTCGTTAGCATTTACATTTCAAGGAAATTACAAATGTAGAAATTACTCACAAACTATTGATTTGCGATACCTTTTTCTTCAATGCCCACCGAATTAGGTCCTATGTGGCACACTATCATGCGCTTTCAATGAGATCGATGAAAACTATATGGAGATCCTTCCAGTATTCTCTGTACTTTTCCATTGTATCCCAAGTGCGAATCTGTATCCGTTGTCGACTTGAAACCAAATTGGTTCTCTGTTATTTTGGTTTCTTCCCTCTTGCTTCTATCACCCTATCCCGCAGCTTCATTGCATGACTCGAGTTTTATTTCCCTGTAGTTGCCACATTGTTGCACACCGTCGTTGTTTTCAAAAATTGGCATAATGTAGCTGCTTCTCTATTCTTTCAGCATCTTTCCTATTTAAATATCCTTTTAAAAAGTCGAATAAATCACTGCACTCCTTTACCTAAACTTTAGCACGCTTCCTCGATAGGCATATTATTCTGTTCTGAGTTTTTACCAGTTTTCATCTTTTTTCATAGTATTTACCACCTTTACTCTAGTCATAGGTAGTCAAAGGTCAAGTCCCTGATTCATGAGTAAATTTACGCAAGTTTCCCTCAAGTTTTCTTCATTGAGAAGTTTCTGGAAATAATCCTTGCACCGCTTTTTTTTTATTATCATTATATTTCCTCAATTGTCAGAAATACGTAATTTTCATCTCTTATTTGTTTACCTATTCAAATTTCTACACATTACTGGGGTTTACAGCCTTAAGCCCGTCACATATGAGGAACGACGTACCTCGGTGAGCACACTATCCGGGGAAGGGGGAAGGAAGGAAGCGGCTTAGGACCTGTATGTAAGATATCATTCCGGCATTTGCCTGGTGTGAATGAGGAAAATCCATAAAAAACCTCACTCAGGATGGCTGGCTGAAGAAGCTATTATACCTTTTCGACTAAATTTCCCCACCGAGAACCGAACCCAGGATTTTCATCCTCGATGAAGTGTACATAAGAAATATATCCTTTATCTGGCCTCTTTCTTACCTTCGAAAACTTCTAAATAATCTTTTCTCCCTCTTTTCTTTTCATATTGTTGTGCAACTTATTGATATGCCACGCTTTTTGTTACACTGACTGTCTTCTTGGCGTTTTTCTTAGTTTCCTTGTAAGCCTTCATGTCTTGTTGATTTCCCAATTTCTGACACTTCGGTGTAGTTTTCATTTCTTCTTCAAAGGTGCTCGGACTTCTTTATTTCACCTCCATGTTTATTTACCAATGGGACCTCTTCCTTTTGTTTCTTCCAAAATTTTTATTGTTGTTTCCTGAATGTTACTGATACTCTGAACTACTACTCTTCCACATGTAGGGTCCATTTAAGAGCAGTAAGGGTCGGTGGAATGAAGTGTGATTGAGGCCCTTTGTGAATAGTTATGTAAAAAACACGAAGATCATTTGACAGGCATACAAATATGTATAACACTTAACTATAGTACCTAGGTATACTCTAGTTTGTATATTAGGTCACATTTAAAAATACAAATAATAGAAGGGAAAGACGCATATTGTGACAATAATAATACCTTATCCTAGTTTCCATGAACAGGAGACAGGTGACATTATTGCTTCTACTGAGAATAACTCATCTTTCTTGATTTGTTCATTTTAATTACATACACATTAAAAGTACATTTCACTTCTATTTCCATGAATAAATGTCTTTTCGTGAAACAAATATCTGGAATCACTAATTACATGTTAAACAAATATGCTAAATTAGATAGGAACACTTGCATTCGGTTTAGGAAGCAGCCTACTTTCATATTCTGAATTGCTTCTTCCTTGCTTTCAGTGCAGCAAACTGAAATTGTTTCAGAAAAGCCCAGTTCCATAGTAATGTTATGTTCTGACGATAGAATGGTAAGAGCATTCAATTTACCTTCCTTTAACGCAGTTCGTAGCGAGTTTTTGATGAGTGACAATTTTGAGAATGTTCTTTCAGCTTCACAACTAGAAATAGGGAGTGTTAGATTCAGCCGAAGAACAATAAATGTATTTTGAAAAACTGGTTGCAAATCATTGTTATACACAATTGTGCTATTCTAACTTTTTAACAACCTGTTCTGTATATACAGGGTGTTACAAATATTTGTCACAATATTTTGAGAATAGATTCCTCACATAAGTTCATATGGACCTGTGTTCAGAAGTGCATAGTTTCGTAGTTTTAGGGTGCCGAAAACGTGAAAAATTAAACTTCAAATGTCCATAGTTCTACTACTATTGGACCGATCGTAGTCGGGTCAAGACATCACTGAGATACTAGTATGTGAACTATCCAAATATTTATCTTTCATAACCGCCGGTTCTTGCACAATATTTTTTAGAGAGGCTGTTTAGGAGTACCTGATCACTCTCCACCTACCTCTCTCAAAAATTGGTTGTAAGTACTGGAGTATCCTTAAACATGGATATTTTGATAGTTCACATACCAGTTCCTCAGTGATGTATTGACTCGACTACGATAGGTCCCATTATAGTGGAGCTATGATCTTTTAAAGTTCACTTGTTTCATGTTTTCGGCACCGTATAACTGCGAAAATGTCCACTTTTGAGCACAGGTTCGTCTGAACTTTTTTTCTTATTTTGGTGTGAGAAATCCGTTCCCAAAATATTGTGACCCATTTTTTAACACCACATATGTATAAAGAGAGAGAGAGAGAGAGAGTAGATGAATAGATGAATAGATAAACTCTTTTAGGAATCAAATCTACAAGATAGGAAAAGCAATTTTTTTACTGGATCCCGCAAGTGACAAATAGAGACCAACACAGCATCACAATGCATGGTGCTGTGACGAAATTAGGTAGCACTGTGAATATCTTGGAAACGAATTATCTAAGATAGATAGTCGTCAAAAAGTTTGGAAAAGCCATAATCAAGTAATGGATCGACAATTGCTGATAATGGTATATATGAATTTCAAATATAAATAACCTTCACCACTCACTCATGTGATCCCACTTCTCATTCTTGATGTCTAAGCATTGGAGTTTAAGAAATAAACGCTTATGCCTTGTTCTGAGAGATCATATGATTAATCCTGTAGCTGTAAGAATTTCTAAAAAGAAAGATAGTTAAACTAAAATTTATTGTTTCTGGGTATAACTGGGTAAAATTTACTGGTATGTCTGGATATAACAAACGGTTTTGCGAACTCGAAATATTTTAACTAGCGAACCGGTGCGAATCTGCTGAATAGTAGCACCACTGGTTATACATATGCCTACATATGCCTTGTGCAGCCTTATCTTGTGCTTTAAGCTACGTTTTCATCATATAGCTAGAGAAAGGAGTAATTTCATCTTTTATACTTTCATTTTGCACGTCCTTCTTGGAAACTGCAATTAATTGTTGGACATCATCTTCATGAAGTATTTCCGTGCCTAACTTTGGAATAAAGTGGAAAATAGAACAGATGTTTAGGCGGCTACTGAACAACAGAAATGTTCTTTTTTATTATTATTATTTGAAACCAAACAAAAGACGACTATTTGTAGTATTTTTCATCGATCTTAATTAACTTCAAATAAGCTCTATCACACCATAATACGAAGAATAAAGATTATTTTTTCTTTTGTATAAAATTACGAAAAAATAATTCAATCTTAACCTGGAAACAAAAGAAAATTAAAAAAAAAGCAAATTAAATTAGGAAGAATTGAATTACTTCATCTAAGTACTTTTATTAGTATGTGTATAATGTAAAGAACTAAATCTTTGAAAGTGCTACGGAATGTGTAGGAAACGTAATGTGACATTTCCAATTACACAGGGGCCCTGAAGCTTGGGGTCCGGGAGCTACATCTCCCATTAAATGGGTCCCCCTGTACTCTTTCCCTCTTGATTTGTAGTAATTACGAGTGATAATTTACTTTCGAATCTCTTTAGCACTTGACTCTTCTAGTTTCCAACAATTCCGTTCAAACAAGAACAATTTCTCGACTTCTTCCTACTTTTTCCTTGATTTAGATATCAACCACTACGAGGCAGTGTTGTTCCGTTACATGATTCCGCCCAAGGATCTTATAAAATAGAGTATCTGCCCTTACAACAAAATCTTGAAGCCATACGTCACAGTTTCAACACCCCTACTCTGCCCATTCAGCCTAATAAGATCGCAATATTTTGAGCCAACAATCATAACGGAAACGAAAGTACCCAATCAGACAATGGCGGAAACGAGAGTAGCCCATCAGACTTGCCGATAATCGGTTGTTTTTTGGCTTCATTAATTTAATAGAATGAAGATACATATAGGCAGATCCTCTATTTCATAACATCCTTGATTCCGCCACTTGTAGCATGTATTCATTTTCCCCGTTTTTAACTTCCAATCCATATCCTGCTTCCATTTCATATCTGATCTTGATCGGCCTATATGCCTATTAAGATCTTTAGCTGCCATGTAATGACCTTATCATGTAAAAGCTTATCATGGTCAATTCTGCACAGTACTATCTAACTCCATCCAAACTCACTGCTTTAGCTCCTCATTATACACAATTTATAAGGCATGGGCGCTAACTTTATTAAGTTTCTCTTGCTCCTATCACGAACTTGGCTATCACAATTCTGTCACTTATTCTCCTCGCGTCTTCCTGTCAATTTCTCTGTCATATTCTTAGCCAAGACAATTTCAATGAACAAACTCCATGGCTCTGGATAAGTAGAGTAACAAATAAAACACAGTTCTGACCAGAGCAGAATGAAATATATTAAAAACTATACTTACAATGTTACAGTTTCAAGAACCTAACGTCCTCTTCATCAGACCCAAACACTGAGAAAAGACATGTGACAGCAGATCTTATATACATGAGAAAGTGAAAGGCCACGCCCCTTCTTCTCTCTCATTGGTCGGAGGGAACCAATGAGGATAAAGTTACTTACGCGCAAACAGAAAAATATAATGAGCCCTTTCACTTTTTCTAACAGTTCCTTAATGAGATGACATACAAAGAAAGTAAATAACAAATAGAAAATATTAAATAAGAAAAAATATATATATATAACTAAATATATAAATATATAAATTTAAATAATTAAATAAATAAATATTAATAGCCTATATGCACTTTTCTTGTTCCTTTTCTATCACATCCAACAATTTCTCCCATTGCTCGTGTATATTCATACCGCTTGTCCAATTCATTAGGTTCTCCTCTTGTTCTCTCTTTATTCTTCTAGCCTCTTTCCACTTTCTAATAATCTTCCTCTTCTCTCTCTCTAAACCCCTAGCTCCCTCCCAGTCTATTTTATGTCCCGTTTCCTTCACATGTTTGTATATAGCATTATTATCCCTTTTCAGTCTAACATCATCCTTATGTTGTTTTAATCTGTCCATAAGCCTTTTCCCCGTCTCCCCTATGTATTTCATGTCACACTCACTACACTTCACTTCATATATCACTCCTTCTTCCTGCTCCTCTATATGATTTTCCTTCCTTTTCCTTTTCTTCCTTATGCACTTCAACAAAGTTTCTCCTCCTTTTCTATAAGTCTTCACACTACCTTTTCTTAATAACTTTTCAGCACTTCGGTCTTTTCGCCTATGCTCTGAATGCCGTACCACTTCTTGTCTTCCTCTTCTTTCCTATCCATATTATCTTCTTTTCTCTTTCTCCTAAACTGCTCTATCCTATATCCATTATTGTTCAATTGTTTGTAGAATTTTTCCAAATCTTTTTTCTTTCCCTCTTCCTCGCTGTTGATGTTTTCTATCTTCCTTTCCATGTTCCTAATGAAATTCTTCTTAGTTGCTTTGTCTACATCACTTCTCCAGTGGCAATAAATACCTGCCCAACACGGTTTCTGATACCAACTAGTAGTCACTTTCTCACCTTGCTTCTCTATCTTCATATCCATGAAATTGATAGAGTTATTTTCTTCAACTTCTAATTCTAACCTTATGCCTTTCTCTTGGTCTTCTATACTTTCAACATATTTCTCCAGTTGATTTCTATTCCCTGTCCATATGCCTAAACAATCATCAACATACCTGCAAAAGAACAGTAACTTTCCTCCTGCTTGTTCTGTCACTTTTTTCTCCCACTTGTTCATTACTATTTCCGCTAGAACTGGACTCAGCTTGGATCCAATGCTTAAACCTTCTTTTATCTTCACTAGTCTTTCTCCAATTATGCAATAGCTATTTTCCCACAAAGTCTTAAGCGCTCTTATAACTTTCTCTTTTTTCCACTGACTTATAACTTTCCCTTCCATCTCCTCTTCTATTGCCTTTATGACATAATCCCTTCTTATACTGGTGAACATGGCTTTAACATCTAACAATTTCAATGTCGTTCTTTTTGTTGTTCCTAATATATATAATCTTTATTCGTGTCTTATTGAACTCTTACATTTAGTTTCCTGGAGTCTCCTACATACTCCAGGCTTTTCCACATGCTGGTCTCTTAGATACTCTTCTTCTCGCCAGTGTTTCCAATAACTTATAACTTCTACTTGTCAAGGTCTCGATGTTCTACGTTCCTATTCTGATTCTTTGCTGTTTCTGGACTCCCTTCTTTAGTTTCTTCCGTCCATTGTTAAGGAGTAGTCCTTGCGTCGCTTATGGGATACGCCCTAGCCCTCTTCTTACTCCCATTCCTTTTTCTATCTATATTTGACTTGCCAATTGTTTTCACAGCTGACTGCTAATCTGACGGCCATGGGCGGCGATTAGGGGGGCAAAGGGGGGCAGTTGCCCCCGCACTTTTTTAAGTAACCAATTAATGTATATAGTTTCATTTGGAAATGTAATGATTTTGTATGTGTTATTGATTAATAGGAAAAAATGCTGTCATATAATATTTGCTGTTGCGTGAATACGTATTGGTTGTCTTCCCGTGGAGTAAAGAAAGCTACAGTAATTGCGTTTTAATCGCCACAGAAAATAACCCCTAAAAATAACCTATTGGAGCACAATTTCAGCATACTTTCATTTCTTCTTACAAGGGCTCGATATGTTAGTGAGCCGCTTTGAAGCTAATCGAAAGAACATTATGCAAAAAAGTAGGGCCTATTTCACAAGTTATTCTTTAATTGCACAAAAATTGACAGTTCCTAAAATGTCTTTTCTTCCTTCTAAAGTAAGGAATATCGATTAAAAAGAGCGTGATACGAAACAACTTCTACCTTTTCCATTGTTTTGTAGTGTAATATACGAGTGAAGTGTTGTGTTTAAGGATGTACGAGTGTATATACAATAAAATTTAGTAAATTGAACATAATTCTAGGTTTTAAGTTTATTTTGTATAACTGAAGTGTGGATTGTAAGTATTGTTGTGTTTTGATGTGTTCCAAGAAAGTGAAATCTGCACCTAATGGCAACGAACATATTTCAAGAAGTTGCAAAAGCAAATATTTCTTTAAATGTCGTAGCATATGCTTGTAGTATTTACTGTCTTTCATTTTCTAAGAGTAATAACATACATTTAATAGAATGTGTGGAATTAAATATTAAGTTTTTCATTAATCCTCAGTTTCAATATATTTTTTGCAAAACAAGCATCATTATTCATTACTATGATTAATATTATCCTTTCTATTTATTTGTTTTGCAAATTTATTAAATAATCTGATCACACAATTTTCCAGACAGAATTTTAAGATGTTCATGAGCAAGGAATCAAATCTCTTCTTACACTTTCGTTGTTTAAGAGTACAAAGGGCTAGTATCTACTTGCGTTGTTGTTCTCAATTTACTTAATAAACTATTATATACGATATACGGTATTTTAACTGAAAATATAGTATCCTATTAGTTATACAACCTTTCGTCAAACAAAATGTTAGAAACAACCAGGAAAACTAACATTTATATACAAATATTCAGATCATGTCTTGCCCCCTCACTTTTAACGTCCAACCGCCGCCACTGCTGACGGCAATCATCCACCTGGAAGACTAGAATCTTCTACCGAGATTTTCATCCCTAACTGTAATTTCCCGAGTACATGAATGGCTGCTGAAAGTAATTTTAACGAACACGATGCTCTCCTCTGTATATCTTCTCACTAAATATATTATTTTATTTCTCGCTTGTTGTCTGTGTCAAAATATTGCACTCAAAGATAACTACGAGATTTACCAGAGTATAAACGAGTGAGAATTGCAGAAAAGATAAGTTTTACATCTTTATTATGGAAGCCCGTCGAACTTGATTGAACGAGCATGTAAAAACTTGTCGATTAAAATATAAAAGATGCCACTGAGTCCACACACTGATTTGTTAAATCCCTGTGTATAGTCTAGACTATAGTCAAAAACCACTGTATTATTTTTCAAATTGGGAAGACGAAAAAACATAAAATTATATTTGAAATATTAAAGACATAGTACATTGATTAAGAAATGTCACACTAAAAAATCAAACACATGAATATTCGAGCTGGAGTAGACGACATCATTAATCCACTATAAAATACTGGAGAGTTTATATTTTAGTTGCTTTCGCGTCATCGGGTCAGAGGCAGATGACACTAACAAAAGTCATGACCCAATTAACCCATTTTCTCATTGGTATGGCATATAGAAAATTTGTGCAACTATGATTAATTATGCCGTTAGTATATCTGGATACCCAAATAGTATTAATCCGATATAAACTGTACCGTTTCTCACTCATGTAATATCAGGGAGAGAGATCATATAGACCCTTCGCACACTGGAAACTTTTTTGAAGTGCAACTGTTTAGCCACTCTGTCAATTGTATTTAGTACTAGCATAAATTACCCGCTTCGCTGGGTTAAATTAAGAGAAAATAGTAACATGTTCCGTTAGTCAGTCACTTTTTACTATTACTAAGCGCTCTCTGATATCGGTCACTTTCGGTGATTTTTATATATTCTCCTCCCCTCCCCATGTTGTGGGGCACGGCATCGGAAGTGTCATTGTTCATCTCAGCGACCCCGAAAACTGAATTCGACACTGATATTGGCCTATCCCCCTGCCCTCCCACAATTTTTGCCGGGCTGAATTTGGATTTAAATGGTATCAGAAGTGTCACTGTTCATCTTAGCGACCTCAAAAACTATAGATTCGACACTAATATCGGTTATTTTTGATCATTTGTAAATGTTTTCCCTTCCTTAAAGTTACATCGTCAAAGTGATATGACAAAAATCGTCTCAGGTTTAAACTTCATCTAGGTTGAAAATTTGATCGAGATCGGTCCGGTGGTTCAACAGTTATTAAGTTTTATTTATTTTTATATATCTCCCTCTCCTACCTCCTCCCGTAAGTTCTAACGTCAAAGTGATATGATAAAACACCCCAGACCCGAACTTCATCCATATTGAAAATCTGATTAAGATCAGGCGGGTGCTTTAAGCGTGATGAAGTCACAAAAACAGTAATTTTTAATTTACTTTTCTTTACATATATCAACTCCTCCCCCTCCCCTTCGTTGCACTGGAAAAGTGAAATGAAGAAAACATTCCAGGCCCGAACCTTATCCATGTTGAAAGCTTAATCGAGATCTGTTGGGTGGTTCAAGAGTTATTAAGTTTTATTCATTTTCATATATTTCCCCTCCTCTCCTCCCCCTCCCCTAAAATCTACTGTCAAAATGAAATGATAAAAAAAATTCTCAGGTTTGAACTTTATATATGTTGAAAATTTGATTGATATCGATGGGGTGGTTCAAAATTTATTTATTCACGAACATAGTCACTTTCATTTTTATATTTATTGATTTTTGTATCTCCCCCTCCCCCTCCCCTACGTTGTTCCGTCAAAGTGAAATGGTAAAAATCATGCCAGTCCTAAACCCCATCTACATTAGAAATTTGATCAAGATCGGTCGGATGGTTCAAGAGTTAAGTTTTTTTCCTATGTCCTCCTCCTCCCCTAAGTTCTACCGTCAAAGTAAATAGCTAAAAACACTCCCAGGCCAGAACCGCATCTACGTTGAAAATTTGATCGAGATCGATCGGGCAGTTCAAGAAATTAAGAGTCACAAACATAGTCACTTTCAATTTTATAATATAGATTATGGAAGCGCACACATTACAGCGACGGAAGACAACATTCACCGAGCTGTCTCCACGCAAGAAGACAGATAGGTGATGGATCAAAGATGAAACAGTTGTGCAACAGCTCAAAATGCATGGAAATAAATGGCAGCTCGCACATCGACGACAAAACTATAACGTCCTTCATACCATAAATTCTCTTTTTGCCTTTTTAAACCCATGATTATGTCTACCTACTAAATGTCATCGGGCGATCAGATTACCGATTTTTACAGGTATATTAATCTAATAAATACAGATATTACATGCTTGCCTGAATATTATTATTAGCCTTTCTTCAGGTTGTACAGCTAGTCTGAAATTTATGTTTTTCTTTGTTATAGCTGATGCTACTAGAGACAACAGTACATGAAAGTGATTACATTCATTCAACAGTAGCTAAATAACTTTATAAATCACTATAGCATGTAACTTTTTTTCTTCCAGAAATATCTCACTGTCTATAGGATATACCCAGTATTCTTTTACTTTTTCTTTCTTTCTTTTTTTTTTTTTTCAATTTAACATTAACACACAAACAATAGCACATTCTTTGAAGACTATACTGCTATGTCCAATGTACCATCAAAATGTGACATCAAATATCCGGTAACTTTTCTGTTCTCTCACCAAGGTGCCACGGTACGGCGATAAATCAATTTTATCCCTGTGAAGTTGCTAATTGTAGGAGACAGAGACGAAATAGTTGCGCAACTGTTTTGTCACCAGTGTGCGGAGTGCCTTAGAGAGGGCAAGCATTACGACTTACTTTAAAATTTCGTGCTGATCATAAACGATGCCACAGGCTGACTTAAACAAATTCTTATATGTAAAAGATATAATACAGTATATAACTTATTATAGTATTATTAAAAAATAATTATAATTATATACAATGGTCGGTGACAAGTTTTAGACCTTTTCATTTTTTGTGTTCGAATTTGATGTTATTCGATTGAACACATTTTAATTGCTCTACACACTAAATTTCAACTTGCACAAACTAAACGGTCAAAGGTTATGGAGTGTTAAGGTCTAAAGGTCGTTACCAACCATGTATAACGATACTGCTATATATAACAATATTTAAAAAATCATAAGTATGACAGCAGAGTGTGGGGTAATAAGTATTTTCTGGGATTCTAAAGTTAATTGCTCATATACAAAGTATCATATTACAAAATTATTTCCGTAAAAGAGTTCATTATAAGTCGAAAAAGTATTATATCCTTTGCTCCATACACACTTATGCCATTTTATCGGAAAGAAATTTCAAATGCACGTCTTGAAGTACTCTCGTTTAATAGCTTATATTCGAAGGAAATGTTAAAAATAAATTAGAAAAGATATTTTAAGTGTCTTCCAGAAGGAATGATTTACGAAATTTTCATAATAAAACAATAAATATCAAAACCATTTTGTTTCTTGCCAATCCTACGTTTATGGTAGAAAATTACACTTCGTTGCTGTAGACAATAAGAGATTTGCTAATTGCAAGTTGCGAAGGCAACGCTAATAAAGACAATTTCACAAACAAAGAATAATTATATAGTCTTCAAGTGGACTTACTAATAAATCCTTTCAGAGTAGAAGTTTAATTATATTTTTCCGCCCTGAAGATATGATAAAAAATGAAATAGAGGTATATTTAAGGCGGAAAAAAGCAATGCAAGAAGGAATACTTATATATTTTCAAGTTTCTAGAAATTCCCTTGTGTATTGGCTTTCATATGTTTTTCTATCTTTTTTTTCTACCCACGTTCCATGTTATTCTACCCCGTGGCTTCGTGTTTCTTTTTCTAAATCTGCCAACAGCTCTAGGACACATTTTGTGTCGCCAGGAGTTCATGAAGATTGAACACTGTGAGTCACGACATGGATCAAGATAGCCATTTCTTCAATCTTTCCCTAATCCTGTTTTAGCTGAACACTGTTTATTGCAAGCTGTTGTAATTAAGGTGGCGAAACGGGGAAGTTTCTTAACATTCTTCTTCTCACGAAGGTGGGATTTCATTCTTTTTTTTGTTTTTCTTTTTCTCCTGCTTTCCTACCTAGGAAGGTAAAGTTAAGAGTGTCGCCTGACAGTGAAGGATTATATTTATTTCTTGAGCTCCTCAGTTTGAATAAATTTTACCTCTTGTTCCTTGGAACAGTATGTATATTTCCATTCTGCTGACTTCAACTAAGGTTTATTTCCTTAGATAAACACTATAATGCCCGTCCAAGGTACTGTTTATGGAAAATATCTGAAAAACATACACGAATTTAAGTATATTTGAAAAGTACGTGAGTGCGTGGTGCCATATAAAGTATGAAAGGAATGAAGAGATCTTATTAAACGCTTGCAGGGACATGGGTTTAGAAGTCAATGCAGAGAAAACTGAATTTCGTAATACGGCATATTATGGATGCGTTAAAACATTAAATAATACTTTCGATAAAGTGGATACTTTCAAATATCTAGGATCAATATTAACAGACCAAAATCATATTTTCGAAGAAATTAAAGGTCGACTAAAAGCAGGGAATTCGTGTTATTATTCCTTTGTCTTCGCGAATTCTGTCGAGGAATTTGAAGCTTAAAATATATAAAACGATAATCGTGTTTGTTGTTCTGTAACATGGTCTCTTACTTTAAAGGAAGAACGTAGACTGAAATGTATTTGAGAACAAGATTCTGAGACGAATATTACGACCCAAGAGGAACTGGAATGGTAAATGGCGGAAAATTAATAACGAGGAACTGCATAATTTATACCGTTTACCAAATATTGTTAAATCATTAAATCTTTGAAGCTAAGGTAGGCAGGCCATGTAGTCAGGGTGGAAGAAAGTAAGAACGCTTTCAAAGCTTTAACTGGAAGTCCAATTGGAAAACGACCATTTGGAAGACCTAAGCGTAGATGTGAGGACAATATTAAGGGGACAGATTACTAATATGATACAAAAGCTAACCATTTTTCCTTCGCCCGTTTTAAGTAAGTAAATAAGTGAGATAATGAAATGCAACTTACAACAATGATAGATAATGCTATTCTATACCAGAAAATACGAATCACAAGAATTTTCAGTGTTGACATTCACAGAAACTACAGTGTGACCAGAATATGAATTATCCAAAAATCTACGTTAAAGCGACTAGAAAAATTAACTCAAGGGTAATCGATGACTTATTATGTTGTCTTGGTTCCTTGTTGACTTCTTTTTAAATAATATTTGTATTTATTTTGTAATAAACAGAAAGTACAATTTTAATAACAGTAATTCATATTCTGGCCACACTAGAGTTTCTATGGATGACAACACTGAAAATTCTTCTGATTCATATTGTCGAGGGTAGAATAACTTTAACTATTATTGTGGTAAGTTACATTTCATTATAATATTTTCATTTACGAAAAACTGTGGTTAGCTTTTGTATCAATTTTAGTAGTCTGACCCTTAAGGTGGATCTCGCAGAAATAGGAATTCCGAGTAGAAACTGAGTTCAGTTGACCAAGGATGGAAGTCGATGCAGAGCTTTTGTGAACGCGATATTGAAATTTCGGGTTCCATAGGCCATTGAGATCAGGGCCGGCCTTAGGTGGTGCGGGGCCCAATTGGGAAAATCTTGATGGGCCCTAGGTTTAGAACTAACTTGCACAAAGGTCTGTACCAGGTGGTTTAGCAAGAAGATTCCACACACCAGAGGGACCTACTATCACCTGCAGACGACGGGCTTGTGGCCTCTCCCACGGAGCAGACGATGTCAGCTGAACAGCAGCGCCACCGCCACCCAAGGACCTCTATAAATTGGCTGAACATCGGCAATTCGGTACCAGTTTCCTGGTATCCTTCCTACTATTCGCCACGAAACATTAGGAGTAACCTAGCCCCAGGGCCTCTAGTCTGCCTATCTCCTGGCTTAGCCTGTTCGGGGCTCTGTCTGGGAATCCTAACCTCAGCCGCTTAGCCTGCTTCGGGGTTCTGTTGGCCACTTAACCATCCCTCTGCTTGCCACGGAGCATAGGGTCCCTAATTCCACTCTGCTTAGCCTGCCTCGGGGCTCTGTAGAGATCCTGTTTGTAACCTTACGGTTAAAGACTACCCGTAACTAACCTTGCATACTTAGAGAAATTATTTGTACAGTATTTTGTAAAAATACTTTTATAGTGGAAATTTATAATAAAAGCCGGTAGTGGGAGTCGATTCCGGACGCTCTTTTTTATTAACGCTCTACCTTTAACCTATATGGGACAAAGTTGTACATGGTCGAGGCTGTGACCGGCTCAGTTTTGATCTGAATACTCCCCTACCGGACAGTATTTTTATTTACTGGAAGTGAACTCTTTTCTCATAGGTATGTGATTTTCTTATTTGTGAAATTAGTGACTCGGACTTGACTTTATTTTAGTGCATGCCTCATACTAGATCAGGAAAAAACACTTTTCCGGAAGACGGTGCAAACATAGATCAGAATTCTCGCCCTTCTTTTAATATACCACACCTCACTAAATATTCGGGACACGTTAGAGAGGACCCCGGTAGATTTTTTATGCTGTTTGATCATCTTCCGTTTTTGCATTCTTGGAATGCAGAGAAAAATAAAGAACTATTACCTATGTATTTACAGATTATGTAGAGTTACAACAAACAATTTATTCGCTTTGCGATCAAAATTCACCAGTCAGCAGTTTAAATTCATCGGCAGTTGCTAGCGCTTCCTTCCCCACACATCATCAACAACTAACTTATCTGATATGTAATCCTACACCTAATTGGAATCAATACCAACAACCTCCCCCAGTATTTCCTGTGCCTTCAGCACCACAGTTACAGGGTGCCTCACAAAATTAATTACCTCCAAACCCCCCCCCAAGTTGGTAATCCAAATCCCCCTCCCGAACCCCCTGCGCCTAGCACATCTTGTACTTCTCGTGCCAATAATTCATTGGACTTTAGTAAACTAGCTAATCAAATGGTCGAACTATCTCTTCTAGTAGCCCAAAATGCTATTAAGAATTCACAAATTAGACGCGGCGGTCGTAATAATTAGAAGTCAACAAATACAAACAATGGCAATCAAAGCCAGCATAAAAATGGAAAGAAAAACAATTCTAAAAACAATAATAAAAATAATAGAGTACTCGTAGACCAGAGACAGTCATAGTTTGCGGTACGTGCTATAAGAAAGTTCAGTCTTCCAGCACAGGTTAGAATTATAATAAGCAGGGAAACGCCTAGAGGGGCCCCAGGACAAATCGTCTTAAGAACATGTTCTGAGGGCCGAAAATCAGGAAGTAATGGAGCAACAGAAAGTTGCAAGTACTAGCTCTAATAAACAGCTAATGAGATCACTATACTGTGGCTCCAATAACCGACAGAACAGAAAATATTAAATTGTTAAATTAAAAACATAAATTGTTAATTAATGTAATAATTAACAAAGAAAAGTACTCCGTAATAATTGACACAGGTAGCTCGTTTAGCCTATGGCCCAAATCTTGGATTCCTCCAAACACAAAATTGATTCCTTTTAACACCAAGCTTTAATTAAATTTAGAATTGGCTCAACAACTTTCTCTCACTACTTTCGAATTTTAGAGAAGGATATTTTTTTGGAGAAGACATTCTAAATCGTTTACAAGCCAAAATTCATTTGCAAAATAATACATTATCAGTATAAAAGAACCCACGGCCACTGCCATATCCAATTGAAGTTGACACTCAAGAAAAATTATCAGCAAGTGCAATTCATTCAATAAAACAGCATAAATCGGCTGACGTATTTACTAATCGAAAGGTTACCATACCAGCCAGGTCACATTTCTTTATATCCATTAATGTCAAGAATCGGAAAATGGATACTGAGTATTTTATTATATCTCCATTAGAGAATTTATTGGATAACTACGGGCTACATACTTTGCCTACTAAAGTACCTAAGAATAATTTCACACTATTAATATTAAATTCAACTAATAGGCCAGTAACACTAATAAAAAATACACCGATCGCATATGTTGAAGAGAACGTTCAAGAAGTAGATATACAGGGTGATTACAAAACAGACAAACAACACGATGACACATTCTATAGAACTGAACAGGAAATTCAGGATAGACTGGACAAGACCAAATCACTTTTTGATATTAAGTTATTCGACATAAATCCGGATTTAACGGATGAACAGAAAAAGGTTGTACATAATCTACTTTTTAAATACAGGGATGTCTTTTCATATACACCAACAGACATAAGTTATTTTCGTGGTTATGTACTCCCATGCGCAAAAAAAAAAATTGCGCGTATACTGTAACTCACGATTTTTCGCAATTATTTCATTTTCCATACGTTTATGGGTAAAATTTAGTTATTAGTAAGTGGGGATAATAGAAAGCAATCCATCTAAGGAGATATTTCCAAAAAATATAATAAAATAATAAAAATATAAGCAAAAAACAAAATTATGTTCGGTTTTGTGTATACTGGCAATAATGTTTTCGAGGGAATTTTTGGAGTAGCACAGCACGATTGCAGAGGGAATAACAAGATTAGTAGGAGAAGAGCTGAATCAAGGAACTGGAAATTGGAGTAAAATATTGCATTTATTGGCTTAAATCTAGGGTGTAAATTGTCTGCCAAATATAAATAAGCTTCTGTAAGCAAGATGTTATACGGAAATATATAAACAAAGAGAAAAACTGTTGTCTTAAGTTTGGAAGTGACATGCTCTATAGCCATGAGCATTTATTTCTTAAGAAAAAGATAAGTAAAAAAAGAAAATCTGTGTGGTCAAGTCAGTTGCGCCTGAGTTTTCGTCGAGGCAACACGTCCTGTGTTGCTCGCGTCTTGGTGCTGATTCTGCTAGTAGTGATAGTTTTTTTTTTTATTTGTGCGAGTTTTTGCTGTGGTTTTTGGACTTGAGCAGAGTGAGCTTACCACTTGATTTGGGTGATTTCTCCCCGTTTTTGTTCAGTGAAGTGCAAGATTACGACTGATTACGATGGCCAATATTAGGCTTAACACTCTTCGCATTAGTTTTCAACCTGTCTCCAAAGTTCCCAATTCGATTTCGCTCCATGAGTGGATACGAACCACCTTTGAGCTTGCACAAGATGCAGTATTAAGTATTGAACTAGACTTTCCACGTAAACTTCTATATATCAAATTAATTACTCAACAGCTCTGTGAACAGATCATTACTAAATTTGACAATAAAGTTCCGTATATAGATGCAGAAGGTACTTACGACCTTCCACTTGACTCGGCTTCTCATACAATTAAATTGGTACGTATCCACGCGGTGCCTATGGAAATTTCTGATAACCAAGTGAAACAAGTTCTTCAAGTTTATGGTGAAATTCTTAGTGTTAGTGACGAACTTTATACTGATGGACATTATTATAAAGTACGTACTGGCCGCAAAGTTGTGAAAATGATTTTAAAAAAGAATATCCCTTCCTATATTACTCTCAGTTCTCTTCGTTGTTGGGTGACGTATCCCGGACAGACCAAAACTTGTGCGAGGTGTGACAGTGAAACGCATTTGGTGTCCCAGTGTGATCGCCGAACATTTAGCGCCCGTTTAGATCATCGGTCCAGTGATTCTTATGGAATTTCTACTTTGGGTAGCCGCATTGCTCGACCTATCCTACAACTGAAGGATGCGCCTGCTATTCACAACTATAGTGTGTTTCCGGTTTTGCCGACAAAAAGCGGGCCCGCTATTACTACCATGCCGACAACTCCGGGTGACTCTACCCCGCCAGCCCCCTGCGAGGCAGCTTCTGTGTCCCGACCAAGTGATACATCCTCACAGGTCCCGTTTCATGAAGAGGGTATGGCCAGCCAAATTCTTCCTGAGGTTAACCCCGACGCAAATAAGGTAGGTGACTTATCTGATAAGACTGAGTGTCCAGGACCCCAACCAATGACTTTCGATACTTCAGCACCTGCTCGGCCTGAACCTGTTGTTAGTGATTCCCTTGACATGGTGCCTCCTCTCTCCGATGTGCTCGACTCGACTGGTAGTGGTTCCCCCGTTACGCCTACATCCAGTGTTGATGACACTACTGAACCCCCTATTAGTGAACAACTGAAAAAGAAGAAACGTTCCAGTCACGAGGTGAATACTGGGAAAGTTTTGAAAGTGACCGGGAAGACCTATGATTCGACCAGTAGATTAACCCGCACTAGATTACGACAGATGTCTCAATTAGATGCTACTACATGTAATGATGGGGAGGTTGTCCCCGAGACTTTGGACAGACCCGCTACGCAGTGAGAATATGCTAGCGGTCTGTTTGGGACTTTTGTTTTTGTTAATATTGCATCTTTTTGCTGCTTTCCTTGGGCCTGCCGGTTCTTTTGTGTGTGCCTTTTCCTCCACACCAAGCCTTTCCTTGCAGCTCTTAATGTATTCTTTTAAAATAGGAACGGTCAATTTTAATGGTCTAACATCTCCTACCAAGCAAAGTGCTGTTTTGGATTTCATTAAATGTTATTCTCTTGATATACTGTTTGCTCAGGAAGTGACCTTGACTGACCTTCAAGGCCTTTATCAGCACACCTTTTTTTCTAACGAAACTGTTAAGGGCACGGGTACTGCACTTATATATCGTAATGATATAGAATTTGAACAGTTATACAAACATCCCACCGGCCGGATTATTACTGGAAATGTGGCCAATATCCGGTTTTGCAACTCGTATGCCCCTGCAGGTACACACCGACGGCGTGAACGTCATAATTTCTTTAATTCCGAGGTAGCCTCCGCCTTACATGACAGTTCTCGTTTGATTATATGGGGTGGAGATCATAACAGTATAGTTTCCGCTCAAGATTCCACTTCTACTTCGAACTTCTGCCCTACTTTATTACAGGTGATTAACCAATTTAATTTATGTGATGTCTGGCGTCATTTTCATCCCCACAATCCTGGACATACTTTTTTCTACGCCACTGGATCTTCACGCCTCGATTCTTTTTATATCTCACGGTCATTACTTCCACATGTGCAATCTGTGGAAAGGATCCCTGTTTGTTTTTCGGATCACATGGGCCTAGTTCTGACTATCCAGCTACCGCTTCAAAAGCTTCTGAACCATAATAGCTTATGGCACCTCAATACCAGCATCCTTTCTGAGCCAGAATTCCAGCAGTTGCTACGCCAACGCTGGAGAGAAATTAATCAGCAACTTTTGCGGCGGAACAATATTATCCAATGGTGGGAGCAACGGGGGAAACCAGCTTTGAAACAAATATGTAAAGAATACAGCAGAGAACGGTCACAGCGATTCCATGAACAATATAATTACTACTCTCAGCTTCTACGCGACTATCATACGGCATTCCTTAACGGTGTACCTGTACTTCCACAAATTAAACAAGTAAAGGCTTTCTTGTTAACATTACACCGCAAAAGACTCCACGGTATTACTGTTCGCAGCAAAATCTCATCAATGTCCCCCACTGAGCCTCCGAGTCTTGTACATATCAGTGCTGAACGTCGCAGAGGCAAACAACAGATTATTCATAATATACTGGATGATAAAGGTGTTTTATATGAAGGAACTAATATTATTCCATACTTTGTGCGCTATTTTGCTGATTTATATCGCAACCATGACGTTCCAGCTAGTAATGACGGTGTTTACGATACCTTGAACA
The DNA here is from genome assembly GCF_964235325.1 of Thermobia domestica. Taxonomy (NCBI): domain Eukaryota; kingdom Metazoa; phylum Arthropoda; class Insecta; order Zygentoma; family Lepismatidae; genus Thermobia; species Thermobia domestica. Next base: position 91,085,156 of record NC_137467.1, on the reverse strand, counting down.
CTCTCCCAGTTGAACTCCAAGCAGAGCTTGATGCTCCCTTTACTGAAGCAGAAATTCAGCATGCCCTCCTCCAGGCAAAAAAGAATAAATCTAGTGGCATTGACTCCCTACCTTACGAATTTTACCAGACATTCCCAGATCTTTTCATTCCTTTTTTTACTGAACTTTTTAATGCCTTTCGTTCTAATTTACAAGTCGGCAAAACATTTACACACAGTATTATAGTGATCATTCCTAAGCAGCCCAAGAGCACTCGCATCAACCAATTTAGACCTATCAGTCTCGCATGTTGTGATTATAAACTTCTCGCAAAAGTTCTAGCAGCTCGGTTACGTAATACTTTAAGTTCCATTCTGTTACCGGAACAATTTGGTCACGATCAGCAGCATCCTACATATCTGGCTTTATCGAATATTAGGGACACGATCGCTTATTTTGAAAGTCGTCCGAAATTGACTGCAGCGCTTTTGAGTACTGATTTTTCTCAGGCCTTCGATAAACTAAGCCATCAGTACTTATTCACAGTTCTTGAGAAGCTCCATTTCGGGCCAGTATTTTTAAATATGGTTAAGACGTTATACTCCCAGCGTAGTGCCCAACTTAAACTGAACGGTGCCTTAACGCGGATCTTTTCAATTAACCGGGGGCTTATTCAGGGCTGTCCCTTGTCCCCCATGCTTTACAGCATTGCCGTTATGCCGGTTCTGTATAAGATCCGGAATGAAATGACGGGATTGTGTGTTCCTCCGGCTACTATTAAAGTTCAGAGTTTCATAGATGATATTTGCTTTTTCTTTCGCTCCCAGCGCGATTTAGATACTATCCTTACTAATCTCCAGATATTTAGTCAACTGTCTGGTGCGGAATTACATCCCACGAAAACCAAATTACTTTTTTTGAATGATACGTCTTCTTGCCCTTTTGTCTCCCCCTTCCCTGTCGTTAACACTCATAAAATTCTCGGCATTACTTGGCATACCACTATAAAAGCATCTATTCAGGCAACCTATGGAGTGGCTGTTCCTAAGGTCATTAACTTGCTTTATAAACACAAAGCTCGCAATCTTACATTACATGAGCGAGCGACCTTCTTAAATATTTTTGCCTTCAGTCTATTGTACTATATAATGCAGATTTTTCAGCTTTCTGTCTCAGACGCTAACACACTTAACAAACATTTGTTTGCCTTTTTGTGGTATCAATCGACACTGCGAGTACATCGTCGAACTGTGTGTACGACCAAGCAAGTAGGAGGGTTAGGTATTAAAGACGTGGCTCTTCAAGGCCGTTGTCTACTACTACAACGCACGTGTGAGCTGTTAACTTCCTTTTCTGAGTCTTTCTCCGCGTGCCATATCATGCGTTGCCTTCGGCACGTGACTCTCAGTTCACCTGTTTCTATTTTGAACTGGTCCCAACCTTACCATTACCTGCGCACCGTCATTCTAGACATTTCGTATGCTCTTATCAGTCACACAGCTATTGCAGATATGACTGTGAAGAAATTGTATACTTATTATGCAAATTATCTCTATACCCTCCCTAAATGTGTTACTCGCCATCCCAATTGTTCTTGGGCGCAAATTTGGCATAATATTAATTCCTCTTTTTTACCCTCTGGAATGAGAGAGTTATGGTATAGGTTAGTGCATAATGTATTTCTTACTAACCATCGAGCATGGGAACTCGGTTTTCGACCAGATGCTCAATGTATCCGATGTGGACAAGCTGACACACTCATCCATCGCTTGCAAACATGTCCATCTATCCAGCATTTGTGGCGTAGCTATACACATATTATAGCACGAATACTTCGTGTTGATCAACGGATTATTAATAGTGAGCCGTTTTTTCTTTTGCCTGATTTCAAATACTTCCCACGTCCTAAACACAATATCATAGTGTGGTTAACTATTCACACAGCGGCTATCCTACTTACCGAAAATGAGCTGGTGACACAAGCAATGTACATTTTTAGACTACAGTGCTCTTTAAAAACAATGCCTTCAGATCTACGCTTGCGTCATTTTGCCCACTACCCGACTGCTGTTTACTAATTTTTTTTTTTTTTCGTGTGTGTTTTGTGTGTATACTTCATGTGATTGATTTTCAATTGTATTGCAGTGATATCCCTTTTGTAATTTGTGATTGCTCTTTTATTCTTATTATATATACATATATGTACTGTAATTTCTTGCAATAAAACTGACTGTTTAAAAAAAAAAAAAAGTGGGTAGAGTGACGGACTAGTAATTCTTATACTGTTTTGACACCAGATCGAATCCCATCCGGTCCTGTTCAATTTTTTTTCTTTACAAAACATTGTAGAAAATGTATAATTTTTATGTTAATAAAACCGAAACAATACAATTAGGAAATAACTTTTTGTTTCCTCTGATGACGTATTTATTTAGAATTAGTGTACTATTAGTAATACCGATTGCTTTCAGTTTATGGTGTTGTATAGCTTCCTTTATCAGCCTCTTTTCTTGAAAAAAAATTGTCTCCAATAAAGAATGAAAAATATATATAGTCAGAAACAGACATCTTAGTATCAAACGTGATTTATCGTGATGAAATAAACAAGTTTCCCGTTATTAAAAAAGAAAACTATAGAAAATCATTGAATTTGGTCTTAAGGTTTTTATTAAGATTATATATAAGACTATACTTTATAAGGCAAGATGAGCGATCATACCCTCAAATTTAGCTAGTGAGTGAAAGATTTTTTCGGCACAAATATTTTACAGGTTTAGGTGCATGAAACACCAATACGCCATGTCTTGACCTTCGTTTATTTCACATTATTATCCGACATATCATAGCAGGTAAAAAGCAGCATCAATCGGCAAGAAGAACTGCAAGTTGTGGTCTTAGTCTGTTTTTGATGCTCCGGACTCGATCGCCTAGCACGCTCGTCTATACCTTGACTCATACGTCTATCATTCAGTGCAGGCACATATCCAGCTTTTCTTTTCGGAGGGGACCCGACACGAATCCTCTAAGCACGTAATTCTAATGTTTCAAAAATATCAATAATAATAATAATAATAATAATAATAATAATAATAATAATAATAATAATAATAATAATAATGCAACAGTTCTGTATTTCTCTTAAACGTTTATTACTTGTCATTTATGAACCGGTCAAACTTAATTCTAACTCACACGAAATCAAAAAATATTTTCTAGAGACATGTAAGGAAAACTGTCTGCTACGTATATCACATAACAAAAATAGCAAATGGCAATGAGTGTATCGTTCTAATACAGTAATGTTAAAAACAGACCGGAAACGAAATTGTAATTCCATTTAAAAGTGTTCTTTAATTCCACCTGGTATCAATGGCATTACGGTATATTCTTACAAGTAACACTTCCCAAGTGTAACACTCCGATTTTGATAAAACTTGACAGGCAGATACTACACATAAAATAAACGAATACATGTTTTTTTATTCTCTGCGGAAAAACTGTTTTACGGGGGCAAAAGCACTCACCCAAAATTTTGAAAGTTGACGCCCGAAAGACAAAAACAAGTGGACCAAAGTGTACGAAATTGTGCACAGATATGGCAGACGTAAAATGAAGGAATACGTGTTTTGTATTTTCCTGGAAAAAACGGTTAGGTGGGACGCAGACCCCTCCAAACCTTTGATCATGAAATATCAAAAGTGCTAGTAACAATATGTCTGATGTGTGTAAAGGACGAAGAATTCCGATGACACTTTGTGTATGGACAATACGCAAAAACTAAACCGACAAAATCCCCCATCCAACATGATGAAAGTTGACGCCCGAAAGGCAAGAAGTAGTGAACCGAAATGAATAAAATTGTGCACAGATATTGTAGACGAAAAATGAGGGACTATGGGTTCCGTATTTTCCTGAAAAAAGAAAAACGTTTCGGTGGAACACAGACCCCTCCAAAACTTTGATCGTGAAATATCAAAAGTGCTAATAACAGTATGTCAGAAGTGCTTAAAGGACATGAAGAATTGGAACGACACATTGTGTAGGGACAATACGCAAAAAAAAAAAAAAAAAAAGGGTTTATTTTCTGCGAAAAATTGGTTTTAGGGGCCAGAATTCCCCACCCAAAATTTTGAATTCGTGCACAGATATTCTAGACGTAAATTGAGGTAATTGTGTTTCGTATTTTCCTGGAAAAAAGCGATTGAGTGGGGCTCGGACCTTCTAAGCTGTTGATTAGGAAATATCAAAAGTGCAAATAAGTATGTATACGTCAGAAGTTCCTAAAGAGTATGGAGAATTGCAACGAAACTTCGTATAGGGACAATTTGCAAAACAATAAATGAAATGCATTTTAATTTGTATGAAAAAAATAGTGTTGGGGCCTAGAGCCCCTTTAAAAAAAAAGTTAATATTACCGTAAAAGTGCAGGAAGGAGTGGACCGAAGCAAATGAAATTGTGTGTAGATATTGTATAGACTGTATGTAAAATAAGGACTTTCGTGTTTTAAAGATGTCCCTATCAATTTTGGCACATCAACAGCAAACAGGAAATTAATCGGCACGTGTTTTTGTTTATGCGGAAAAACATTGTAAGGGTTAAAGTTGCCTCGTGAAATACTACAAAATACGCTATACTGTTTGTGCTTGTTGTTGATCTGCCAAATTTGAAGAAATCTGATGGAGACACTTGTGAAACACGAGAGGCTTTATTTCTCATATCCAATATCTACAGACAATTTCATCCGCTTCGGTCCAATCCTTCCGACACTCAACGCCTCGGTCCACTCAAAAGGTTTTTTTCTCTTTTCAGGAAAATAGGAAGCACGTATTTCCTCATCTTACCTCTACAACATTTGTGAACAATTTCATTCAGTTCGGTACATTTTTTCTTGCCTTTCTTGCGTCAAATTTCAAAATTCATGGGGGGGACCTTTTGTCCTCTAAAACCGTTTTTTCGCAGGAAATAAAAAAGCCGAATTTGTTTATTTTTTGCTTATTGTCCTAACACAAAGTTTTGTTCCAATTCTTCATGTAAATTTAGGCACTTCTGACATACTGTTATTAGCACTTTTGATATTTCATGATCAAAGGTTTGGAGGGATCTGTGCCCCAACTAACCGTTTTTTCCAGGAAAATACAAAACACGTATTCCCTAATTTTATGTCCGCAATATCTGTTCACAATTTCGTTCACTTTGGTCCACTTGCTTTTGCCTTTCGAGCGTCAAATTTCAAATTTTGGGTGAGGGCTTTTGCCCCCTAAAACCGTTTTTCAGCAAAAAAAATAAATAAATAAAAATAAAAAAGCACTTATTTGTTTATTTTATGTATAGTATCTACCTGCCAAATTTTATCAAAATCGGAGTGTTACACTTGGGAAGTGTTACTTGTTAGAATTATAACAACAACGCATTGTCCACAGTTTGGACACTGACTCAAAGTAATCTGACATTAAAAAAAACTCAAAAGGGAAAGAGTAGGTTTATTAAAAAGTGCTTGAGGTTTGGTAAGGGACAGCTTCCAGGACCTCACGCTGGATACGTCACTGAGTCAATGCATTATATTTGTTTCTTGCAAAGATGATAATTAGATGCGTAATGTATAAAATTATATCATAGTTTGACTTTTTATAGGTCTTTCCTTAACACTTCCATATTATCCGGCGTTCTGCCTGCCTGTTTTATGTCGGATAAGCGAAACTCTACTGTATTTTCAGATAGCATATACACAGGAGCTAGAGGTCTGCACGGGCCGGAATTTTTAGAACGGACCCGGCCCGTCCCCTTTAATTTATAATCTATAGGCATTAGCGGATTAAGGGCGGAGCCAATGGAGCTCAGGGGGCTCTTTAAAATCCCTCTGTTTAATACTTACGCTCGCGGTATCGCTAGATTTAAGTCTTTGCATCAGCAGCATTTACCTGTTAATAATGAATGCAATTATTTAATTGTTAATAATGAATTTAACTAAACTAATTATTGTAAACTTGGAGCACATTCAAATATTACAGCATAGTTCTCGGTAGTTCCATAAGTAATTTCAGAGACCACGGTGTTTTAGTGGTAGAGCGTTCACCTTTGGTGCATGGAGTCCTTGGTTCGATCTATGCTCGCGCCAAGTGAACCTTGTGCTGGACAAACACTGTGTGCGTGGGTTTTCTCGAGGTTCTCCCGTTTTATCCCACTTTTTTCATTCCACCATTTCATTCATTTCTTATCATCACTGTCTCCTTTAGCCTATCCGGCATAATCGTGGGACGTAAAACTTAAAAATTTAATTTCAAATCATTTCAATCAAAAAACAGTTGCAGGAAGTACCGGTATGTAATTTCGAATAAAACAAACTACTATATACAATTCTGAGTATATTATTCTTTTATGAAATTCTCGCGAACCTTATTTCTAAATTGAAGAATAAGAAGACTAAATTCATTCTCTTATTATTATAGATCCATTTCAATTGAAGCAGTTGGAATAGTTGAAAAAAAAATAAAAAAAAAACATACCCTATATTCCAGTGTGCCACAATCGGTATAACGCGCCACACTGGTGTGTCCAGCAAAGTGAACAGTGTGACGCAAACTTTTTCCTATTATTTGCAAGAATATTTGTCGAGTTTCTGTTATTTATTATTATTATTATTATTATTATTATTATTATTATTATTATTATTATTATTATTATTATTATTATTATTATTATTAACGATTTTTCCATGGATCAACTGTCTGTATACGGTTAAGCAACCACAAGTATCACATTGAAGGAATGAGTGTAATTATTTACTTTAATAGTAATACAAAAGTCTATTTGCTTGTATATTCTACCGGTAATAACTGCATCCGTCTAGAAAGCTAGGACTAACAACAAAGGGATACCAAGTTGTGACCACACACCGCCCCAAATCGTGGGTGCCACAAGTTCTCTTCTACGCCTTAGAACAATAAGGGCTGTAGCGTTCAGGGAGAGAGAGAAACAACTTAATTCCATTGCAGTTATATGCTTATTAAATGTTAACTTATATTTATTAATTATGTAAGTGATCGTATCGTTTTCTGTTTATTATTATTATTATTAATAATAATAATAATTCTTATTATTATACATTTCTTAATACGTTGATTGCCATGTGTATGGAATTCCATACACACGGCTGTCCTGTACAGTAGAGCGTGATTATTTTCCATACGCAAACAATGTAGATATTCCAAGTTTGTTGTGTTCGTTCTGTGTATGTAATTAGATACATATGGCGTCGAAATCAAAATTTAGTGTCCATGCCACGTATATGCAAAACCATACACAAAGACATTTATGAACAAAGACATTGAGTTTGAGTTTAACGTCTCGTTCAGCAAGGAAGCTATATGAGACGTCGGCCTACTGATTAACGTGGACTCCGAACCACGTGAGTTCTCGCCGGGAATCGAAGCCGGGTCTTCCACGCCAAAGGCGCGTACGCTAACCACTAAGGAGCTTATGAACAGAGACATTTATGAGCTAAACCAAAGGCGAAAACAAAGATGTGTGATGTGATTTTGAGTTTATCGTCCCTTTCAGCAGCGAGGCTATATGAGACGTGGACCTACTGATTAACGTGAAATCCGAACCACATGAGCTCTCGCCGGACGAAAACAAAGACCTTTGGAATTGACAATTGTTTGGACATTCCAGTCGAACCTACCTAATATTTACAACGTTTCTACGATAATTTCCTAACATTGTATTATTTCTTTTGTTGATTAGCTTGGTTAGGCTTATTTAAACACTTTCTTCTTTGCACCGATGTGTCACATCCCTTGGATGAAGATACACTAGCTCTCACTGGAAATCTAATCCAGAACCAATGCACTTGAACCATTTGACCACAACAAGGCACATTTAAAAAGAAGTTTCGATTTTGTTCGGAAAATTGTGATTAGGTGTAACATTTAAAAATATATTTAAGAAAGGGTACGGAGTAAACGCACTGTACTTTCTCGCTCGAATTTTTTACACTGACTTATGTTAGGCTGCAACTGTTATTGAAACATTTATTTGGGAAATTGCGAATAAAATAGTGTTTTGGAAAACTTTGCTAGAAGAAACTTCAGGCCCAAAAGTAAAGTACCCATTGGTCATATTTCCGTTAGAAATAACTTGATCCATATATTAGAATTATAAAGGATATAATTGTATGTGAACTATAAGCAAAAGCGTCTGAGTAATTTCTAAGAAAATTATGCAAAAAGTCACCCCCAAGAATAAATTATCCCTTGTGGATCTTTTCAGTACAAACGAGCTATGCTATATTGTTAGTGTTTTCATAAAACATTTATTTATGAAATACGAACACAATCGCCTGAGTCGTTCTTGAGAAAATCGCAGGGTAAAACTTACTGTCAAAAGTAATACACCATTTCTAGATTTTCCGGATGAGGGAATTATACCATATAGCTAGGTTATTTATGTAACACGTATTTATAAAATATGAACAACAAACATCTCCTGAGTTGTTTTTAGGTAGGTCATCGGGAAAAGCTTACCCCCAAAGGTAAACTCTTCTATCTGTAATTTTGACAGTATATCGAGTAACTTTTAAGCAAATCGTCGGGAAAAATTTCACTGTCAAAGTAAACTATCTCTTTTGGATTTTTCGGAACAAGCGAGTTATACCATATTGTAAGATTATTACAGAAAATATTTTTAGTGAAATTAGAACAAATTTGTCTCAGTTATTACTGAGATAATTGTCCAAAAAAAATCAACCCTTGAGAAAACCACTTCTTCTGTATGTTATCGGAATAAACTATTTATGCTCTATGCTAGTTTATTAATGAAATATTTCTTTACGAAATATGAACAAAATTGCCTGAGGCGTTAATGCGAAAACCATCGGAGGAAAGCTCACCCTAAGATTAAGGTACTCCTTCGAACGAGTTGTCATATTGTTAGGTAATTAATGATACGTTTATTTATGAAATGTGGTTGAGAAAATTGTGCAAAAAGAACGCACACCATACAGTAAATTACACCATATATATTTTTTCATAAAAATTATTCATATGTGGTGGAGATTTGTTAATAAATTATATATTTATCAAAAGTAAATAAAATCGTCACAGCTTTTTTTATTTGAGAAAATTGAATTTTTTAAAATTTTAATCCTTCAGTAAATTACCCTTGCTTTTAGGTGTCGAAGGACATAAAATTCGAAAGATATTATGTTATTAAAACGTTATGTCTAGAATTCGGTGCAGATACGTTGAACAGTATGGCCTCTATTTGAGTGCGTGTAAAAGCGTGACGAACCGAGAGACAAATAGATGGACAGACATCGAAAAATATTTTTTTCGATATGTAGGAGCCATGTAATTTGAATTTATTGAAATCTGGTATTCGGTTTTTATAACTATCACCACACTTTCTTCTTTCGTCGCTCGAATGTGAAAACGAATAGGCCTACACCGACACGTAATGTGATAATTTGTAATCCCAAAAATTTAATTTGTTATGTTATTTTATTATCAGTTTTTCACGCTACTGTATAATTCGGTACGATTATAGTTAATATTCATGGCATCTTTCGGAAGCATTCGCGTTCCTCACAAAGAGAGCTGTAAAATTTAGTTTTGTTTAAAGAAAGCACTCTTGATTTTTTCACACAGACTTGCATTTGTTGCACTTGTGGATATGAAACAAAAGGAGAGAGAGAGAGAGAAAGAGTCAATACTTTAAAAAGAAACACACACACAGAAACACTAGAACAATTATTTTTCTTCATGACAACGAGCTATCGCTGTGACTGTTCCTCACGCTGTGTGTAAAGCTGCAGGTTGCTCTTGTTTTGTTTTTTCCTGTTCCTGACTCACAGACACTCGCAGTGAGTTGAAGCTGTGTAAAAACGGAGAGGGAACGGTTAAGCATACCATACCATAAACTAAAAACAATCGCTATTAGTAATAAATAGTAAGCTAATTCTGAATAAATACGTCATCAGAAAAACAAAAAGTTATTTAATTATTATATTGTTTCGTTTCTTATTAACATAAAAACAATGTTTTGTAAAGAAAAAAAATTGAACAGGACCGGATGGGATTCGATCTGGTGTCAAAACAGTATAAGAATTACTAGTCCGTCACTCTACTCACTTGACCACACAGATTTTCTTTTTTTACTTATCTTTTTCTTAAGAAATAAATGCTCATGGCTATAGAGCATGTCACTTCCAAACTTAAGACAACAGTTTTTCTCTTTGTTTATATATTTCCGTATAACATCTTGCTTACAGAAGCTAATTTATATTTGGCAGACAATTTACATCCTAGATTTAAGCCAATAAATGCAATATTTTACTCCAATTTCCAGTTCCTTGATTCAGCTCTTCTCCTACTAATCTTGTTATTCCCTCTGCAATCGTGCTGTGCTACTCCAAAAATTCCCTCGAAAACATTATTGCCAGTATACACAAAACCGAACATAATTTTGTTTTTTGCTTATATTTTTATTATTTTATTATATTTTTTGGAAATATCTCCTTAGATGGATTGCTTTCTATTATCTCCACGTACTAATAACTGAATTTTACCAATAAACATATGGAAAATGGAATAATTGCGAAAAATCGTGAGTTACAGTATACGCGCAATATTTTTTGCGCATGGGAGTACATAAAATAAGGATACGCAAAGGAGCTTCTTTCCATCAGATGCCACCTCCCATTTGTTTGGCAGTAAGGCCGCAAATTGATTTGCAAAATTAACAGCTTTTAGAAGCTACTATTAATAAAGAGACTAGTGGCAATTCCTTCTCGCCACCACTTCTCATAGTTCGAAAATCAAATACTTAAGAATTTCGTTTAGTCTTGAATCTACAGGCGTGCAATAAGTTTACAAAATATTTGAGCATTCCATTCCAGCCCACAGAAGACATTTTACATTTACTTAGAGGCAAATCTTGCATCTCGACGATCGATATAAAATCTAGCTATTTGCAGCTTTTATTGCATCCTAAAAGTAAAAAATACATGACTTTTGAGCTTTATCATAGTAGGAAAGCCTATAAATTTCGACGATGCGTCATGGGTCATTCTACCTCAGCAGGTGCGTTAACTATAGTAGTACGCATGCTTTTAGAGGGTTTGCCACCTCGTATAACTGCGTTTGCAGATGACCTCGTGATAGGAAGCAAAAATTGGAAACAGCAACTATCGGACTTAGAATTGCACTTCAAAAGACTAAGGAAACATGATTTTAGAGCACGTCCGAATAAGACCCATCTATTATACTCGGAATTGGATGTCTTAGGATTTACAGTTAAGATCAAAATTTGACCCAAAATTGCCAGCAAAATACGAAATTTTAAGAGACCAACCTCTAAAAGGACTTTGAAAAGTTTTCTAGATCTCTGCTCTTATTTGAGGGCGTATATGAAATATTTTACGGAAAAGATGGAACCATTTCAAATTCTTTTGGACAAGAATTAAAAATTTAAATGGACAACTCAGCACGACGAGCTATTTGAAACACTTAGAATGGATATTATTCAGGCCCCATCTTTGTTTCATTTTGATCTATCATTGGAAATCCGAGCGTATTCCGATGCACCCTCAACCTCAGAAGACGGAATTTTGGTATTTTATTACACTAAAATTAATCAGGAACGTGTTGTTTCCTACTGTAGTCGTCGTTTTACCAAGAGCGAACAACGGGCTTCAACATGGCAGAAAGAACTATATGTATTGATATAAGTCCTTAAAAAATTTCGATATTTCTTACTGAATAGAAAATTCAAGTTATATATAGACGCTAAATGCCTGGCTTCACTCAAAACGTAGCCTGACAGTCGGAATCTCTACTCGCTACAAGGTATTATTAACATATTATAATTTTGAAATTCACCACGTTAAAAGTCAACAGCATCCTGCAGATATTTTTATTCGTTTAGAAGATAAGCAAGACTTACAGCGGGACGAAAATCAAGATGTTAACAAATTTTCGGACAAAGAGGACGCTAAAGTCTTTGCTTCTCACTCATTTGAGCACACCTTTCAAATTGACCAGTCCATGACGTTACCCAGTTTAGCGGATGAACAAAGGAAGTACCCTTCATTTTCATACATCACTGTTTTGGAAAATAAATAACGTAATAGATTGTCTACACTTCGTGCTGCGAAATATTTTTCTCTTAAAAACGGACTGTTATATTGAACTCAGAAACATCTTCAATTAGGATTGCTATATTTACTTTGTATACTAAAATCTTTGCTAAGCAAATGGTTTGATGCTATCCATAACAACTTATTGGCACCATATTTTGGATATACTAAGACGTACCAGTCGGCACTCAGAAAATATTATTTTCCTAACATGAAAGCTTACATAGCAAAGAGAATAAGGACATGCAATATGTGCCAAAAACTCAAGAAGTTACCAAGCAAGCTGGCAGGCCAATTTCTCCGTCATGCTCCTACAACTATTGCTATTGCGTGGCAGTACGATTCAATTGGTAAAATATCGGTCGGACAAGGAAATTTCACACACATACTAGTGGCTATTGAAATGTCCACTCGTTTTTGCGTAACCAAAGCCGTAGACAACATTACAGCTGAAGAAATTGAACAATTTCTTATATATGTAATTATTATTAAATCTTAAATACGGAGCTTTATCCTACCTGTATTTAGATAGACACCCTGTACATAATGCTAAGAGACTGCAGAACCTAGCAGAGTTCTACAACTTTGAATTGAAATTTTGTCCAGTATATAATCATAAAACTCTAGTTGTAGTAGAAACATTCCACAAAATCATACAGAACGCTCTTATTTTTTTGTACAGGAAGTTCGAAATCATTCGACAAAACTAATTCCATACATAACTTTTGTGACTAATACATTCGTACAGACTGGAACCAAGTATTCATTTTTTCCTTTTGTACGGATACGGACCTAAGACCATTTCGGATGTTGCGCTTGCATCCACTCCGACGTTATGCGTCGACAAAGAACACAAATAAAATACGTGGAATTGTGCAGGACAATCTAACTGCAAGTTATGACAAGCAGAAATATTATGACCTTAAACATAAACAGACTAACTTTGTCAGAGGACAGAATGTACTTATATTCTTCCCAACCGTCAGATTGGGATACCACAAAGTTTTTCGTCTAAGTTTATTGGGCCTGTTGAAATTATCGAAAGAATCAATCCTAACCTTTTTAAGATCAGATTTCCTGATTCATATCGTCAATCCATACAGGAGATTTCTGTAGACAGAACTAAACCGTACTACGAAAATAAAGACGATATTCAGCCAGAGGATAAATAGCTATTTTTTACCTGAGCGAAGACATTTAATCGAAAACAAAAAATATATATAATAGCAAAAGCAGAACGCAAGATACACGATAGGATCTGGAATATCTCATTTTTTAAATATTTCTCTTCTTTACACAAATGAATTATTTAACTCAATTAGCAAAGAACCTTGAATAGATAAAGCATTTATTCATTCTCACTTCTTAAATTAAAAAAGTAAAAGTACTCACCTAGGAAGAGGAAACACGAAGACGAGCATTCAGACATATAAAACACTTTCCATTGCGATACAAACATTTCATCTTTCTTTTACAAAAAGCTGATTCATTTACTCTGCACTGAATGAAAGAATGCTGAATTTGCATTTCCGCATTTAAAAGGCAACTGATCTTTACAAGGACATTTAACCTATAATTTTCCATTTCCTTTTTTTCTATTTAAACTGTGGACTACATAGTAACCGACATTATGCAACATAAATATTGTACAGGATGTTCCAAAAATCATTGTCACTTTTACATTATACAGGATGTCCAGGAATTCAAGACCATCATTATTATCATCATAGGCATTAAAAATTGGGTTATTTTATTTAAATACATATCTTTAGTGCTAATAATTTAGAAACTTTATACGTTATACAGGATGACCAAGAAATCACGCCGTTCGCACCACGTCCTTTCTAATAAAAATTATCTTTATATCCCTGTGAAAATCGCAACCTTCTGAGTATTCGTAACTCTTATTATTTTATACATACTATATCTCCGTCTTTGCTCGGTACCAAGAATATCCAAAAGACTTCGTTTAGATATATATCCTCCAATTCCAATGAACACATTTAATACCATTCATACAACTAAAGAGCAACCAAATCCACAGACTCCAACACCTCTCACCATTAGTGAACATATATGTATATAAACGCCAAAGCTAAAAACAGCCCTACCTCAAGGGAAATGAAGGGGCATATAAAATGCACCGATCCTGCCTGTGATTACGGGATAATTGTTAGTGCTTTCTTCCACTCCCTTAATAGTGCTTCGAAATGTGTTTTTTCAGTGTTGCCAGCGTTTCTAGTGATTTTAGTGTGTGGTCCTTCAGTGTTGCCAACCCTCACAAGGAGAAAAATAACCATTCGGCTTATTTTTTAAACAGCCAGCGGGGGTAATGTCCCATGTGATGTTGGGTATAAACAATTCTTTAGAAACATCACCACGTGGTTTAGCAAGAGGATTCCTCACACCAGAGGGATTTACTATCATCTGCAGGCCTCTCCCACAGAGCAGACGATGTCAACTGAGCAGCACTGCCACCCAAGGATCTCTATAAATTGGCTGGACATCGACAATTCGGTAACAGTTTTCTGGTGTCCCTCTTAATGTTTGCCACGGAACATTAGGAGAAACCTAACCCCAGGGCCTCTAGTCTGCTTTGGGACTATGCCTATCCTATCTCCAGGCTTAGCCTGCTTCGAAGCTCTGTTTGGGAATCCTAACCTGACGAGCTCTGTTGGCCACTTAACCATCCCTCTGCTTGCCACGGAGCATAGAGTCCCTAACTCCTCTCTACTTAGCCTGGTTCGGGGCTCTGTAGGGATCCTGTTTGCGATCTTACGGTCAAAGACTACCCGCAACTAACCTTGCATACTTAGAGAGATTATTTGTACAGTATTTTGTAAAAATACTTTTATAGTGGAAATTTATAATAAAAGTTGGTAGTGGGAGTCGATTCCGAACGCTCTTTTTATTAACGCTTTACCTTTAACGTATATAGGACAATGTTGTACTATATATATATATATATATATATATATATATATATATATATATATATATTGCGTTTTCCCTTCTAGTCTAGTGGTTAGCGTGTGTGCCTGTGGTTTACATAGTCTCAAGCCCTATTCCCGGTGGAAGAGTACACCAAAGGCTCTTTCCTAGTATGACAGTGACATCTACCTCCACCTCTTACCGAATTATAATATCATACATGCTTAAAATTGAATATGTTTCTTTTTTAAATTTTCGTGGGGGTGGTCCAAATAGTTTCAAAGTTTCACAGATTGTAGATACTATGCAAATTTGAATGTGAATTTAAAAAAAATCATCGATGAACATTTTTTTCTTTTTTTGCATGTTGAAAATTTCAAAAGCTCGTAAAAAAATTGGAAAACAGTTTGTTGATTTTTTCTTTAAAAATTTTGTAATATCCTTAGGTACAACATATATTTCTTCGGGGTATGAAAGTGATGGCAGTATAGTCAAAAAGAAATAAAAGTATATAATAACGTGTTTTTTCACAGTTTTTCGGCCATTTTAGTGCCCTAAAGGTCAAAATCCAAACATTCCTTTGCCAGAGTTCACGATTTTCCTCTCTCTTGCATGCCCTCTCCTTCTTCGACTGAGTCAATTGCATCCATTTCGGAACAAAAGTGCCAAATATGTCTCACTTCAACCAACCTTTCACTCCAACCAAGTCTTGCCCAACAAAGTTACACACACCTCGCGTCGCCTCCTCGTATCTACCAGTGCTTGCTTCACTATTCGCATACAGTGGTGTTCTCTATTACTCGCCTTGGGAAAAGCCTACTCGCTAGCGATGAATACTGTTTTCGTAGAATTTACGCTTCGAATACGCACTAGAGGCAGCGAAAAAGGAAGGCACACTTTTATTTCTATGTTTTACTCCGTGTACCTTGTTGTTGCAAAGGGACCTGTAATTATTTGGATAATTATCAAATAATAAAAGACGCATTTTGTTTGAGATATTCTGTGTACTATATTTGCCAATTTACTTTTCTTGTTTTGTTTTTTCTTTGGCGATGTAAGCTGTATTTCGTTTCTATTTCGGTTCTTCCTTTACAAGTATGTACACTATATTCCAAAAAGGTTGAGTGCATTGATTATGGCTGTTTTGAGGCAAAAAATTTCAAGTCTAACTTCGAGCATCTACGAAAACAGTTAACCAAATATGCCAGATTGGAGCCTCCAAACCACCTTCGCAATCGGGAAAAATTTGTGCAGATGTGTTTGTTATTCTTTTAGGTATTATAAGATGTTAAAATGTTATTAAGTGTACAAGAAAAATAACATTGATTGAAATATTTAATGATACAATATTTCGAAACTATCTATATATGTGAGCACATGCTGGCTTTGTCATTTATGTTTAATGATGTTAATTCACAATCACCCTGTCCTTTAGCCTTAACACACAACCGTGGAACGTAGTATTTAATATTAGCTATGTAATAAACTCACAGTGGGGTACTTCTTGTTTTACCTTGGTGCATTATACATTACCTTGGTGCATCATTACAACAAAATAAAAAAGAAGGAAAATGGAGGTCTTGAAAGTAAAATGCAGCCTAACTCACCAGTGTTCAGAAAATGCTGTCTACAAGGCACTGAGCAGAATGGGTCGGTGTGAGTCACGGTGATTTGTTTCTCAGTGGGTCACGTCTTGTTGACCACGATCTACTGACCCACTTACAAATCTTGACCCATTGGACAAACCGACCCACTCCATCTCTGATTTTAACATGTGGTATATATCATTTAGAAAACGAAACATACATCTATACAATTTATTCTAGATTGCGAAGGCTGGCTTGATACATATATTAGTTGAGATTGTAATTTCTTCTTAAGGTGAGAAATTGATACGATTAAAAAGCCCATCTTGAAGTGAGTACAAACTACATTAAAAATTTATTAGAAACGCTTCTGCGACACCAGAAAAATATCAATTCGACAAATATTAAATAAATTTTGACATTTTATTGGTCATATCCCTGAGTCTTTCATCATGTGAAGATGGCGATAAATTTGGATATAACGCCATTGAGTGCCTCACTATTCATCTCAAAGACCCAGAAAACTATGGATAACACTCTACGATCAGTCGTTTTACACTATTTTTACATGTCACTTCTCCCAATTTCCAGCCCTTGGGGTATCTGACTTCCACAATATTTTTTTCTTAGATTGAAAGTAATATGTCTTCTATGTTTCGCAAAAGTTGCTCCAGACATTCTGGAGTTTCGCTGGAATATACACTTATACATACATTAAAATATTTACAGCTGTGTGAGCAACATGTAATCAGCACATCAACAGTGTTTTTATATTTAATTTGCATACTAAATTTTTGCGATATTATGGGAATAATTAATCTTTTAATTAGGA
This sequence comes from Thermobia domestica, assembly GCF_964235325.1. NCBI lineage: Eukaryota > Metazoa > Arthropoda > Insecta > Zygentoma > Lepismatidae > Thermobia > Thermobia domestica. The sequence goes on along the minus strand of NC_137467.1, from coordinate 91,067,694 downwards.
CGATTTTCATATTCATTTTATATGATTTGCATATGTAGCAGAGGGGGCAGACAGCATAATGGTATTTTATGTATATATATTGTTTGTGTAACAGTTTTAATCATATGTACTTGACGTCAGGACTGGACATGATACTAGGGACAGCGATATTTCGATACGATTTGCATATAATAATATAGATGGACATAGCATTTGAGTTCGAAATACGTTAGAAGTTGCTTTTCGTCGAGGCAGAGAAGCCCTCAGAAAAAAAAACTTCAAGAAAACTTGCTCCGGTGCTGGGGCTTTGTCTGACTGAATCTTGGGTGTGTACAGTTATTCACTGTAGCCACCTTATGTTGGTATAGTAACCCAAGAGCTTCAAACTTTGACTATAAACAGAGATAGACACCGTTCCTAGTGTGTTATTTGCCAGGAACATACACTGCTCCCATGTAGACAGCGAGTCGATGATCACAATGGGTTCGAAGCAAACGAAATTTTAGCGTGTCCATGGCAAATCGACGACACAATAGTGTGTGAACTTGGATAGCCACACCTACTTTTAGCGTCCTAGTTACAGTACGCGTCGTTTTGCCAACGAACTTCTGCCTGGCTGGAGAAGTTGAAAATTTTGAAATTTTGGAAGAGTCCACTTTGGCCCTAGATGTAATAATTCAGAAACACCCGTTAGATGTCTCTGGTGTGTAATAATTTTCGTCTGCCTTCGCCAGCATGTTCTGCTACAAGAGTATGTTTTGGTATAGCGTAAATAAACTTTCTGGATGAATCCGTACTATTTAGATATATTTAAATCGTGATTATGTTTATTATGAAAGTAATGGCTTGTACTAATAACAATCAGAAGCCTGGTTGATGGTTTTGGGAGGTGACATATGGAAAAACACTAACCTTAGTTTTTTTTAAACCTCCACCCATATACAAATACTGGATGGTAAGAAAGAAACTCTCGTCCCAAGAACCAATCTTTATTTCCAGGTGTCAGTTAATGACAGCCCCTTGAGAGGCTGTCCACAGATTAAGTAATATGCATATTTTGCTTATGTTATTTCGTTTAAGCTGATAAACAATTTTAAAACTAAAAAAAACATTAGAAATAAACAGTGTAGGGTCATGATACCCCAAACGTCACTTAGGCAAGAGTTTGGGTAATTCGTCACTAGGCGGCAGCAGATGTCAGGACAGGTCGGAGTGCATGGCCAGTGACAAGATTGTTATTTTTTTGTGTTGATTTAAACATTGTGAATTACTTCGATACAAGACTAGTGAGTGACAGACACCAACTTCAAGCGTAGTAAACAAGCTATCTAATGAATATAGTGGCATTAAACACTTTAAATGGGGTGAACTACAAAGTGATGAAAATTAAGCAAACTTGTTGAGTTTAAAAATAAGTAGGTCACAGGTAGGCTTCCGGTGAAGGTGGAACCTTCTCCACCTATTATTTTAAAGTTGCTGAAAGTGGTTTGACCCGACGCGGAGTTTGAACGAACAATGAACTTCCGTTTGGATAAAACCAAAGAGTGGAGGCAACTCATGGCAGTTTTTGGATAGTTTTGGTGGTACACAGATCGTGTGCCACAAGTTCATTACGACTTGGCAGTATTTATACTTTGCGGTGAACTGTGTTTAAAATCTAAAACATGGTGATTACAACGTAAGCTCAGGATGAGCGTGTGATTATATTTCATGTGAATTTTATAGTTTATTCATGATTTCATTCGTACTCACTAAATTAATTCGTCAGTTGAACTAATGCTGCTAGTTCGCAAATTCACGAACGGAAGTTATAGTGTCGTACCTACGTGCAAGAGACTGCGCTAAACTATAGCCTTGTACATACAGGGACTAAGTCAACCTCGACGACACAGCAGATTGTATATATATTTTTTTGGATCTCATCACCATATGTAAATATTTGTTCTTTAGTGCTACGTGTATATAGTTATGTTCTTTACGTGTTTATTATTACTGCAGTCGAGCTAGACTCTCTAGTGCTAGTCTAATTAAGCACTAAGCTCGAACGTTCAGCCACCACCGGAATCATTCAAGTTCGAGGGCAGGAATGACAGGCCCCTAAAGAACCGAGAGCTGCCAGCATCCTGAGATTCAGCTAGAAGAGGTGATCCAACAACGGAATCCAGAGTCCCCCTTCAGCCAAGGGAACTTGAAGATGTCAGCAGTGATATGAAGAAGAGTGAAATCACGAATATTTGGACACTGCAAGAAAGAAGACTTCAGTGAAAGTAGAATACTATTGCGTGCACGAACAATATCATTAGCGAGAGCTCCGCTACATTTTCAGTGGTCTAATTAAAATTTCGAAACTTATAATTTTTTTCTTCTTCTGTGCCTGCGCGCGAGTGTTGTGTAAAAATGTATAATCACACTTGGAGTCTTCAGTCTTAGTATTAAAGAGGATTGAAGCGGAAATTATCTCAAGTTTCCTTTTTCACCAAACATCATTGCCGACAGATATGTGTGAAAATTTTAATCTATATGTTTCTTTTCAGACCAGATGCTAGGATTTTTGGAAGCCGTGAATTTTCTGGGGAATATTTTTATTTTTATTTGTAAGTAAGAATCTCACATTTTCAGATTTTCTAAATTTTGTTTTATAACGTTAGACTCTACCGACTGAGATAAATGCTTTTGCATTAAACTTTGTGAATAGAAGGGCAAGTATAAGTAACATCATTATTAGCGTGTGTGTGTGTGATGTCTCCTCACACATTAGCATTTTACTAAAGTCATTAATTATTCAAATATTCACATCACATACATCAAATCTTCCCCCCGTTCACAAACACCTTCTATGTTGCCCCTGTAAATTCAAAACCCAGGTGAGATAGTTGGTAATGTCAAAACGTGGCATTAAATGCCATTGCGATTGTAATAGCTCGACGAACCCAAACTATGAATCCGAACTACATGAGCTCCCGCTGGGGGCCGAACCTGGGTCTCCCACGGCGAAAGCGTGTACGCTATACGCTTAGCCACAAAGGAGCTTTACGATGGGAGTTGAATTTGGACTTGAACGCTATCGCAGTTGTAATTATTAATATCTGCGACAACGAGAACTATGGATTGGAAACTAATATCGATCGCTTTTACTTTATATATATCCTCCTCCAACTCCAAATAGTTTACCCCGACGTACTCTTTTTTAGACTGTGCTATATGTAGAAAGTTCGTTTAAAATTACTCCAGGCATGCTAGAATTATGATGGAACATACTACACACACGCACACACATTATATATATTTTAAGAGGCGGAGAGAAAGAGACCATTTCCATATACAGAAGTATTGCAGATTATTGAACTGAAATCCTTTGGAAAGAAATCCTATTCTACCTTGTTTCTAAAGTACAAATAAGTCTCTTAGACATGGCTTCGTGCTCGTAGATTTCGTGTTTCCATGGTTTTGGGGTTCGTGAGTTTTGTCTGACACCAAGATTCTAGTTTGTATAATTTGTGTTTATACCCGCATATTCTTTTTTACATTTGAAGAACGTAAATCACTTGCTGTAATGAGGTCCGTATGACAAACAGCTTCAAATAAATACACTATACAACTTATTTATAGCTATGATATTATTTTCTTAATTTGTATCTAACATTCACATATAGAATACCAACGTACTGTGAACACCTATCTCAGATGTTATATTTTAAACATAATAATTACTATGTTCTGCAATGATTATATGTTACAACTGATGTATTTTAATGTAAATATTTTATATAATTTTTCATGCATTGCGGAAAATATAATTTCATAAAGAAGCATTCACCCAGATGGTAATCGAACACACTACCTTACGATTTAAGGTGCAACGGATTACCACTGAGCTAACACAAGCACTCTTCATAACATGCTTCTACAGCGATGTAAAACGGGCTCTCAAGATAATTATGACATTCATATCCACTGCAAACGCTGTTTTTGTTTTACTTTGACTTTTATTTCAGTACTCAGGCGAGAATTGTTTTGTCTTAACTTCGAACAATCTTTTACATACGGAAATATTCCTTTACGTATTTAAATGTTCCATTACGTACGGAGAGCTAAATGACAAACAAGCATGTGCTGACATTAATACAAGGTTTCGAAATATTGTATCATTAAGTATTTCAATCAATGTTTCCTTTTCTTCTACACTTGGTGACAAGTCTTATTATACAGTATTTAAAAGAAGAAAAAAATCTACAAAATTTTTCCCGATTGCAAAAGTTGGCTTTGAGGTTCGAATCCGGTTTACTTTTTTCCGAAGATACCCGAAGTTGGACTTAAAAATGTTTTCCTCAAAATAACAATAAAGAGTGCGCCAAGCTTTATGAGACAGGATTTACCTTGCTTTTCCGCTGCCTCTAGCACGTATTCGAAGCACCAGTTCTAGGAAAACACTTTTCATCGGTAGCAAGTAGCCTTTTCCCGATGCGGGTAATAGAAAGCGCCACTGTATACTGCCAGTGAAGCAAGAACTGGTAGATACGAGGAGGCGATGCGAGGTGTGTGTAACTTTATTGGGCAAGATTTGGTTGAAGTGAAAGGTTGAGAGAAGTGACACATATTTGGCACTTTTGTTCCGAAATGGATACAATTGATTCAGGCGAAGAATGACAGAAGCAGAAGAGCCGCAAGAGAGAGGAAAATCGTGAACTCTGGCAAAGGAATGTTTGAATTTGACCTTGAGGGCACTAAATTAGTCGAAAAATCTGTGCAGAAAAACGTTTTCTAATAGTTTTATTTTTTGTTGACAATGTTGCCATCACTTTCCTACACCGAAAAAATACATGTTGTATCTAATGATATTACATAATTTTTAACAAAAAATCCGGGACGTGTTCCCCCAAATTTTTTAACGATTTTTAAAAAAAATTCAACACAAAAAAGAAAGAACATGCGCATCGATGTTTTTGAAAAAAAATCACATTTACATCTACATAGTACCTACAATCTGTGAAACCTTCAAAATACTCCGATCACTCTCAAGAAAATTTTTTAAAAATATTCAATTTTAAGCATGTATTATACGATAATTCGGTAAGGGGTGGGGTAGGGGTTCGAATTTTTTTGAGACAGTTTAAGGTCAAAAGTATCATTTTGGGTCAATAACGACCCAATTTGGATCAAGGGCCCATTTCATCAGCTTGCTAGGGAAGACCCTTTAATTTGATAATCACTTTCTTTAATTAATCATCCATCTCCTAAGAACAAATCTTGGGAATTCAAATTTAAAAAATCATTTTCATTTCACTTCAAAAGTTTGATAGTGATTTTGCAGTCAGAATGGATGGCAATCAAAATGTGCGCTTAAATAGTACGTGAAAGTTAATAAACATATATATGAGAAACATTTCAATATAAAATTATACATGTGTAAATCTACAACTAGTAATGTTAATATATAATATCACTTGTTTAATATATCATATCACATATCACATATTACTTGTTTTAGTAATCCCCGAAATTTTGAAATGTTGTCAAAATAAAACCTAAAATTACGTATTCAGTCTCCATATTACCAAACACTGAGGGCCCCCGGACCCCCCGAAATTTTTAAATTGTTAAAAGAAACCCTAAAGGTGAGTTTTACAAATTTAGCAATAGGTAACAACAATCCTTACATTGTGGAAAATACAAGGGAAAGGCGTCTTCAATGCGTCATAATAACTATAAATACCACAGTTCCTTTGTCGATTTGGCCTTAAACGAATTGACTTTCGGAAGTTATTTTGCAATTTAAGGTTAAAATAATAGGCCCTATTGACTCTCTGTGTTAATATGATTGAAAAAAAAACATTAACACTTGGGTATAATTTCTTATAAAAAGTCGACCGTTACTAAAGGCATACTTGAAAATGACTGAATGAATGAATGAATGAAAAATGAATTCATCTTATGGATGTTCGGGGTGTGAAGAATCTCCCTGGACACAATATTTAGTTTTAAAACAGAAGTTGTAAAAATAATAAACAAACTTCTACAACTTTAAATTCAGAAAATGTCTGCTTATGCCCGCAAACAATAAAACTATTAATTTACTGGATAGGGAGGGGCCATATCCTACCTTGTGAAGTCCATAAATGTACCTGTATTGCAATATGTTGTTGTGTGTACACTGAACCACAAAAGTATCTCCTCCCTAAGTGTTCTAATTCCATTACTTGGGGTCCACGTCATTTGCAGTTGTGAGAACGCCTGGACAGATGCAACCCAACTTACACGTAACTTTTCTCGGCACTGACAGCAGTTGGAAGCCCTGATTCAGACATTTATGCAGGTAACATTTTAAAGTAATTGACTAACGAAACAGTTCTCCATTCTAAGATGAATCTCTATATTTCGGATCGTGTTTTCCAAAGAACACCATATATTAATCTAAATATTTATGTGTATGTAATGTACTATTTCTTTATATACTGTATGTTTAGAGAAATAAAATACAAACCACACATGAATCAAGACATGCTTGAAAGTAGCTGAAAATATCAAATTTAGAACGACTGTTGGAAATAAGTTTGTAAATGATTACTTCCATTGAGAGACCTTCTCCAATTCTCATTCCAGCACCTTTTTCTTTCTGGAGGTGAGAAGATCTTGCTTGTCTCACTGAGTATGTATTTAAAATGAAACATTTGAAAAAGTTTCAACCTGGCCGGGATACGAACCCGGGTCCGCCGAATAGAAGTTCAATATACTAATCACTTACCTACCGCCTCACTTCATATTTTATCTAAACTATTAGGTAGTTAAAATCGTTGCATGTAATACTATACAAAATACTAATGCTCGTGTAAAAAGACGTTCCTTATGAGTGTCACAACGACTTATTCGAGATTTCCCTGTTTAACCCGAAAACAAGTTATATAGACCTTCGTCATAAGGAAAACATTACGAAGCGTTCTTCAAGTTGAGGCTACCTCATCCTTTTTCGCTGCTCCCGATTTACATTACTACTATTCTTCCTCATAGTACACCTCTGGTGCTTGGGGTCCCCGGTTCGATCCCAGCTCGCACCGTGCGAATTTTCTGCTGGACAAACACCGTGCTCGTGGGTTTTCTCGGGGTTCTCCCGTTACCTCCCACTTTCTTCTTTCCACCATTTCATTCATTTCTCATCATCATCTCCTTTAACCTAACCGGCATAACCGTGGGACGTAAAATTAAAAGATTTCATTTCATTTTCTTCCTCATCGTAACTTCTAATTTCCAAAGAAGGAAGGAGGGCAGCATTTACGCCAATCCCAAGAGTTTCAGTATTCGTGCGCTACCCTAGCCAGTTGCTACGCTACCCTCTTTGAAGTTGGTCATGTAAAATGTACAGAAAAAAATTGTGCAAGAGAACAAAACCTAACCAACCCCTGCGGGGCTTCTAACACGTTCCTATTATTATTATTATTATTATTATTATTATTATTATTATTATTATTATTATTATTATTATTATTACTTTTACTATGGATCTGTATAGCAAAACTGCAAGCTTAATTTAATGAAAAAAGTGTTATGAAAATTAAAAAAGTTTAATAAAAAAACCTTGGGCAGGGTTTGAACCCACGCCAAAAAGGAATTTTTATTACTAGGATGTTGCTCTAACTCGCTCAGTAGGTCATGATTCTTGATGTCCTATCTGCATCGGCCAATAAGATCAGAGGATATCTGAAATTCTTGGAATCAGCCAAAATGCAAGCCACCAGACATTATTTTCGCATTCTTCGAATTGCATCAAAACGTGTAGAAAAAGAAAGTTCTATTTTTATCTTCCGTAACTACTAGTTTATTGTTTTACCTTTGTATGAGGAGTTGGTGGTAGATTGGGAAATTATGAAACTCGTATGGCAGACACGGATTCGAATCCCGTCGTTGCAACCATTTTTTCTTAATTGGAAGGTATTGTTTATGTAATTGATTTTGTAGTTCTGTTATTCCATTATTATTATTATTATTATTATTATTATTATTATTATTATTATTATTATTATTATTATTATTATTATTATTATTATTATTATTATTGCAAAGTCGAGACTTGGCTACATATTTCATATTTTATGAATTTTCTGATTGGATTTTGAGTCTTTTTGTTGGATAATCAACACACTCCATTGTAGGGGGTTTGGAGGAGGGAAATATTATCCTGTTGCTTTTTATTTGTTTACTTGCACGCTACACTAAGCCTGGGTACTTGGATACTGCATTTCACCATTCTACATCTACAGGAAATACCCTAAAGGTTTTAATGATCATAAGAGAGTAAGTAAATAAGTGATGAGATCAATGAACTTTGCGTATTAAGACCATTTAAAGAATCAGGTTGTCGGAAAAGTCATGACGTATTTCGGTAAAATATGTTAAATGATGATTTGTGGATATACTAGAGTTATTCGGATCATGCAATAGTTATGTCATGAATAGCTAAGATGTTAAGTGTTTTGTGTATTGCTCTTAGCTTGGTTTGGTTTTATAGATTTGACCAGAGATGGCGTGGGTTAATGAAAGCTTGACCCACGACCTACCATGACCCACCACCCTCCGTGACTCACTCTGACCCACCAATCATCATGACCCACTCCGACCACAAGCAACCATGAACCACTCACCCACCAAAACACATCGTCATCAACTCTGACACATGATCCATGTCCTCTTTTCTACCGACTAAAGAGTTTATACTTGTAATAAATCCAAGTTGTCAAATTCTAACTAATCGGAGTTTCAATTTCTACGGTCAATCGCTTAAGCACCGCTCTTTTACAATAACGATGGATCTGACCTTTACAATATAAAATGCTAAAATGTTTGTCATGGGCAAAATTACTATGAATTTCAATTAAATTATCATGGTCTAATTATTTCCTTGTTGAATTATCGATACTTTTCAGTGAGAAAACGGATGAAATTTGAAAGTCCCAAATCCAGGTAAGTAGACCAACATACAGAAACTTACATTACAAATTTTCCACAACTTTATGGGTTGATTGCCCTGTGCTGTAACCGCTCGATATAATAAACAAGCTTCAGCAATTATTATAAAGCGCATGGTAAACATATATGAATATATGATGCGAAGCAATGTATATTTTGTTGAGTTGAGTTGATTTTGAGTTTAACGTCCCTTTCAGCAGCGAGGCTATATGAGTCGTGGACCTACGGATTAACGTGAATCCGAAACACATGAGCTCCCACCGGGAATCAAACCCGAGTGTATTTCTTCTTTCTCATTTGTTTCTCAACTAATGTCGATCGTTTCCGATTATTTTTACAAACTAACCGACTATCTGTGTAGAAAGTGCACCCCTTCCCATAAATAATTTTAAAACAGGCTAGGAGACGTACTGTTCATTTTCAATAAAGAGTTAATATACTGAATTTCAGCTCCGTAAGTTTAACGGCTTGGGAGATACTCAATTTTTTCGCAAATATTCGAATCCCCACTATCTCTTAAAATATTATTATAATGAAACCAATATGATATTACAGTTTGGATTAAGGACTAACTATATACCAAAAGCCACTTCATTTTACTGCAATTTGCCCGTGATGATTAGGCACACATAGTTACATTCAAATTTTTATATAATAATTTAATTTTACAGTGATTCAAAAATGTATTTTTTCCATTAGTTAGCTCTTCTAAAACTCACAGGCTGTGTCTCGAAAGCCAAGTAGTAGTATACGTCTTATTGCTATTATTACAATTACGAATATCGATATCCAAAAATGCCTCAATTTCTTTACAGAAACAAATGAAAAATGGAAATGTAGGACTTGAAAGTAAAACGTAAACAAATTGACCAGTGTTCAGAAGCATATTTTGAAATCATGCTCGACCCTACTCACAGGAGCTAAATAGGCGTTTCTGGTAAGTTGGAGTTATCCGCTTATCGCGACATAGCATAAATATAGCAAAAATCAAGTGTCTGTTACTGGCGATCTTCGTGGACGAGCGCACTAGCATAGTGCACTAGTAATTATAATTGCTTTTGTTGTGGGATCAAACCCGGGCCAAGGAAAGATTTTTATTTTTATACTTTATAAATTTTTAAAATACATTTTTCATTAAAATAAAATGAAAATAATACTCAAAAAATGGTTACGTTACGTGTGCAGTTTTGCTATACGAATCCACAGTATAAATAGTAGTAGTAGCAGGAGGAGAAGGAGCTACTTAGAAGCCCCGAAAGGCTCATTTTGTTCCACCTTAACTGCCATGATATAAATTTAACCTCAACTACTTCTTGAATTTTCAATTTCAAGAAAGTGACAATTTCTTTTATTACCACTATAATACCCAATACATACACCAGAACGTTTGGACAATCGCAAGCTGCAACCAATCAGAAACGGGTTTTTATTTTCTATGGCTAGGGTCGAGTTTGAAAAAATATGCTTTTCAGAAGATGCTGTCTACAATGTAGTAAGCAGAGTGGGTCGGTGGGTCAGAGTGAGACATAGTGAGTGGTGGGTCGCAGTGGGTCACATGCTGTTGACCCACGACGCACTGATCCAATCAGAAAACTCGATCCGTTTGACAACACCCAAGATTGAAGACCAAAATAGCATGTTCACCATACTTTATTGTTTTAATTCAGACAAGGGAAGAATGCGCGAATAGTGTTTGTGATTTTTACTGTTATCAATGTTTCTGTGTTTTTATCCCTGTTCTTAAAGAGTTAGTGGAAAAACAGTAAAAGTGAGTAAAATGCGTAAAATAAAAAAAACAAGGTACTGTGGTTGGTTCGTTAAATTAGTTAACTTGAAAAATATAATCCAGTGCCCTGAAACACCAGATTCCAATCAATGTGAGTACCTGTCCAATGGCGTGCCGTGAAAAATCACGGCCCGAGGCGAGAGCATACGGCAACGCCTCCGTACATATGAGTTGTCAATTTATAGTTTACTTCTCTGGACTATTCTTTCTGCTTAATAGTTTACTATTTTATCATGACTGAAATCAGAAAGTTTCAGCATTATTACACAGGAATAGTATAAGTGTGTAATTACTGAATTCACTGCACATCCCATGGCTTAAGCGTTAGTTTCATAATGTTGGGATCACGGGTTCGATTCCGGCTGTGTCAATTCAAGAAATTTTTGTAGTTTGCAATATTGATACTTCTGATGTATACCAACATGAAAAATATTCAATTTCTCTGGGTCTAAGAGTTGAGACGACTTCCTTTAGGGGTGAAATACCAACAACACAAAATTACGTCATCCGTATCAACCTTCATTCGTAACTGTCTGGGAAGTAACGTGTTTGGACAAGAATTGATGAATACATAAGAGCTAAACACGTCCTTACTGATGTAGTACGGGCCAAAAATGAGTTCCAAGGAATTGTTCCTAGCTGTGCACAAATAGCAAATAGTGATCAAACTTACAACGCTAGTCATGGGAATGATCCTATTTAAGATGTCACCTCACCTTTCTACCTAGAAGAAGGGCGAAACAAAATGCATTACTGTTATCAGCTAACAAATATTTATATTTCATTTCTTGTTATAGAATGGTAATTTTATCTGTAAATCCATAAACGTAATAATATTATTGCGTTCATGTGTAAACCTAAGAAACACTTGACGTGCTGTATATCTTTTCTGTTCTTATGAGTAGCTTGGACTATGTTAATTTCTCTTTCCTTCTGTAATAATAATAATAATAATAATAATAATAATAATAATAATAATTATTATTATTATTATTATTATTATTATAAAGGAATAACATAATTACAATACCAATTACATAAACATTATCTTCCCATAAAAAAATTAATAATTGCCACGACGGGATTTGAACCCAGGTAGCTGCAATCCTTTCACATTTTTAAAAAAGAAATCGCCCCAACCGGAGTATTGTTCGCCACTGGCACCTCATGTCCTTTCGACGTATTCCAAACACCACAGGGACACGACCACAGAAATACTGAGGACACTTAAAATTCCGACCTTGCTCTTCAGAGGAATTCGAATCCCTAGCGGATTGCGCCTCATGATCAGAAGCCGAACGCCCGAGATCATTTGGCTAGTGCCACGGCTCATTTTGCCACAAATTCCTCATATGAATGGAACATAAACATAGAACTGTCTATTTCTACAAGTGTTGATACAATTCAAAGAATGTGAAAATAATTTCTGTTGTCTTTTTTTTTTCTTCTTTGGAAATTAGAAGTTATGGTAAAGACGAAATGTGATGAAAATCGGAACCATCCTTGAAACCGATGACCTAGGCTCAACTTGAAGAATGTTTCGTGATATTTTTTTCATTGGGGAACGTCTATATAACTTGTTTTTGAGTTAAACAAGGAAATCTCGAGTAAGTCATTAAGACACTCACACAAGGATTAGTATCTTCTTTATATTTTTTCATGAAACGACTTTAACTAGGTATTAATTTGGGTGGAAGGTTATGTCGCGCGGTAGGTGAGTGGTTAGCACATTGAACTTCTATTCGGTAGACACTGGTTCGAATCCCGGCCAGGCTGAAACTTTTTCAAGTGTTTCTGTTTCAATTTCAATTTCAATGCATACTCAGTGTGACAAGAAAGATCTTCTCTTCCCTAGAAAGAAAAAGATGTTGGAATAAGGAGAATTGGAGAAGGCCTGTCAATGGAGACTGATTTACTTACTTATTTCCAGCAGTTGTTCTAGATTTGATATTTTCGTCTGCTTTTAATCATTTTCTGAGTCATGTGTGATCAGTGTTTTTATTTCTTTGAATATACAGTATATAATGAATTAATACATTACATACACAGCAATATTGAGATTAACATATGATGTTCATTGGACAACACGCTCTGAACCAGAGAGATTCATCTCAGATTGGAGAAATGTTTCGTGCATCATCGACTCACAATTTTACTTCCATAAAGACTTGACTCAGTGCTAGCAACTGCTGTCAGTGCCGAGAAAAGTTACGTGTAAATTGGGTTACATCTGTCTAGGTGTTCTCACAACTGCAAATGACCTGGACTCCAAGCAATGGAATTATAACAGTCAGGAGTCCAGTTACTTGTGTAAGTGGCTGTACCTGGTCCGCTTTAAATGACATTAACAATTTAACTTTAACTTGCAATTGCATTATTAATAGTTCTTTTTCGGTTAATAATAATGGTATTACATTATTTTTTCCTGAATCACATTGTAAATGTAATTTCTTGAAACAGATTTGAGGAGTATATTTAAGTCAAACGTATGAATGAAAGTGGAATAATAATAATCCTTGTATTTAAAAAACAGTGCATTTTGATGAGAATCAGGCCCGTAGCCAGCCCAAAAATTTAGGGGGGCCCGACCCAATCATATTATATTTCATCACCATATTATAGTTCATTTGTAAGCCTACCGTGAAATTTTATGGGGGCCAGCCAAAATTTAGGGGGGCGGCCCCCTCTTGCCCACCCCGTGGATACGGGCCTGATGAGAATATACTGTACTAAGGGGAATTCAGACGGATTCACTTATAACGATAAATGATGTTTATATTTTATATTTCGTTATAAGTATATGCCCACAGTCTGAATTGCAATATAGGTCAACACGGATAAACATCTTAATTTTATTTACCTATACTTGTATAAACTACTTATTGCATGCATTGAGAATTAGACATCAAATGCAGAACACCATTAACTTTTTCAATTCTCAATTATAAAAATTATTATTCTGTTGTCATAGCAACCAAACAAAATAGCTATCTTCTTTTTAAGAACTTACATTATCTGATTAGCAATATAAAATCAACAACATATTCTACATTTCTTCTTCTTCTTCTTATCAACAAATCGTGCACTTTTAAGCACCGTTGTCCAAAACAACTAAAACAAAATTGAAGTAATTGATGGACTACGTCCAAATAATTTTTTACCTCTTTTACAACATAAGGCCAATAACTTTGTCATGTCTTTACTTATATTCTGGCCGTTTTTCTCGTAATATATAATTCATTAATTTGAATATCAATATTTAAATTTTAGAAACATAATGTAGCTTCCGGTCACAGCATCATGGCGTGTCCTCATATTCCTGATCGAGGAAAAGGCTTCTAGATATCACTGGCGGATCCACAGGGAGGGCGAAGGGGGCGACCGCCCCCTCCAAGAAATTTTTTGAACTTTTAGCATTTATCATTGGGAAATACTAATATGGTCTTTTTCCCGACCGATCAATCTGTGTGACAAGCATAGCAGAGTCTAATCAAAATGTGTGGTACTTAATAGTACTTAATACAGACATATTTGAATTGTGACTACTTCTCTCCCTAGTTCCTTGGGGCGGCCACCATAAGCCCCAAAGTAGCGAGAATATGATTCATTCACTCTTTGTACTAAAAATGTGTTATTGTGTCCTAGAAAAAGGATATGAAATGGATTTCGGAATTCCGGATTACCTTTACCTTTAACCCTTTGGGGATCTTATCGTACATTTTGTACGATACGCATTTTTCATGGTACATTGCGTTATTTCTCTTCTATTTGAGCTTATTCGTCCGTTTCTTTCTTTTTTTTTGTTTTGTTTTTCAAGTCCAGATACATTACGTATGGTTTCAGACCGTCTTTCGTCCAGACATAGGAGGTGATGACGTTATAATTTTGAAATAGAAATTTTCCCTTATGAAGCCTATGTTCATTATTTTTTGGCGGGCTTATTTTTTCACGTAGAAGATTGAAATTTTGCACAAACATTCAGTCTACCGAGTAGTATTTACCAGATTTTTTGTTCCGATGTCAGTGCTAAAACAGGGGGGAACCAGAGGGGCAAAGGAGTGAAAAAGGGATATTTTTACCCCCAAAATCCGGTTTCTCGTCATTTTTCCGCCTCACATACACGATGGGGACACGTGAGTCATACCGCCTGAAAGTCAGTTCCATTCTGAAAAGAATGACGGTCGAATCATTATCCTAGGGTAATTAGGGACGTCTCAGGGGTTTTTTGAAAAATATACTTCTATATAGGGACATGGTGGGTATATTTTTTTTGGTGGGCTTACTTTTGCACCTAGAAGATTGAGATTGTGCACAAACATTCAGCCCATTTAGTAGTATTTCTCAGATTTTTTTCATATCTCTGCATTAAAACAGGGGGGTCCAGAAGGGGAAAAAATTGAAAAAAGGGATTTTTAGACAAAAAATCCCATTTTTCATGATTTTCCCGCCTCACATACATGATGGAGACACGAGAGTCATACCGTCTGAAAGGTAGTTCTATTCTGAAGAGAATGACGGTCGAATTATTATTCTAGGGTAATTAGGGACGTCTCAGTGAATTTTTTTCAAAATATGCTTCTGTATAGGGTAACATGGGGAATTTTCTGAATTTTTTTGGCGGGCTTATTTTTGCACCTAGAAGATTGAAATTGTGCACAAACATTCAGTCCACCGAGTAGCATTTAACAGATTTTTTTTCAGATTTCTGCGTTAAAACAGGGGGGGTCCAAAGGGACTAAAAGTTGAAAAAAGGGAAATTTAGACCAAAAAAATCATTTTTTTCTGGAATTTCCCGCCTTAGATACATGATGGAAACATGTGAATGGTACCGCCTGAAAGGCAGGTCTATTCAGAAGAGAATATGAGCGACACATGTCCCTAGGGTAATTAGGGATGTCTCAGGAATTTTTTTCCCTGAGATCATAGTGTTTTGTGGTAATTTGGGGCATTGTGGGAATTTTTGATAAAATTTCTCCCGCCCTTACTATTCAAGATAGAAACTTGAAATTTGACACACACATTCAGTATAACAAGTACTATTTATCAGATTTTTCTTAGAGGGCTACGTTCACACAGGGGGGTCCAAAGTTCGAGGAAAAAATTTTTCCCTCCGAAATTTTCACTTTGACATTTTTTCCCGCTTCTGGTATATGGTATGAGCATGCAAGTGGTACCATTTGAAAGCCAGCTCTATTCTGAAGAGAATGAGGTATGAACCATGATCCTAGGATAAATAGTGACGATGCAGTAGCTGCTTGACTGAAAGTCTAAAAAATAGCCCAAAAAAACAGGTGCCGGAAAGGGTTAATAAAGAGAAATATAGAACCTTCAGCGCTCCTTACCGAAAAGCTCTCTGAATCTAAGAGGAGACTTTATGGTTGATTGATTGATTGATATGTATTTACGTTGTTTGTCAAATGCGATGCTTTACAGAATGAGAACTAGAGTTTAAAGTTGGATCTGAGCCACTAGTGCGTTCTATGCTCATTCACCGGGAATCAAACTACAGAACCTCATGCATCAAAGATCATAGGTACGTTCGCTATCTAGTAGATCAACAAAGAGAGCCATCACTTTTGGGGTTCAACACGGAAACATTAGGAAGGGATCAGGGATTTATTGAGACTTCAAATGGCATTCCATCTTTTCTTGAGAAATAACACAAGCTTGCTATTGTAATTCACACATAAAATACGAAATCCTGAGTGAGTAACTTCGCACAGGCCAAACCAATTAAGCTAGAAACTTGAAATTAGGACAGTATAAAACATTTGTTACGTAGGGTATCACTAAGGAAGGATTTTTTTTAATTCGAAGAAAAAAAGGGAGAATGGGGTGGAAATTACTTTAATAAGATGTTCATCTCTTCGAATCAGTTAAGACTAGAGACTTGAAACTTGGCATTTGGATTTAAAATAATTTGACACGTGTTTCAACTTTTTTATATATATTATAGTAAAGCGGAGAAAAAAGAGATGGAAAGAAAAAGTGGCAGCAATTGCAAATATTATAATAAGATATCAATATCTAAGAAGCTTTGAAGGTTAGAAACATGAAATTTCGTATATGGACTTTCCACTTAAAATAATTCAATACGTATAGCAGCATTTTTGATATTTTACCTAAAAGGGAAGAAAAGCAGTGGGATTATTACTACTACTACTACTACTACTACTATTATTATTATTATTATTATTATTATTATTATTATTATTATTATTATTATTATTATTATTATTATTATTATTGCATTTGCTATATTGTGCAAGACCGTATGTCGAGCAGATTGGAGATCTGGGGGCGAGCCCCACCTAGACGAGGGCTAGTCTAATATACCTAGGTAATTTTATCGTTGTTGTAAGCATAACTATAGTTATATGATGTTTCGTGGACCCCACACAAATATAGTGATAGATTAATTTTTGAAACTGCTGTCCCGCAATTGTTACTCAAAATATAAATGATTAGAGCAAATTGTACACTCTTTAGTTAAAATGAATGATATCGCCAATACAGTGTTTTCTTTTGTGCAAGTACTGTGCCAGACAGTGCATCTCATATGTTGCAGTGGCTGTGTGTGAAGTGAATCATGACACCGTCACGCCTCCGAAACGGAAGTACGTATTTAATTTAAATCTACAGAGAAAATACTCCCGTTACAAAAAAAAAAAAAAAAAAAAAAAAAAAAAAAAAACCTTACAAGTTCGGGTCACATAGTTGAATCTGGGTATCACTTTTACACCCACCCCCCTCCAGCCCCGTATTCATATGAGCCCCATTCTTGTAAATTAAAATTCTGGTCACCTTGAAGCTACGCTCATCTTCAAGAAAGCGAACCGCCCTTCCCAAACGATCCTTCTGGATCCGCTAGTGCTAGATATAAGTAGAGATTAGCTGCGAATATATTGAATTAGCAGTCACGGACAGACGACAAAGTGTGGTCTTCCAGCTTGGGGGTTTGTGGTTAGGCTAACAACTTTATCCTCTAAAGAAAAGGCACTTGTTCAGAAACATTCACAGAAGCCTCGGGCCAGAACTGAGAACTTGGCACGACCTGGGGCCGCGGTAACTCAGTGGTAGAGCGTTCACCTCTAGTGCATGGGGTCCCGGGGTCAAATTCTGCTCCCGCCAAGTGAACTTTCTGGTGGACAAAAACCACGTGTGTGGGTTTTCTCGGGGTTCCCCCGTTTCCTCCCACTTTCTTCATTCCACCACTTTAATTTCATTTCTCATCATCACCGTCTTCTTTAAACTAGCCGGCATAAGCGTGGGAAGTAAAACTAATATATATATATATATATATATATATATATATATATATATATATATATATATATATATATATATATATATATATATAATTTTTTTTTTTTTTTTTTTTTTGGCACAACCTCACCAAAGTAAAATGGACATGAAAGTTGGAACATGAAATGTAAGAAATATTTATGGAGCAGGCACGTTAAAATCCGTAGCGAATGAGTTAGAGAAATATAGGAAGAACCTAGTAGGGAGGGGTTCAGGAAGTTAAATGGGAAGGAAGAACAGTTAAGCCCGGATTATTGTTTTAAATGTATTATCTGTCAGGAAAGTAAATGTACACCTATTTTTCGAGTCTGGCATTCCTGCGCTCCATCCGTGGAGAGTATGAGAATTAAATCAATCAAATGTTTACTGAGGGGCAAAAAGAAAAGTTTAATCTGAATAAGACATTGCAGAAGGGCACAAGCTGTGAATACGAATAGTGCATAGTGTAAATAAAGGACGACACCAAAAGAGAAAGAAAGAAACAGCTGTTAAGCTTAGAAAAAGAGTAAAAATTGTCGAAGTGGGAACATAAAACACAAATACAACAAATACGCCGACAACTAAACTTTCACCACGCCATGATCTTGGTGTAGTGGTTAAGGTGCTGGCTTACAAATGTAAAGGACGCCAGTTCGAATCCCCGTCAAGGACATTTTTAAAAGTTTTTGTTAATAATACATAAAGATCATGAGAGATGGTAAAAGAGGTCGTATTTAGTCTTTCGTAGCAATTATTATTGGTAATGTTTAGTACTGATAATACTTTTTGTCTTTGCGTATTGCTTTTATTCTTTTCTTCATTTGGAAAGAGAAGAATATCCGAACAAGTGCCACCAAAATTCCTCATATTTTGAATGTAAACGCCATTTGCAATTAGTAAAGAATAAAAATTGAACGTTCCGATGTAGCTGCAAAAAGTAAAAAAGAAAAACATGGAAGTGGAGTGTTCGAATCCATACTCATGGTTATTAAAAATACAATTTCTATATGCCTTACACCTCTCGACCATGTTTCTACGTTAGCAAGAAAGAGGCTTGTGTTTAGGTTAGGCTGGTCAATACGTTTTGCAAAGGGGCTCGGTTTAGCTCTGACGCACCACAGGTGCGAGAAGGGAGCAAAACACTTTTTTCTCTCTCCCTCTGTGTGTCTATTTATCTATCTATCTATCTATCTATCTATCTATATATATATATATATATATATATCTATATCTATATCTATATCTATATATATATATATATATATATATATATATATATAACGCTATTTGTGAATGCCATAACCACCCTAATTTTCAGCGGATTGAGACGAAAATTGACACAAACATTAATTGTTGAAATATCTTGATGAGTTCGTTAACCAGAATAATCAGATGAAAATGTTCAAAATGACGGCCCTTCAAACTCTTAAAAACTTCCAAGGGAACCAAATTTCGCCCATAAATAGGTATTCAGAAAGTTTGAATAACTTTTCCTCTTTTACTGAAATATTTGTGTGCAGGGACTTATTGAAATATTGGACCCGATTAATCGCCTAAAGAAGGTTCACGCCCTTTCGCTACAATCAGGCTTTTTTTTTTTTTGCAGGAGGGGGTTACTTTCCTATCGGAACAAGATGATTATTAGTGATGATATGGAATTACACATTGAAAGTGAAGTAACTTGTGAAACGTGTTATTTGAAAGAATAATATAATAAATGTGCTTTTCCCTAACACAGAGAACTGTAAATAATGTATTTCGAGTTCGGGAGTGTGAATGGCGAGAAGTGTTATTTGATTTGCTTTTTAGTAACACATTGAATTGCAAATAAAGGTAGGTAACATTAGTGGTAAGTAAAACAATAATAATAATAATAATAATAATAATAATAATAATAATAATAATAGGTGCTGTTTGTGGCAAGGCAATATCTTCCTCAATTCTTCTTCAAACGTAATGATTGTAACGCCATATCTCCCTTACAAACAAAATATTAGCAATTTATATCGAGAGAAGTTGTAAGCTATAGTGATGAGAGCAACGTTGGACAGTATGCACTCATAGTACTCAGAAAAATATGCGATTTCAATGAAAAATGAACGAAGAGTCATTGTCATGAGTAGTCATGGGGCCACGGCAAGTCCCTCTTTAGGCAAAACGTCAATAACTTATATCGAGAGAACAGGAGGTGATAGTGAGATGGGACCAACGTTGGACACCGTGGACCCATAAGGCGCATCGAAAAAAATTACGGGGGGGGCGCCAGCCAGCCTTACTTCTTTCCATATAATATAAAAATCTATTGTCGAAATACGCACACGAGTTAGCTAGTAATATTTCATATTACAGTATTATTATTATTATTATCGACAGCGTCTTTTCATTACGTGTGCATGTTTGAGATGAAGCCAAAGAGAAGATCCATCATTCGTAGAAAGAATAAGAATAGTCAGTTACTTTAACTGTGAACGACAGCGAAAAATACGAAAAGAGTGAGTGCCTGTAGCGAAAAGAAATAATACTTTCTCTCAAATGGATAAAAAAATCAAGCCAAGATAGATTCGAACTCGCATGGACGGCCGGACAAGCCAGTGCTTGGTCCACTATTTTTTTTAACTGACTCACCGAACGTGTTTCAGTAACTGACTTATTGCTAATTTTACTTGCTTCAGTCGTTTAACTTGCATTTTCTAATAACTTATAACGACAGGGACACGAACAGAGAAACATCGAGAGCAGTTAAAAATCATAGATGCTCTCCCGCCGGGAATCGAACCCGGGACACCGTACACCAAAGCCGCACGTGCTAGCCACTAGACCAGCGGGGAGGCCACCGCTCGTTCTCTGTGTCGTTAGGGATTACGACCACTGTATTGCCAGCTATCACTTCTGTGGGTTGTATACTATGATCACATGTTTCTTCTTTGCTGGAAGAGTTAAACCTACATTCTATGTAATACATGAGGTATTTAGACCTACATGCTCTTCATATAATGTAATTAAAGGGTCATGCTGGGAATAAAAAAAGAACATTCCTTGGACAAAACGGAAACTATTGGCATCAGAAATATTTATCTAAGAGGCATGCGCAGTAGTATATTTCAGAATAGTTATTGTTTAGCTCAGTAAACGAAGAAAGGGGTATACAAAAGCAAATATGTCGCGTCAGCGAGAGCGACCAGAGTTGACAGAGGCGGAAGCAGATGTGTAGTAATACAACAACTTGATTAAATTGATAATTGGCTCTTTATTCTGTAGTAGATCGTATCACAACTTTACGGGAGAGCTGAGAAAGACTTACTAACGCTATCGTATAGTAAGCTTTAATAACACGATCATATAGATACAAATGGATGTAACTGTGAGTACTACAACTTGGATTTAACGAAAGCCGTTTAGATATTCAGTGGTTTGCAGGGTTGTATAAGACACAAAAAGATAAGACACAATACAATTCTTCATACCTCAGCTTCCAGTAGTTAGATACATGCAATTTCTGGTTAGATACTGAAACTGCTGTCGGATTTTAATACATGACGTATTGCAGGATACAAAATGCTTTGCATTACTTGTTTGTTTGTAGACAGCTACTAGCTTAGTGTTCTGAAAGGTTGTGTATAAACTAGGGATAGCCAATTCCGGAATTATTACTTTTCGGACTCCCGAAAGTAAAACCGGAGAAATTCCGGAATTCGGAAAATTCCAATTTTGGATTAATTCCGGAATTCGGAGAAATCCGGAATTTAGAAACTTCTGATTTCGATAACATTCTGGAATTCGGAACAATCCGGATTTTTTTCGAAATCCGGAGTTTTTCTCAATTCCTGAATTTTCTAAATTCCGGATTCTTCCCGAGTTCCGAAATTCTTCTGAATTAGGGAGTTTAACTGAATTCCATAATTTTCCGAAATCCGGAAAGTGAAAGTGCCGCTTCGGAATAATGAATTAATTTTGGTTAATATGAATCGTGGCGGAAATAAGTCTTTGACCAGGTAATGGCGACTGCTTTGAAAGAAATAGAGAGTATGAGAATTCAATCTGTCATATTTGTAGTTTCGTGTGGAGAAAAAACAAACTTGTGAACCAACGGTTTAAGAAAAAACTCAAGTTATTCATGTAAACTTTGCCGACATCATAAAAGAAATATGAAAGACATTTTGAATCGAAGAAATATAACATACAAGTTTGCAAGTGGATACAAAGAAACCTAACGTAACCAGACAAAAAACGAATCGTTCACCGCCTAGCAATCGCGGTTCAGTGGTCAAGGTGCTTGTGCGAATGCACGTTGTATCTTTTTTTTAATTTAGGATTTTTGATGGCGATTGATCGGCGATAACATACGTTTTATTATATTCAAATATTTGAATACTCGGATGTTTGAATACTTGAACTATCAAATCTTCAGGAATAATAATAGTATTAATAATAATAATAATAAACTAATAATAATTATTATTATCTCGTAGAAGATTAAAAGCTAGGAGCTAATTATAGCTCAGGTCATACCATTACAAGTGACATTTGGAAAGAATATTTCGGTTTGGTTTAATGTTGCCCACGACAAGAGGAATTTCTTATCTCGTTTCTAAAACAAACAAAATAACATGAGAATTAACATTTTACATTCGAGACTGGACAAGGCTAACTCAAAATTTTCGTCTCTCCTTGGAGATGAGAATCGAGACGAGACGAAAAGTATCGTAAACATTTCCCGTCTTGTCTCGAGTCTCGAAATAGTGTATGTCCATTCTTTAAGTAACAATTGCTCTGTAGACTGAATCTCATAGGCTATTTCGTTACATTGTATTTCAGAGCTCATTGAATTATGCTCTGTGTAGGTATTTTTGTAGCAAATCTTTTATATTTACCTCTGCATATCCTAAAAATTAGTTTATTATATGCCTTACTGTTGCGTGATATTCAGTTATATTTATTACAGTTATTTTCCTTAAAATATACAGTAGAATACTTTCTACATGAAACTTCAATCTAACGTTCTAGTTTAAAATGTTGGTAGCAGCAGAGGTGTGTCTTGAAGGTACGGAAACCTTTCCCCGAAATATACTTTTAAGTAAGTTTTGCCAAATTTCAGGGCAAGTTTAAAACTTTTATTGTTATTATTATTATTATTATTATTATTATTATTATTATTATTATTATTATTATTATTATTATTATTATTATTATTATTATTATTATTATTATTATATCAACACCGTGTATAATCTTTAAAAGATATACGGTTTGTATCTGAATAGTAAAAGCTAATTGACTGTCGATCTCGGTCGTCGAGAAGTCTTCAGGAGGGAAGGACATCGGTCACGTTCTGGGTTTGAGTTCCGAAGGGGCAAGTATTCGGGCTCGAGCCAAAAATTCTTAAAAGTTATAGGCTTCAGCCAAACATGTTCAAAACAGCTGGGACCGTGTTTAGGCTTCTCAACGGGTCGAGCGGCTCGGCTCACAGCTCCTTCACTTTTGAACCGAACCGAGCCAACAGCTCACCCAACCGAGCCCATTCTCAGTTTCCGCACTTTCACTACTCGTATTATACAGTAATTTCGCCATGCAAGTTCAATAGTATAATAATAGTAATAATAATAATAATAATAATAATAATAATAATAATAATAATAATAATAATAATAATAATAATAAATTTTTTTCATCGGTCCTGCGCGGAAAGTGAGAATTAAATCAATCACATGTGTAGTCAAGGTAAGGAGAAAAGCCTAAACTGAATAAGACATTGAAGCGGGTTACAAGCTGGGAATAAGAATAGTGCAAGGCGTAAATAAAGGACGACACTGAAAGAGAAATCTAGAAACATCAGGTAAACGGAGACTCGCTCGCTCGTTCAGCTCGTTTTAACCCGTTTTGAAATAATGGCCTGATTAGACTGGAAAGCGAAAGCCATGAGAAATGTAAGCACTAATGTGGAATACTTTTAGTGTTGCTCACGACAGGGGTGCGTCTCGTCTCGTAATTTTAGTGCATCTCGTGGGGCAATTTTTGTGTATCTCGTCTCGTCTAGATAACGAGAAGACAATAGTTTTTTTTATTATTATTACGAGACAGCCTCAAATGTCGTAATCACCAATATAAGTATATACTGTAGTTATTAAAATCGGTTTGGGTACAAAACCTCGCGGCCAGAACCTCGCGGCGACAACCTCGCGGACCAAAACCTCGCCTGGCCATAAACCTCGGCTCCCAAAACCTCGCGGTCCAAAATCTCGCCGGGCCAAAACCTCGTCTTCCAAAACCTCGCGCCCCAAAATATCGCCATACCCAAAATCTCGCCTGACAAAAATGTAAATGTTCCAACAGATGATAAGGATGACGGTATAAAAGACGCTGTTTCAGAAGAAGTATCACGGTATTTGACCAAGTCCCGCGATACCACATGAAAATTCTATTTCTGTATTAGAGGATTTCAATGTGAAGGTAGAGCGACAGGTAGTGATGTGAGGTGGAAAATTTTCCGCGGAAAATTTTCCGCTGTTTTTCCGGAAAATTTTCCGTTCTAAAAAATATCAGTAACCAAGTAACAATTCCTCAGCAATCATAAAATTGGTTGAATTCATATATACAAATGTAAAAAAGTGAAAGATCTTTTAAAGAATCTGAAAATTTTCATGGCTCAGGCAACTTTCAGTAGAATGTAGGAACAAGTTAAACAATTTTTCATGAATCAAAATATTTTCTGTCTTATATTGAAAAATTGAAGGACTTTTTATGAGTTGGAAAATTTTCATAATTTTGAAGCAACAAGTAAAACTAATTTTTGTGAATCGGAAAGTTTTATTGCTCTGTAGAAACAAGTGAAAAGAATTTTCATAGATCGGAAAATTTTCATCACGATGTAGAAACAAGTGGAAAAAACTTTTCATAAGCCGGAAATTTTGGATATTATGTATAGTGATGTTAGGTGGAAAATTTTCCACTATATTTAACTACACATTCAGCTACAAAATTGAATTTCTGTAGAGGAAAGTTAGTTAGCAACAAATTATAATTTTCCAATTAGCTTTCGGGAACCGGAAAATTTTCTAATATATCAAGTTGGGAAGTAAACTCTTACACAGTGTTTCTCTCTCTCTTCATCTGCGAGCTCCTTCGTTGCTAAGCGGTTAGCATATGCACCTTTGGCATGGAAGACCTGGCTTCGATTCCCAGCGGGAGCTCATGTAGTTCGGATTTCACGTTAATCGGTTGGTGTCGTCTTATAAGTCTCACTGCTGAAAGGGACGTTAAACTCAAAATCAACTCAATTCAACTCCTCTCTCTCTCTCTCTCTCTCTCTCTGTGTGTGTGTGTGTGTGTGTGTGTGTGTGTGTGTATGCAAAGTGCAGAGAACATGAGTTCGTAGAGTACAAATATCCCATTCTATTATTTAAAATTTCAATTTATTAAAAGTCTGAATGTTTTCCGATTAATAAAAACATGCTCCACTTACTCCTACATCGTTGTTTAGCCGTAAAATTTATTAGTAATAAATATTGTCTTAAAAATTTTCATGAAGTGAAAATCTAACGATTTTTCATTTCAAGAATGTTTCAAAAACTTCAATGCGTTCTTCCCTCAGAATCCACCTATGATCTTACAATATTAGATTTCGTCAGTTTAATACGCATAAGACGGTTTTCTCAAAGCTTTACCACTTTTATAGATTTACATACTGCAATATTTATAAATAAGTAGATATAATAGAGAGAGAGAGAGAGAAACACTATGTAAATTTTTACGTCCCAACTTGAAATATTAAAAAATTTTCTGGTTCCCGAAATCTAATTGGAAAATTATAATTTGTTACTGTCTAATTTTCCTCTACAGGAATTGTATGTCTCAATGTGAAGTTAAATATAGTGGAAAGTTTTCCACCTGACATCACTATACATAATATCCTAAACTGTCCGGATTATGAAAAGTGTTTTCACTTGTTTCTACATCATGATGAAAATTTTCCGATTCATGAAAATTCCTTACATTTGTTTCTACAGAGCAATAACACTTTCCGATTCACAAAAAGTTGTTTTACTTTTTGCTTCAAAGTAATGATGAAAATTTTCCGACCCATAAAAAGTTCTTCAATTTTTCCATTCAAGACACAAAATATTTCGATTTATGAAACATTGTTTCACTTCTTCCTACATAGTACTGAAAATTGTGTGACCCATGAAAATTTTCAGATACTTTAAACGATCTTTCACTTTTGAACATCTTTATAAATGATTTAAATCAATTTTATGAATACTGAGGAACTGTTACTTGATCACTGATATTTATTAAGAACGGAAAATTTTCCGGAAAAATATAGAAGAAAATTTTCCACCTCACATCACGGCTATACACCGATGTAGGAATAAGTGGAGCATGTTTTTACGAATCGGAAAATTTTCCAGAAAATTTTCTGGAAAATTTTCATCACTGGTGACAGGATGTTTTTTAACTGGTTATAGGGAAAGAAAGTCTGCATAAGGAAAGTAATGACAACTAACGGGGTTAGTTTCGTGAACTTTGAAACATCCTTTGAACAACTTTGAAAACTTCAAATTTTAACAAAAATCTAATAATATTTATGAAAGTATGAAATAATATATGAGTTTTTACGACGTCCTTTGATTATGTCCTGTAGGTTAAAGAAGACGTAGATAACCAGGATGAAGGAAATGATCGAATAAAGAAAGTGGGAGGAAACGGGAATAACCCGAGAAAGCCTACGCACACGATGTTTTGTATCATCATCATCATCATCATCATCATATTATTATTATTATTATTATTATTATTATTATTATTATTATTATTACTATTATTACTATTATTATTTGTAATGTGGAATTGCATATTAAGAAACCCATTGGGTAAATGTTAAAGAAAAGTTTCATTCGCGGCGAGGTTTTGGCCGCGCGATGTTTTGGCCCGGCGAGATTTTCTCCCGCAAAGTTTTGGGCGGCGAGGTTTTGGCCACGCGAGGTTTGGGCGGCGAGGTTTTGGCCCGGCGAGATTTTGTCCCGCGAGGTTTTGAGCGGCGATGTTTCGGCCGCGAGGTTTTGTCCGTATCCCCTTAAAATCAAGGCTGAAACCTGCACGGTCGAATTCTTGAGCCCAAGCAGAAGACCAACCCGGGTATTGATATCAACCGGCTCGGCTCGTATCAACTGAGCGAACAGCTCGAGTCGGCTCGGTTGGGATGAGCCCATGACCAGAGCCGGCTCAGTTGGTACGAGCCATCGACTCAGCTTAATTGAGCCGATAGCTCGAGCTTTCTCGGTTGGGATGGGTCACCTACTCGCCTCATATAAACCGGTTCGAGCCAGCTAAGTTGAAACTAGTCCATCGGCACGATTCGACTCAGCTCAATTAAGCCGATGGCTCAAATCGGCTCGGTTGGGTGAGCTGTTGGCTCGGTTCGGTTCAAAAGTGAAGGAGCTGTGAGCCGAGCCGCTCGACCCGTTGAGAAGCCTAAACACGGTCCCAGCTGTTTTGAACATGTTTGGCTGAAGCCTATAACTTTTAAGAATTTTTGGCTCGAGCCCGAATACTTGCCCCTTCGGAACTCAAACCCAGAACGTGACCGATGTCCTTCCCTCCTGAAGACTTCTCGACGACCGAGATCGACAGTCAATTAGCTTTTACTATTCAGATACAAACCGTATATCTTTTAAAGATTATACACGGTGTTGATATAATAATAATAATAATAATAATAATAATAATAATAATAATAATAATAATAATAATAATAATAATAATAATAATAATAATAATAATAATAATAATGACAATAAAAGTTTTAAACTTGCCCTGAAATTTGGCAAAACTTACTTAAAAGTATATTTCGGGGAAAGGTTTCCGTACCTTCAAGACACATCTCTGCTGCTACCAACATTTTAAACTAGAACGTTAGATTGAAGTTTCATGTAGAAAGTATTCTACTGTATATTTTAAGGAAAATAACTGTAATAAATATAACTGAATATCACGCAACAGTAAGGCATATAATAAACTAATTTTTAGGATATGCAGAGGTAAATATAAAAGATTTGCTACAAAAATACCTACACAGAGCATAATTCAATGAGCTCTGAAATACAATGTAACGAAATAGCCTATGAGATTCAGTCTACAGAGCAATTGTTACTTAAAGAATGGACATACACTATTTCGAGACTCGAGACAAGACGGGAAATGTTTACGATACTTTTCGTCTCGTCTCGATTCTCATCTCCAAGGAGAGACGAAAATTTTGAGTTAGCCTTGTCCCGTCTCGAATGTAAAATGTTAATTCTCATGTTATTTTGTTTGTTTTAGAAACGAGATAAGAAATTCCTCTTGTCGTGGGCAACATTAAACCAAACCGAAATATTCTTTCCAAATGTCACTTGTAATGGTATGACCTGAGCTATAATTAGCTCCTAGCTTTTAACCTTCTACGAGATAATAATTATTATTAGTAGTTTATTATTATTACTATTATTATTCCTGAAGATTTGATAGTTCAAGTATTCAAACATCCGAGTATTCAAATATTTGAATATAATAAAACGTATGTTATCGCCGATCAATCGCCATCAAAAATCCTAAATTAAAAAAAAAAATACAACGTGCATTCGCACAAGCACCTTGACCACTGAACCGCGATTGCTACGCGGTAAACGATTCGTTTTTTGTCTGGTTACGTTAGGTTTCTTTGTATCCACTTGCAAACTTGTATGTTATATTTCTTCGATTCAAAATGTCTTTCATATTTCTTTTATGATGTCGGCAAAGTTTACATGAATAACTTGAGTTTTTTCTTAAACCGTTGGTTCACAAGTTTGTTTTTTCTCCACACGAAACTACAAATATGACAGATTGAATTCTCATACTCTCTATTTCTTTCAAAGCAGTCGCCATTACCTGGTCAAAGACTTATTTCCGCCACGATTCATATTAACCAAAATTAATTCATTATTCCGAAGCGGCACTTTCACTTTCCGGATTTCGGAAAATTATGGAATTCAGTTAAACTCCCTAATTCAGAAGAATTTCGGAACTCGGGAAGAATCCGGAATTTAGAAAATTCAGGAATTGAGAAAAACTCCGGATTTCGAAAAAAATCCGGATTGTTCCGAATTCCGGAATGTTAACGTAATCAGAAGTTTCGAAATTCCGGATTTTTCCGAATTCCGGAATTAATCCAAAATTGGAATTTTCCGAATTCCGGAATTTCTCCGGTTTTACTTTCGGGAGTCCGAAAAGTAATAATTCCGGAATTGGCTATCCCTAGTTTATACACAACCTTTCAGAACACTAAGCTAGTAGCTGTCTACAAACAAACAAGTAATGCAAAGCATTTTGTATCCTGCAATACGTCATGTATTAAAATCCGACAGCAGTTTCAGTATCTAACCAGAAATTGCATGTATCTAACTACTGGAAGCTGAGGTATGAAGAATTGTATTGTGTCTTATCTTTTTGTGTCTTATACAACCCTGCAAACCACTGAATATCTAAACGGCTTTCGTTAAATCCAAGTTGTAGTACTCACAGTTACATCCATTTGTATCTATATGATCGTGTTATTAAAGCTTACTATACGATAGCGTTAGTAAGTCTTTCTCAGCTCTCCCGTAAAGTTGTGATACGATCTACTACAGAATAAAGAACCAATTATCAATTCAATAAAGTTGTTGTATTACTACACATCTGCTTCCGCCTCTGTCAACTCTGGTCGCTCTCGCTGACGCGACATATTTGCTTTTGTATACCCCTTTCTTCGTTTACTGAGCTAAACAATAACTATTCTGAAATATACTACTGCGCATGCCTCTTAGATAAATATTTCTGATGCCAATAGTTTCCGTTTTGTCCAAGGAATGTTCTTTTTTTATTTCCAGCATGACCCCTTTATTACATTATATGAAGAGCATGTAGATCTAAATACCTCATGTATTACATAGAATGTAGGTTTAACTCTTCCAGCAAAGAAGAAACATGTGATCATAGTATACAACCCACAGAAGTGATAGCTGGCAATACAGTGGTCGTAATCCCTAACGACACAGAGAACGGGCGGTGGCCTCCTCGCTGGTCTAGTGCCTAGCACGTGCGGCTTTGGTGTACGGTGTCCCGGGTTCGATTCCCGGCGGGAGAGCATCTATGATTTTTAACTGCTCTCGATGTTTCTCTGTTCGTGTCCCTGTCGTTATAAGTTATTAGAAAATGCAAGTTAAACGACTGAAGCAAGTAAAATTAGCAATAAGTCAGTTACTGAAACACGTTCGGTGAGTCAGTTAAAAAAAATAGTGGACCAAGCACTGGCTTGTCCGGCCGTCCATGCGAGTTCGAATCTATCTCGGCTTGATTTTTTTTATCCATTTGAGAGAAAGTATTATTTCTTTTCGCTACAGGCACTCACTCTTTTCGTATTTTTCGCTGTCATTCACAGTTAAAGTAACTGACTATTCTTATTCTTTCTACGAATGATTGATCTTCTCTTTGGCTTCATGTCAAACATGCACACGTAATGAAAAGACGCTGTCGATAATAATAATAATAATACTGTAATATGAAATATTACTAGCTAACTCGTGTGTGTATTTCGACAATATAATTTTATATTATTATATGGAAAGAAGTAAGGCTGGCTGGCGCCCCCCCCCGTAATTTTTTTCGATGCGCCTTATGGGTCCACGGTGTCCAACGTTGGTCCCATCTCACTATCACCTCCTGTTCTCTCGATATAAGTTATTGACATTTTGCCTAAAGAGGGCTCTGCCGTGGCCCCATGACTACTCATGACAATGACTTTTCGTTCATTTTTCATTGAAATCGCATATTTTTCTGAGTACTATGAGTGCATACTGTCCAACGTTGCTCCCATCACTATAGCTTACAACTTCTCTCGATATAAATTGCTAATATTTTGTTTGTAAGGGAGATATGGCGTTACAATCATTACGTTTGAAGAAGAATTGAGGAAGATATTGCCTTGCCACAAACAGCACCTATTATTATTATTATTATTAATATTATTATTATTATTATTATTATTGTTGTTGTTTTACTTACCACTAATGTTACCTACCTTTATTTGCAATGCAACGTGTTACTAAAAAGCAAATCAAATAACACTCCTCGCCATTCACACTCCCGAACTCGAAATACATTATTTACAGTTCTCTGTGTTAGGGAAAAGAACATTTATTATATTATTCTTTCAAATAACACGTTTCACAAGTTACTTCACTTTCAATGTGTAATTCCATATCATCACTAATAATCATCTTGTTCCGATAGGAAAGTAACCCCCTCCTGCAAAAAAAAAAAAAAGCCTGATTGTAGCGAAAGGGCGTGAACCTTCTTTAGGCGATTAATCGGGTCCAATATTTCAATAAGTCCCTGCACACAAATATTTCAGTAAAAGAGGAAAAGTTATTCAAACTTTCTGAATACCTATTTATGGGCGAAATTTGGTTCCCTTGGAAGTTTTTAAGAGTTTGAAGGGCCGTCATTTTGAACATTTTCATCTGATTATTCTGGTTAACGAACTCATCAAGATATTTCAACAATTAATGTTTGTGTCAATTTTCGTCTCAATCCGCTGAAAATTAGGGTGGTTATGGCATTCACAAATAGCGTTATATATATATATATATATATATATATATATATATATATATATATATATATATATATACAGATAGATAAATAGACACACAGAGGGAGAGAGAAAAAAGTGTTTTGCTCCCTTCTCGCACCTGTGGTGCGTCAGAGCTAAACCGAGCCCCTTTGCAAAACGTATTGACCAGCCTAACCTAAACACAAGCCTCTTTCTTGCTAACGTAGAAACATGGTCGAGAGGTGTAAGGCATATAGAAATTGTATTTTTAATAACCATGAGTATGGATTCGAACACTCCACTTCCATGTTTTTCTTTTTTACTTTTTGCAGCTACATCGGAACGTTCAATTTTTATTCTTTACTAATTGCAAATGGCGTTTACATTCAAAATATGAGGAATTTTGGTGGCACTTGTTCGGATATTCTTCTCTTTCCAAATGAAGAAAAGAATAAAAGCAATACGCAAAGACAAAAAGTATTATCAGTACTAAACATTACCAATAATAATTGCTACGAAAGACTAAATACGACCTCTTTTACCATCTCTCATGATCTTTATGTATTATAACAAAAATTTTTAAAAATGTCCTTGACGGGGATTCGAACTGGCGTCCTTTACATTTGTAAGCCAGCACCTTAACCACTACACCAAGATCATGGCGTGGTGAAAGTTTAGTTGTCGGCGTATTTGTTGTATTTGTGTTTTATGTTCCCACTTCGACAATTTTTACTCTTTTTCTAAGCTTAACAGCTGTTTCTTTCTTTCTCTTTTGGTGTCGTCCTTTATTTACACTATGCACTATTCGTATTCACAGCTTGTGCCCTTCTGCAATGTCTTATTCAGATTAAACTTTTCTTTTTGCCCCTCAGTAAACATTTGATTGATTTAATTCTCATACTCTCCACGGATGGAGCGCAGGAATGCCAGACTCGAAAAATAGGTGTACATTTACTTTCCTGACAGATAATACACGCCCCAACAGCAGAGATGGGGTGAGTCAATGAAAACTTGACCCACGACTAACTTACCCACCACAAATCGTGACCCACGACATACCAAGACCTACTCTTGTCCACCACCCACCGTGACCCACTCTGGTCTACCACCCACCATGACCCACTCTGATCCAATGCCTACCATGACTCGCTTCGACCCACTAATCATCATGAACCGACCACACCCACTGTGGCCCACACCGATTCATCAAAACTCATCGTCATCAATTCTGACCGATAATCCACGCTCTCTTTTCTACTGATTAAAGAGTTTACACTTGCAATAAAACAAAGCTTGAAGTTCTCACTAATCGGAGTTTGAATTTCTACGGTCAATCGCTCAAGCACCACTGTTACAATAACGGTGGATCTGACCTTTACGATATACAATGGTAAAGTTTCTCATGAGTCAAATTGAGATTTAATTTAATTATCATATATAATTATTGCCTTGTTGACTTACATATACTTTTCTCTGGAAAATAGGATGAAATTTGAAAGTCTCAAATCAAGGTAAAGTGGACCAACGTAAAGGAAAAAAAAAAGATTACATATAGTTAAGCAACCTATACAAATTTAAAATTCCCGTGTAACTAAACTTACAGTACAAATTTTATGTCCATTTTTCTCACAGCTTTTTGGCTTGATTGCCTTATGCTCTGAACGATCCATATAATAAACACAAGCTTCAGCAATTATTGCAATAGAAAGTACTAGATACAAAACACTGTGGTTTTTTGCATCTCAACAATTGTTTCTCAATTTGTTTCTCAACTAATATCGATCGTTTTCGATTATTTTTACAAACCAACCCACTATCAATTTTCAATATATAGAAAATGCCCTCCCTCAATAAAAGATAATTAAAAATGTTAGGACATGTTTTTTTTATTTTTAATAAAGAGTTAATATACTGAATTTCAGCTCTCTAAGTTGAACAGCTTGTGAGATACTAAATTTTTCGCAAAAATTTGGCCCCCCATTACAGAGTTGGAGTGGGTCAGTGGGTCGGTGGGTCAGTGGGTCAAGTTTTCTGAGTGGGTCAGTGGGTCGTGGGTCAACAGCATGTGACCCACTGTGACCCACTGCAACCCACCACCCACCATGACCCACTGTGACCCACCACCCACCGTGACCCACTGCGACCCACCACCCACCATGACCCACTGTGACCCACCACCCGCCGTGACCCACTGCGACCCACTACCCACCATGACCCACTGTGACCCACCACCCACCATGACCCACTGCGACCCACCACCCACCGTGACCCACTGCGACCCACCGACTCAGTATGGTCTACCGACCCTCTCTGCTCAATGCATTGTAGACAGTATCTTCTGAAGACTGGTAAATTTGTCTCTGTTTTACTTTCAAGACTTTCATTTCCCTTCCTTTTCCACTTGTTTCTGTCTACCTACCTGAGGTGAGTATATGTAACCAAGTGAAAAAAGAAATTCAGGCACTTTTGGATATTGATATTTTTAATTGTATTAATAGCAATAGGACTTACACTACAACTTGGCTTTCGAGACCTGTGAGTTTTTAGAGCTAACTACTGGAAAAAAATACATTTTTGAATCACTGTAATATATAAAAAAAATTCATGTAACTATGTGTGCCTGATCATCACGGTCAAATTGCCAAGTCAAATGAAATTACTGTTGGTATATAGTTCGGCCTTAATCCAAATTGGGATGTTATGTTGCTTTTATTATAATGCATAATATCCTAAGGAGGTAGTGAGGATTCAAATTTTTGCGAAAAAAAAATGAGTATCTCGCAACCCGTTTAACTTACGGAGCTGAAATTCAGTGTATTAACTCTTTATTGAAAATAAACAGAATTTGTCCTAGCATTTTTAAAATTCTCCTTTATGTGGGGGAGGGGCACTTTTCTATATATGGAAAATTGGTAGTGAGTTGGTTTGTAAAAATTAGGGATGGGCACGAGCGAGTTCGAGCGAGTTTTCTATGAAATTCGACTCGACTCGAAACAGACATGTTTGAACTCGACTCGAGAACTCGGCTCGAAAAATTTCCTCCAACTCGACTCGAATTTGGTTCGAGTTACAAGTTGAGCCAAATCGAGCCTAGTCGTGTGTGTAGTTCCAGTACTCTTTTCAAGTATTATACATATACAATACAATTATTATCAATGACACTACTACTACTACTACTACTACTTATTATTATTATTATTATTATTATTATTATTATTATTATTATTATTATTATTATTATTATTATTAATTATTAATTTCAGCACGCAAAGTGTCACACATGTAAATATTTTCGTGAAAGCAGAGAAATGAACTTGTTTTTCCGATTGCCTTTGTAAATAGCTGTGCGATTCTTCCTGTTATTTGAGGAGTGTCTGCAAATTTTGACTACCATAGCTTTGCTCAAATAAATGACACACTACCGCAGAAAAGTAATATCGTTCTTCTCCTATTTTTATTGCCTCCTATAAAAAAGGAAAGAGCTTAAAACTATTCAGTAAAGAAAAGTCTGAACCTCTGTAGGGAGGGACCTCTGATTACAGATTCCGTTTGGTGGTAACTTGTTTACTTGCAAAGTTGCAGGGCTGTTGAACAATAAACCACACATGTTCAGTTGCAGTCCAGTCTAAATCTGTAAGAACGTTTGCCTCCAATGAATAAGATAAAAGAGAATTTCCGGCCATACAAAATATGAAGAAGCGAAGTCATCACTTTATTTACCATGATGTGTGTGGGGGGGGAGGGCGGTAGCTCAGTAGTAGAGCGTTCACCTCCGGTGCTTGGGGTCCCTAGTTCGATCACAGCTCGCGCCGTGTGGACTTTGTGGTGGACAAACACCGTGCTCGTGGGTTTTCTCGGGATTCTCCCGTTTCCTCACACTTTCTTCATTCCACCATTTCACTCATCTCTCATCATCACCGCCTCCTTTAGCCTAACCGGCAAAACCGTGGGACATAAAACTTAAAGATTCATTTCGTTTTTACCATGATACGAGAGGATTTAGCGAACATCATGATAATTGTCACTTCTCGTAAAATTAAGTTATTAGGTGGACCGGATTGGTATTAAACCACAAGGGAAACTTGTTTGGTATGTGTCATTGTATCGAATTGCATAGGAATGATGAACTTTCTTTTCATACTTCCTCGAAAGTCAGAAAATGTGGCATACAATTATGTTTCCACGAGCTGCCCATATTATACAAATAACAACATTGTTATCCGGAATAGGCTTTTTATAATATTGTTAATAATAATAATAATAATAATAATAATAATAATAATAATAATAATAATAATAATAATAATAATAATAATAATAATAATAATAATAATATGTAGAAACTAGATGACGATTATTCTTCTCGCAAGAAATTCTAAATATGAGGAATTTAAAAATACCATAGGAAAATTATAAAGCTAAAGACAATATAGGACTATTACTAAAGAGTATTATGAAGATAATTTAAAGTTAAGTATGATTTCTTTTGTCACTAGAATTCTTTATAATGATTGATACTAACAGAAAAACAGACTAATAAACCAATATGTTAATACTGAAAAATTAGTAATTTCTCCACATAGTCTATGATAAGATATTCAGAAAAGTGATCAATTTTGAATTATCCCTTTTATTAATCATTCATAATGGGAGCCATTTCAACACAGCTATACACAGTCACATATATAAAGACAAGGAGGTTTAATGTTGATAATTATGGTTGGAGGGGTTATTCGAGATATATATATGATAAAATATTGGAAAATATGGTAAATTTTATGTATTAATTAATTAATTACGAGTATTCATAACGTGGGAGCTGCTTCAACACGGCTATAGCATAAAGGTGTATACCAGGAGATAAATTGATGCCCACATCAATTTGATTAAAGATGGGTTACATGAGACACATCATGTATAGGCCTATATCCATCTTAGAATACCCCGGCAACCCTGTTTTTTTTTTTTTTCTGTTCTGGAGTTAGCAGTTATCTGAATCACCGCGGTGCTCCGCCCGTATTTAGGGTTGTCAACGGATCGAGTGGCTCGGCTCACAGCTCATCTACTATCGAGCCGAACCGAGAAATGAACCAAGTCAACACCTCACCTAACCGAGACGGCAAAAACCGATGGCTCACTAGGGCCGAACCGAACCGATTCGGTGGCTCATCCCGAACAAGTCGGCTCAGGCCATCGGCTCAATTGAGCCGAGCCGATGGCTCATTCCAACCGAGCCGGCTCGAGCTGTTTGCTCAGTTGAACCGAGCCGAGCCCGTTGACATCACTACCCGGGTTGGGCTTCTGTTTAGGTTCAGAAATACGATCGTGCAGGTCTCATCCTTGATGGTAAAAACTACAGTATATACATATATTGGTGCTCACGACATTTGAGGCTGTCCTTTTATTTAAAAAAATCTATTGTGCTCTCGTTATCGAGACGAGATGAGATGCAAGCAGTGTCCCCTCTCGTGAGCAACACTAAAAGTATTCCACAGTACGGCTAACATTTCTCATGGCTTTCGTTTACAGTTTAATCAGGCCATGATTTCAAATCGAGCTAAAACGAGCTAAACGAGCGAGCCATGTACCAAACTTGACTCGACTCGAAACTCGATCTCAAAAACAGTAACTCAGCTCGAAACTCGACTCGAGAAAACAACCTTTCACACGGCTCGAAACTCGACTCGAATTCGAGTCGAGTTTCGAGTCGAGTCGAGTTTCAGCTCGACTCGTGCCCTACTCTAGTAAAAATGATCGAAAACGATCGATGTTATTTAAGAAAAAAAATCAGAAACAAAAAATACAGTGCTTGGCTTCATATATCCATTGTTTTCTGTTATAATAATTGCTGAAGCTTATGTTTATTATATGGAGCGCTTACAGCACAGGACAATCAACCCTTAAAGTTGTGAGAAAAATAGGCATAAAATTTGTACTGTAAGCTTAATTACACGGAACTTTTAAGTTTGGATTGTACGCATAATTGTATGAAAAATTTTATACTTTTTTCCTTTATGTTGGTCTACTTACTTTGATTTGGAACTTTGAAATTTCATCCTTTTTTCCACTGAAAAGTATTGATAATTCAACAAGGAAATAATTATATTATGATAATTTAATTGAAATTTATCGTAATTTGGCACATGGCAAACAGCAGTGTGGTAATTGAAGGGGAAGGAGGGAAATTCCCATTCACCTCTGAACACTTTCCAGGAACCTCGTTACCTTTCGCTTTCTAGACGGGGGAGGAAACTTGGTAATGGTATCAAACCTTCATGTGTAACTACAAAAATTAAATTTATAAACAAATAAGAAATCATCAGTTTATCAGGCTTTAATTGATAATTTATTCACAAGATTCCCTATCAAAGGTGTGGTAGATGAAGTTTCTGTTCTACATGGGTTGACATTGCCAACTGACATGGTCGATATGGAAAAGATGTTGTATGGTGATGGAGAGATGATACTTCTTGCTGAGTATTTCAAACCTGACCAAGAAAAATCGTTATCAGACTTGAGTCTAACAAGTAGATTGTCGATGAGAAGTTGCAGAAATCGGGTAGAAGTATTATCAATTTCCACGACAGAGTGCAAATGGGGATTTCTCCTTATGAATTTACAGATGACATATTAGAAATAGACTAAGTGCTCAAACATTGTCTAACTTGTTGCTCATCAATGTTAATGACCCACCGCTAGACAAGTTCGAAATAGACGAGCTAGTTATTTCTTGGCTGAAGGATGGACATCATTCCGCTGCGGACGATTTACCACGAAAAAGTTACCAACAGGAAATAAATCAGATTTCAAATTTGTTTTAAGGTGAAAAATTACGAGTTACGGAAAATGTATACTTGTATTACTAATGGCTAATTACTTATGTTATTCAGCTTTATATCTAATTTTTAGTAAGTCTCTTCTTTGCTTTAGGTAAACTACTTTGAATAAATATTCATAATAATTGCAATTATGCATATTTGTAACTTATATTTAACGTGGTGTTTTAGTGATTACACAAATTACAATTATGAGCATGCTTTATGGAAATGCTCTCACATAGGGTACCAGACCACCTTTTTACACTATGAAAAACTGATTTTTCAAGTTTTTTGTGAGAAAAATACTGTGAACTGAGAAACCATAACCTTTTCCATATTGTTCAGGGATATTTTCCTGCGAATAGAAGTTTCTTGGGGAATGCGTTCACAAATTAACACTTGCAAGAATACTCTCTTAGTACATTTTAGGCACACACTAATTTCCCCCCACCTCGAACTGCTTCAATTTCCTCACTGACAAACACTTTACCATTTTATATCGTAAAGGTCAGATCCACCGTTATTGTAACAGAGTTGTGCTTGAGCGATTGACTAGAAATTCAAACTCCGATTAGTGATAATTTCGCACTCTTGTTTTATTACAAGTGTAAACTCTTTAGTCAGTTCAGAAGAGGCCGCGGATCGTGTTCAGAGTTGGTGACGATGGATTTTGGTGAGTCAGAGTAGGTCAAAGTGGATGAGAGTAGTTCATGGTGGGTGATGGGTCAGAGTGGGTCACCGTTGGTGGTGGGTCATGGTGGGTGGTGGGTCAGTGGGTCACCGTGGGTGGTGGGTAGTGCTCTCAAACGGGTCGGGTCGGGTCAGCTCGGGTCGGGATACGGGTCGGGTCGGGTCAGGTCAACTCGGGTCGGGTTATCGGGTCGGGTCAGTCGGGTCAGCTCGGGTCGGGTTGTCGGGTCAGGCTAATCGGGTCGGGTTGTCGGGTCGGGTCAGTCGGGTCAACTCGGGTCGGGTCGGGTTGTCGGGTCGGGTCAATCGGGTCAGCTCGGGTCGGGTTGTCGAGTCGGGTCAATCGGGTCAGCTGGGGTCGGGTTATCGGGTCGGGTTATCGGGTCGGGTCACTCGGGTCGGGTCAATCGGGTCAGCTCGGGTCGGGTCACTCGGGTCGGGTCGGTCGGGTTATCGGGTCGGGTCAGTCGGGTCAGTTCACTTTGGTCAACTGAGTTTAGGTTGAGTTTAAACTCGGCTGGAGTCGAAAGCTGCTGTTTTTCACTAGCTGCCTAATTAAAAATAGCAATTTTCAACTGATTTTATAGAAACCATAAAACTATTTTGAACACTTGCAGCGAGTGTTTTTATGATAAATGCTTATTTTTGTACTTGTGTGTAGTGTTGTAAAAAAACGTTTTTTTTCTGTGAAGTTTTTTTTCAATAAAAAACATCGTTCTTTTTCATGTTTTTTTCAAATGTCTGTTTTTTTTTCTGGCAACTATTATTTATTGATTTACGTTGCAGATTATTGAAATAATCAACAGAACTTGAGTCGAAGCCCTCGTAACTTACAAATCTTTTGTTTCTTTGTACATATATACTAGCAAAATTGTGTGATTATTCCTTTCGGCCCCAGATCATTTTTGGCGTTTTCCTACATTTCCAGTTAGTGACTTATTGAACAAAAACCATTCATTCGATTGATATGGTTAAGACCTTGTTTTTTAGAAAATAGATGTGACTATTTTTTGGTGTAAGTTACATTGCAATGTTGCCAATGGGTGGGAAATTATTGAGGGAAATGTAGGGGTAAAAATTTACAAAAAAATCCCTAACCGAATTTCAATTTTTTTGTATCTAGTACCACTCCTGCTATATGGGTTCAAATCACCTAAAAGAATCTTTGGTGTGTTGACAAGGTACAGTGAAATCCTGTAGTCGCTTGCTTCCATCCAAAGAGAGAAAGAAAAAATTCTGTCATACACATGAAATTTTGACACATTTTATGCCTCACAAGCAAAAGTCAAATATGCCGGGGCTACAACTTCTCTAATTATCCTATTGAAACTTTTTATGATGCGTTCTGTAGGGCAAAGAGGAAGCTTTCAGGTAGTGGTACGTTTGTTTCAATGTAGCCAGTAAGAGGGTAATATTAGAGGGGAAAAGGGATTTTTTCCGAATTTTTCACCTAAAAGTGGGAATTAATTGTTTTGGCTGGAAACACTGCCATCAGACAGACGAAAACTATCTAAAAATAAACCTTAGTACTCCAAGAATATATCCTACAAGTATCATCGCGATATATAACAAAGTAAGCATGAAATTAAAAAAAAATATCTCATTCTATCTCAGAAATTCACCATTTTCTTACCACTTACAGAACATGGTTTATTATAAACCTCAACTGTACTTTCCCTAATTATTCTAGTGAAACTTTTTATGGTGGCTGCTTAGGCTAAGAATGAGGCTCCTAGACACTGCTACGTTTGTTCGAATGTAGCCAACAAGAAGGAAATAATATAAATAAAAAAGGGAATTTTTTTCCAAAATTTGCCCCTAAAATCTGGAATTAAAATTTTCTATATCTGGCAACACTGCTATTAGACACACACAAACTATCTTAAAATAAGATTTGGTATCCCTCTAATATATCCTACAAGTAGTATGACGATATCTAATAAAGTAAGCATGTCAATAAAAAATATCATTCTACCTTTAAAAAAAATCATATTAAATAGTTATCTTCCCAATTAGAGAACAAGGTCTACTGTAACCTCAACTGTACTTCCCCTAATTATCCTATTGAAACTTTCTATAGTGCGTTGTGTAAAGCAAAGACGAGACTTCCAGATACTGGTACGTTTGGTCCGATATAGCCAACAAGAGAGAAATAATAGAGACAAAACAGATATTTTTTCCAAAATTTCCCCCTAAAATCTGGAAATAAAATTTTCTGTATCTGGTAATACTGCTACCAGACAGACGTAAACTATCTTAAATTAAACATTGGTACACCGCTAATATATTCTACAAGTGTTATGACGATATTTAAGGAACAAAACTTGTAATTACCAAAAATATATTACGGTAAACAGAAAAGTAGGGAAAAACTAGAAAAATCAAGGGTTAGAACCTAAATATGAATTCTTCGTGCGTTCCCTAATTATCCCATTGTAACGATCTGAACTTGCGTTTCTTAAGTAAGGACAAATGTTCGATTGGCGTAAGTTGACTTGCACTCGGACATATAGGTACGGATTTATAAATAAAAATTTCTAATTTTTGCCCAAATTTAGGAAAATTTTAATTTCCCTAATTGGCAACACAGCGCGCAGGCCCGTCCAATTGATGTCATCAGTTAGGTATCCATCTGAGGTATCTACTTGGCAAGACTTGAGGATGTCTTTCTACAACGAAGGAAGCTACAGGGAAAAAAGTAGTAAAGGAAATTCGTAATCAGAAAATTCTCGCATTTTTGACTGAGGTGAAATTTGAGAAGGAAATTCGACACCAGAAGAAAAAAATTAATATAATAAACTATAGTCCAACCATATTTTGCAAGAATATCCCGATATCTTAATTAGTGTCCACACAGGAGTGGATTAAACAAATGACACACCCGTGTGTGCCACTTTGGCCACCTGGGCCACTGAGTATACATTTGATTACATTTTGTTTTACTATTAACTCGTGTAATTGTTGTAGTTATAGTCTCGACTAATAATACTATCGTAGTTGTAAACAATAACTTTATAAGGAAAATTTTCTCCTTTTTACATCTTAGTTCCAACACTGTTGGTGAGAAATGCAGGGTGTTTCAAAATGAATTTTGGGGTTTTAAGTCTTCGTAGTACTTATTACATTTTACGTACAATTATAAGCAATGCATCAAGTAAAAGAGCACCTCAAACAGTCTTTGCTACAAGTGTTCAATGTGAGATTCATTCGTCACACGGCACACATCTAGTCGATAGGCGAGAAAGGCCCATAAACTTTCCGCTCTATGGCACAAAACACATTCAATTTAGGAGAGTCTCGTTTCAAGTGTACCATCTCCTGAGGATTTGCTGACGGCCAGATACAAACATTATGAGTGTTCACATTAGCTCTTAGGTGAAATGTCGATTTACCACTGAAGACGACACGATCCAGAAAATCTTCATTGTTATGCAGCAATATTTCACTTGCGAAATTGGCATGTAAACCGTAGTCTGTAGGCTTTAGACCTGTAGCAACTGCAAACGATAAGGACGTAGTTGCAAGCGTCTCCTTAATATTCTTCACACAGACCGTTGCACTGTACAGATTCAGCCTTTATTAAAATACAAAAAAAACTTTCTGCTCTCTAGTCTCCATCTTTGCTACTTGCTCTTTCTAACGGCAGACAGACGAAACAATGCATGTACATGCGTACGTACAAAACTGTTTGAGTTGCTCTTTCATTTGATATAATATTTATAATTGTAAGTTAATTGTAGTAGATACTACAAAGTTTCAAAACCCTAATATTAATTTTGAAACATCCTGTATTACTTCAAATTGTGTCATCCTATATTCATGTCTTTTATATACATATCATCAGGGCCGATCCTAGTCAATTTGTCGCCCCATGCAATGGCATAATTTGCCGCCTCCCCCTTTCTCCAGAAAGAACAAATCTTAAAAGTCATGATTTTAAGTATGCTACTCCAGCATCAACAACAAAAGTGAGGGTAAGTGCAGTTGCACTCAGAAAGGCTTAACCCTTATCCGGGCAAGACATTTTTGTAACGTAAACGGGCAACCGGGGCCTGTGAGTCCCAGTATATATTTTCAGTGCAGAATACACAAAATCAATGCCTATTGTCACTTACTGTTCAGACTAGTCTAGAATGTACCGGTATATATTTTTGTCAAGTAGCGAAACTTCCTGTCACTCTTTTGTAAGCCGACCAAGCAGAATAGCAAATCCGGTCCAGACATTTTTGTAACGTAAACGGGCAACCGGGGCCTGTCAGGCCCAGTATATATTTTAAGTGCAGAACACTCAAAATTCAATGTCTGTTGCCGCATACTGTTCCGACTAAAGGTTACAATAGTCACGTGTTCAATATATAATTATGTGACAATTTGATCTAATATTTGACAGGAATTTCACTAAAGTTATACGGGGCCTCCTAGGCCCCGGTTGCCCGGTTACGTCAGGAAAAGATTTTCAAATTTAAAAAAAAAGCTTTACCAACTCGATATGTTCATGATTTTAACTTCGACGAAAGATAGAAGAATTCAGTATTTTATGTCTTCTAAATATGTATGGTTATTGAGAAATTTTAGAAAAATGAAGCTACTGGGCCTGGGAGGCCCCGGTTGCCCGGATAAGGGTTAAATATTTACTAAAAATGCAATCCCGTTGTGTGTGTGTCTTTTTCAAATATTAATCTATTATGTTAGTGAAACATAAAGCAAACACACCTGCAGAGGATAGATGGTAATCCTTTTTATAGAATTCACTATCGAGCTTCAATCTCAATGTATCAGTTTGCAATTCCAGTGCAACTAGATCTTTTATCTTTATTTCTTGATTTCTCTTCTATATCTGTTAACATTTTTTAAAAAACTTGTTTCTATCTTCAGTGATAAGGAACTTGTTTCTGACAAAAACAAGACTAGTTGTCATATCAAAACTGTGATAACTTACTAAATGGAGCAGATATTCACTACTATTCGAGAATTGAATTCTTGCATTTGGCAACAATCAAGCAATTTGTGCTCGGATTTATTCGACTATTTGCTTTAGCATTGTCCATGTGGCCTTAAACTAATGCATCCTAAACATAATTTATGAATGTAGTATTCAAATAGAAGGTCAGCTTAGTAAATGTAACTACCATCACCATAAAGTCTGTTTCCAACAAGAAATATTTAATTTAAATAATATACTTATGACAGATTTTGCCGTACCATCCAAACTTGCCACTCCACGCAAATGCACGTGTTGCATATATGGTAGAGCCGGCTCTGCATATCATATGTATCTAGTCGACAAATTATTTATATATGACATTTAGAAAAATACTATTAGGCAAATTAGTATTAGTTTTTATCTTTAGACAAGTTATATGAATTTTATACTGTTCGTGACATTATTTTCGTACTTATTAAAGGCCTGCTTTCACGAAAAAACAAAATTTCATTTCTACTTTTATTTCTTAGTTGATATTGATGAAAACTGCTGAAACCCGAATTGTTAATAGGTATGGTATTCATGTAAATTGTAAAATATTTGTAGCATATCAGTATCTAGCGTTTAATTTGTTGCATTTTACGGTGATTATACCTTAGAGATGCAAAAAAGCCGGCTTTTTTGAATCGATAGTTTTTTTCACATAAAAAGCCGGCTTTTTTGGAAAAAAA
The DNA here is from genome assembly GCF_964235325.1 of Thermobia domestica. Lineage (NCBI taxonomy): Eukaryota > Metazoa > Arthropoda > Insecta > Zygentoma > Lepismatidae > Thermobia > Thermobia domestica. The sequence continues at coordinate 91,022,915 of NC_137467.1, read as the reverse complement.
CCGAGAATTTTGGAAATTTTGGCTTTTTTCATTTTCATGATTTTTCTATCCAAATAGCTTTCTTATAGTATATTCTATAGTTAGATAAGATTTCCACGACCTGAATGCCATATTTAGCTCTGTAATTCACCATCAAGATGGATGGAGCACATATTTTACGAATTAAAGCTAACATGAAGAATGTAGTATTTGAGGGCAATTTTACAGGTTATTTAACTTTATTTTAACTTTTGAGTTATCGACATTTTTTTCCTTCTCTAGATCATTTTAGTTTGTCATCCGTGTTTCATTTCTAAGAGCTTAGTACTCCAGCTTCTAGCACGAAAGTTAAACTTACGTTTTTTCAATATGTCCGTCAAACCGTATTTCCACATTTCTGTTATACTGTAGTTGTGCACTGATTTAGCAATAATTTTCCAGATACAACCTTGAATACCAATTTATACAAATAATCAATAGCGGATTTAGAAAAGTACTTTGGGAGGGGTTTCTCTGATTGTTTCGTTTTCTAAAAAGTCCTAATTTTATTTGGGAGCAGCTTGAAGTTTATGAGTACAGGCATAACTAATATTTCGTTTCGTTTATATGTTTAGCAATAATCTCCCGGATACAACCTTGAAGATCATTTTATACTGAGAATCAGTGGCGAATTTAAAAAAGTGTTTTGGGAGGGGTTTTCTTACTACTAATGTTTAGTTTTTCTAAACATTCGTAATTTTTATTTGACGGGAGCTTAAAGTTTATGAGTAAAGGCATAACTAGTAGATATTTCGTTCGTTTTAGACATTCCACAACTTTGGAGAACAGGCTTCAGTCCGAAAGACCGATCCTCTAACCTTCGCAAAACCGTCACTGCTGGTAATTAGTAATAATAACGATTTAAAAACAATAAGAAAGGAAGTCGGCCAACTCCTACACTCCTAGTCGGCCAGTACACGCACTATTTCTACATTCTCAGATGGAATGAAGGAAGGCTTTGTCAGAATGGTCGAATGCTGGGTTGAATCCCGGACTTCCCGAAAGAAGCGCAAAAGCCAACCACTCAATCACGTTTCTTGTGCAGTTGTATTTAGCTTAACTTAAATATATTCCGTAGTCTTTTTTTTTTTTTTTTTTTTTTGTTCCGTAATGATATGTTGAATCCCTCTTGTTAAAAATTCAGAAAACTTGAGGACTGGGTAAACCGTGATGGTGGTCAAGGGCGCCCATGTTGTGGTTTCCAAGGAAGGGCAAGTATAAGCGACGTTTCAAAAATAGTTTCAAATTTTGCTGTAACTAATGTAAAAATACTATTGGATTTTCAATATTCTGAAGTACATTTTCCTCTAGGGGGGCAAGCGCCCCCTTAACCCCCCTGATGGGCGCCCTTGATGGTGGTTATAAAAAACTTGACTGTAGAATTTCAAGAATATACAGAACCATGTGCAGCATTTAATTGTATCATACAACTCTAAGTATTTCTCTTATGTTTTATTTTAATTTTATTTTGTTTCAAAAAGAGGGTATGGAATATTTTGAAGTAAAAATACTACATACAATTTTGCTAGTTATTTGTGTATTTTTTGAAAGAAGTTTTTACTCTTAGGGTTGGCTCGTTTACACCAGCTGTTTTTTTTAAATAACTGGTTTAAACTAAAAAAATTAAAAGAACAAAAATGCCAATCGTGTGAACTTCATGGTGACGTTTCACATGTCAAACCATCTGCATCAGTCTTATTTCCTTTTTACCTTTTAATCAAGGTGTCCCATGTTCAATTCTCGGTCGAACCACAACCCTTCTTTCATGTGTAAACCAAGTACTCTTTCGGATGTCACTTTAAGCGAAAGTCTTCTCCTTGATAACCTCGGTATTACGTAAGGATGTTAAGTCTAAACATACAAAACGAAACCAAATTATATATTTCTGCATGCCTGTTGTTTTATAAAGAAGCGAAGGTTGCTTAAATATATTGATTAAAATTGGTAAAATTTATCGATTGCCTACTTAGCTTCCAACATTAGCTTGGATTGGACTTTCAACGATACCTACATACTAAATTTGTAATTTAATACCTCAGTTTTAGAAAAATAAACACACTGCTGAACAAGACTGCACGTGACTAAATGTGAGTGTACGTCTGATGAGGATCTTGGATAGAAGATCGAAACGTCACGTGTAAATGTATTTTTATATTAAATAAGTGCAGTCTTGTTCAGCAATGTGTTTATTTTTCTGATTTTATTCGTAAGACGTTGACTATGATTGTGTGTCACTCAGTTTTAGCGTACTGATTATAATACGTTGACCTTTAAATTTTACATGCAAATTAAATTTTACAGGGTTTTCCCGTTATTGTTTTACATTTAAAAGAATGACGGGATTTTCCCGATGGCTAGGGCGGGAGTTTCTCAATTTAAGAAATTTACTGACCGGACTTCTTTAAGCTTATGGGACCTCTTCCAGCACAACCCCGTTGTTGAATAATAACACCAAGGCGAAACAAACTTATTTCTGTGAATATGTAATATAAATACATAAAGCAAAATATCTAAATCAAAAAACCTGGTTTAAACCCCAAAAAAGCCTGGTTTAAACTGCTCCCCGAAAACGGGTTTTTGGCATTTTCAGAAACAACCATGGTTCTTGCCAACTCTGCTTACTTTTGTATATAGGAGGTTAAAATGTGTTTATTATATACATTGGTTAATCCTTTGGAATTCATAATGTAAAAATGTTGAAGTAAAATTGTTTAAAATATCTTTTCGAAATTCATGGTTTACTTTCGAGGTTTTATATTATTATCGGCATCAACCACTAATTAAATGACTTTCTGTGTTATAGAGAAGCGAAACAAAGTCTGCTTTATCGATTTAAAGCTGAATTTTGAAAAAAGCCCAAAATTTCCCAAGCAAAAAAGCAAAGCAGAAAAAACCGAGTTTTTTTTCAAAAAAGCCGGTTTTTTTCCGAGCCCTTGCATCTCTATTATACCTACATAAAAATATTTAATACTTAAATAGACGTAAGATGCATTAGAAATGACTATTTGAAAAAAAACGAAATTTAGAAAAAAAACGAGAGGCAATGTTTTTTTCTAAAAAAAAACGTACATTTCTGAAAAAAACGAACGGTTTTTTTTTTCTATTTACAACACTACTTGTGTGTACTTTAATTTTTAAATGTGGAAGATTGATTTTACCAATCGACTGTAATATTAATATCTACGCCAATATGGAGTCTGGATTTAGAACAAAACTAGAAGTTGTTTAAGCGACGCCAAAAGAGAGATTGGATATGGACGACCAAGCCCAAGCAGGGCTGCGGTGGCTCAGTGGTAGAGAATTTACCTCTGGTGCATGGGGTCCAGTAGCGTAGCTAGAGTTTTTTTCAGGGGGGGGGGCAATGAAGGGCCCAAGAGGATTTTGAGGATTTTGAGGGGGACATCTCCAATATATATATATGTGTGTATGTGTGTGTGTGTGTGTATTCAAGGTGAATGTTTCCATCTTTATTGTTCATGATTTTACTCTTTGGAAAACAGTGAAAATATAAGAATTTAGTACCTCAAACAACTAGGATTCATTAATGCAATTGATTTCTAATATAAGTAAATAGTTATTTAATCATGGCGTTTAAAATATGTGTAGCTGGTTGACTTAAGTGGAAGCAAATACACTTTTACAGGTAAAGAAAATAACTTACAGGTTCATGCCTCTACTTAAAGAGGATCTTTCTATTCGTGTGGGCAGCAGCAAACATATCCACAACTTGTTAAAGATCTAACGATTTAGCAATTTTCTTCTCAATATAAAGTAACACTAAGTTTTTCAACCTATCATGAGTCATTGACTTGCGTATACAAGTCTTTAATCTTTTCAAAGAAGAGAATGACCTTTCACATGTAGCACTAGAAACTGATATAATCACAGAGATGATACCTAGCTTGTAGGTTTCTAGGAATGCGTTTTTGTAGACACAAAGAAGATCAACGAAATTCGTTAAGGAATCAGCTGTCGTTTTCTTCTCGTCTTCATACAACTTAATTGTTAGAGCAACCCACATTATGCTTTATTTCTTGTTTAATTATGCTTTTTTTAAATTATGCTTTATTGTTAATTTCAATGATTATTTTACATTAATCGTGTATAATGTATATTTATTATACATCAAATATTCTAAATATCTTGATCTATTTATTGATATTTTTTTGCAACTAGTTTCTCTCATATTTAATGAACTTTCTACTTAATTCATTGTAAAGAGATGTGCTTTGCTCGAATAAATTTTTTCTATCATTTGTGTGCGCCTTACAGGAACATATATACAGAAAGGGAAAGTAAAAGATGCCACCAAAAAGTACAGAAAGTGCTTAAGTTCAAAAAGTAAACATAACAATACAGTGATGACGCCAGAGGGGGGCAAGGGGGGCGAGCGCCCCCCTAGTAGCTACTTCTGCCCCCCTGACTGCCACCTAGACTGCCCCCCCCCAGACTCGTACAATCTTTAAACATTCTTCATGTAGTATTATATATCAGTATCATAACCAATCTCATTGACAAATTGTAGTCTACTTTCCATGAATTTACTATGTGGCAGATTAATCCTCAAGCTTTCTTCTTTGAGCGTCTGGGTATGCACGCATATTTCTGTTTTCTAATTTAGCCCCTTTTGAGGTAAATTTTAGTTATACTTCTTTCTTATGATTTTTAATAATTGTGCCTAGCGAACAATAGTAGATTTGGTCGACTTGTTTTCTTCTCATTGGATCAACTTCGATTGGAAACAAAAGAAAGGTAAAACCAGTTACGTAACTTGTTTGTATTTGTCCAGGTTTGAAGTTTTCAGTTTCATATTTTGTTTTATTTAAAACTTTTTTTTTTTTTTTGAAACATTATTCTCGGCTTCCAATATTCAGAGAATGTGCTTATAACAGCTTAGTTTGCAACTACCAGGGCTTAATTTTTTGAAGGAGATAAAAAGAGTTGTGTTTTCCCTTCCTGCAAATGATAATAATAAAATTATGGAATGAAATTGATTCCCAATAAAATGTATTGTCAGAGTGCTGATCTTTAGTTAGTAATTGGTTTATACTAGTGCTCCTTTACTTATTTTGTTTCAAAGTACTGACGTGACGTCTACCATATTGATTAGGAACTGCTGAAAAATTCGTAGCCCAACCCAGAAGGAGTGCACGTGGATTGGTGAAGTTTTACTTCTTCTTCTCTTCCCCCGAGAGTCAATATACTACCTTGTACAGTGCTCCAGCTTTTGCAGAAAAGTTAAAAAATCTAGATTTCCTCGCACCACTGTTCGTAGCACTACCCCTATCAGATCTAAAATGGCGTCTTTCAAGTGTTATTTAAGTTTGGGAAATAAGTACACGTAGTAGTTAGACGGAGCTAAATCTGCGGAATAAGAATGATGATTTAGACATTGAAATCCTAGATTATGCAATGTCAGTTATGTTCGCAGGGGCTTGATGGACAGGTGTATTCTCCTGAAGGAACAGAATTCCTTTCTTTTCATTTTCCGCAGCGTTGAACTTTGAATTTTTCTTTCAGTTTTGTAAGTAATGTAGAGATTCTGGATTAAATATCTGACCATTGAGGAGGTAGTCTACCACTCCATACTTATACCAGAAGAATGTTCCAAACAATTTCCCAACCAACTTCTGTGTCTTGAACTTCTTGGGGCGATGGAGAAATGAGTGCTACTACTCCATTGACTGTTGTTCCGATTCAGGATCATAGTGGTACAACCATATTTCATCTATGGTTACTATTCGTAAGCGAAATTGATCAGCATTACGGTCAAATTGGAAGAATACTTCTCTTAATGCCGTTATCCTTTTATTCTCCCTGACATATATTTTGGGAACCCACTATGCCGAGAACTTGCGCATACCCAAGCCATTCTGAATTATGCTACCGACGAGTTCCAAAGAAATGCCCAGAATCCCTGACACAAGTTTTGCTGAGAAGGTAAAAACTGAGAAAGCGGGGTGCAGACCTCAGACTATAATAAATATAAATAGCTTAAATTACTTTTGTCACACAAAAACTGGGGTGGCCTAGGCCCTCCGGCCCCGGGCTATATCCACCACTGGCTGAAATGTTGCAATTTTCAAGAATAATGTCACAAATTGCATCCATGATTCCAGGAAGAGTCATTGCTTTTAATCATCCTGGATGTAAAGCATAATTTGTTGAGAAATCAACAAATTATGCTTTACATCCAGGATGATTAAAAGCAATGACTCTTCCTGGAATCATGGATGCAAGCCACTTCTTCACCACTATATATAACGGAGGAGAGTCCCGTGGTGTTTCACTGGTTTCCTAATTAATTTACTTCGGTGACTTTCCTTGGTGGAACAAAAATGTTATAACAGTAAGGATCTGGATGTTCGTGAAATTATCTGTTTGGGCACACATAATCACTTCAGAGGCCTGAGAAACAATAAGAATTTCATTATTAATATGAAAATTTATATTTGTACATACAGAGATATGTTTTTCTAAACTACGGTTTCATTTTTCTACCTAGTACCTACACTCCTTCTGGATTGGACTACGACATTTTCAGCAGCTCCTAGTAAATTCTCTCTCTGTCTCTCTACATATATATATATATATATATATATATATATATATATATATATATATATATAGAGAGAGAGAGAGAGAGAGAGAGAGAGAGAGGGAGAGAGCAAGAGATACGTAGCATATAGACGAATGTGTTACTTGTAGCATACGCGAAAGTAATTCAATTTATGTTTAGGCTTCAAAAGTTTCATTGAAAAATATTTCATGTGCAGACGTTACTTATTTGTTAGTTACAAATTTTATTTGAAATAAGTATAATCATATAGATCTAACATAAAAACAGCAACGAAATACACAATGTAATGTAAAATAAGTCAAACGTAATAAATATGCCATTTTTGGTATGGCAAATAGCCGCCCCCCGAAAATGTATCTGCCCCTCCTTTTCCCCCCTAAGAACATAAAGCTGGCGTCGTCACTGTAACAATATAGTATGGAGTTCTTGCATACTATTCATTGTTGGCGGAAAAATTTCTTCTTTTACTTTCTTTTCTCCACATCAAAGGATTACACCGAAAAGTTTACAGAAATGAAAATAAGCTTTTCATTGTTGCATTGTTATGTTCACAATGATTTTGCATTGTAAATATTGGCTTTAAAAAATATTAACACAGTATGTTAAACTTTCAGTTAAAGAGAATTTTTCAAGAATTGTGCTATATATTTTAAATTATACTTTATACTTTATTTTCTAAAATTATGCTTTTAAAACTAGTTTCCCAATGTGAGTGCATTTTGGCGTTCACCCAGTGTCGTGACCATAGTGCTCTCAAACGGGTCGGGTCAACTCGGGTCGGGTTGTCGGGTCGGGTCAGTCGGGTCAGTTCGGGTCTGGTTGTCGGGTCAGGCTACTCGGGTCGGGTTGTCGGGTCGGGTTGTCGGGTCGGGTCAGTCGGGTCAGCTCGGGTCGGGTTGTCGGGTCGGGTCAACCGGGTCAGCTCGGGTCGGGTTATCGGGTCAGGTCAATCAGATCGGATCACGGTTCGGGTCAGTCGGGTCGGGTCGGTCAATTCGGGTCACGGGTCACGGGTTGAGAGCACTAGTGGTGGGTCATGGTGGGTCACAGCGGGTCATGGTGGGTGGTGGGTCAGAGTGGGTCACGGTGGGTGGTGGGTCGTGGGTCAGAGTGGGTCATGGTGGGTGGTGGGTCAGTGGGTCGTGGGTCACGGTGGGTGGTGGGTCAGTGGGTCGTGGGTAACGGTGGGTGGTTGGTCAGTGGGTCGTGGGTCAAGTTTTCATTGACCCACGCCAACTGCCCCATTAGGATACGTATTATAATGAAAGAGATACGCTTATGTTAACTTCCCAATATGATTGGGGCCTAACTATATAACAAAAGTCATTTCATTTGACTTTGCAATTTGGCCGTGATGATCACGTACACATAGTTACATTCAATGTCTATATAATTTATATATTATAGGTGATTCAAAAATATTTTTTCCAGTAGTTAGCTGCGAAAGTAGGACAAGAGAATATTTTCAAACCAATTATAGGGAACGAAAGTCTGCATAAGGAAAGTAACGACAACGGTATTAGACTCGTTAACTTTGCAACATCCGAAAACCTTATCGTAAAGAGTACAAAATTCCACATCACGACGTTCATAAATACACTTAGACCTCACTAGACGGAAAAACACATAATCAAATTGATCACGTTTTAGTAGATAGAAGAAGGCAATCTAGCATAATTGATGTCCGGTCGTTTTGAGGGTCGTTTAGATTGTGACACTGATCACTACCTGGTAGCAGCGATAATAAGAGAGAGATTATTGCTGAATACAGTAAATATTTAATCTCTGAAAACGGAGAGATTTAATTTAAAGAAATTAGAAGAGAGCCAGATAAGATAGGAATACCAAACTGAAGTTTGGAATAGATTTTCGGCTTTAGAAGATTCGAAGTGCACTAGTGTTGAGGATACTTGAATTGAAATTAGAGATAGCATTAAAATTTCAGCAAAAGAAAAATAGGGACACGCTGAAATATGTAGGAACAAACCATGGTTCGACCAAGAATGCATTAAAGTAGCAGAGAAGAGAAAACAAGCAAAATTACGTTGGATACACAATCCGAATGAAATAACTACACAAAATTTTGTCGACATAAGGCGGAAAACTTCCAAAAGTTTTAGAACAAAGAAACGCGATTCTTTGAAAGCTAAAATTAAGGAACTTGAAGATAATAATAAAAATAAAACATTCGGAACATGTATAAGGGGATCAACGAATATAAGAAAGGCTATCAACCTCGTGCTTACTTATTAAAGAAAGCTGACGGAACAATTCTCACAGATACAGATAGCATCTTAAATAGATGGAAAGATTTTTTTTTTTTTAACGATTTGGTTAATACGCAGCCAAAAACTAATGTGTGTGGAGAAAGGGTGATATACACCGCAGAACCATATATTCCAGAACCCAGACGAATAGAAGTAGAAATCGCTATAAAGAAATTAAAGTAAAACAAATATCAGAGTGTAGACGAAATTCCGGCTGAGTTAATTTTATCTGTAGGCAAGATACACAAACTCATTCTCCTTATCTGAACAAGGAAGAATTGCCACAAGACTGGAAAGAATCAATCATTGTTCCAATTCACAAGAAAGGTGACAAAACTTACTGTAATAATTATCGAGGCATTTCTCTCCTGTCAACATCCTATAAAATCCTTTCAAACATTCTGTTAGCAAGATTTACCCCATACGCAAATGAAATTATTGGAGATTATCAGTGCGGACTTAGACGAAATCGATCAACTATCGAAAAAATATTTACCATTCGCCAAATACTCGAAAAGAAGTGGGAATACAATACCCCGGTACATCAACTATTTATTGATTTTAGAAAGGCTTACGACTCGGTTAGGAGAGAAACATTATACAACGTTCTTACAGAACTTGGAATACCGAGAAAGCTAATTAGATTAATTAAGCTATGTTTAAGTGAATCCCAAAGTAAAGTCCGGGTAGGAAAATTTTTGTCCACGAGCTTCCACGTCGAAAATGGCCTGAAACGAGGAGATGCGTTGTCGCCATTATTATTTAACTTTGTGCTGGAATACGCCATAAGGAAAATCAAAGATAGCAACCAGGGCCTAGAGTTGAACGCCATTCACCAGGTTATGGCATATGCTGATGATGTAAATTTAATAGGGGATGATAGGAGGACAGTAAAAAGAAATGCATAAGTTCTATTAAACGCTTGCAGTGACTTAGGTTTAGAAGTAAATGCAGAGAAAACTAAATACATGGAAGTGCGTCGGGATCGTAATATGGCAAATTATGGATGCGTTAAAACATTAAATAATACTTTTGATAAAGTTGATACTTTTAAATATCTAGGATCAATATTAATAGACGAATATCATATTCACGAAGAAATTAAATGTCGACTAAAAGCAGAGAATTCGTGTTATTATTCAGTTCAAAACCTCTTGTCGTCGCGAATTCTGTCGAGGAATTTGAAGCTTAAAATATATAAAACGATAATCATGTCTGTTGTTCTGTACGGTTGCGAAACATCATGGTTGGAGTATTTGCACAATTGGAGCGCACAATGGGAGAAACGTCGAGAGGAAACACCCTCGCACCATCTGACTTTCACCTAGAAATGCGACCGTGTTGCTGCCAACGAGGAAGAAATATGCAAACGTGTTTCCACTCGACGTTTCTCCCATTGTGCGCTTGTTTCAATGGAGGCACAACTAACCCCTCTTTCCATGTCAAATTTTGCAGATGACTTCCGTTGGAGATATTCACGCCACGCCACTGGTGTCGCTACTATTTTTATTGCATTCTACACCTACGATTTGGTAATGCAATTTTTTGTTTGAAGGCTCTACGTGCAGTATTAGCTGCGATATAGGCCTGGTACGTTCTTATAGATTCACCCGGTATATATATACATACATATATATATATATATATATATATATATATATATATATATATATATATATATATATATATCAGAGATGGAGTGGGTCAGTGGGTCAAGTTGATCAAGTTTTCTGAGTGGGTCAGTCGGTCGTAGGTCAATACCACGTAACCCACTGTGACCCACCAACCACCGTTACCCACTGCGACCCACCACCCATCATGACCACTGTGACCCACCACCCACCATGACCCACTGCGATCCACCGACTCAGTCTGACTTACCAACTCTGCTCACTCCATTATAGACCGTATGTTCTGAAGACTGGTGAATTTGTCTGCGTTTCACTTTCAAGACCTTCATTTCCCTTCCTTTTCCATTTGTTTCTGTCTACTTACCTGAGGTGAGTATATCTAAGCGAAAAACAGAACTTCAGACACTTTTGGATATTGATATTTGTAATTGTAATAATAGCAATAGAGTCTAAACTATTACTTGGCTTTCGAGTCCTATGAGTTTTAGAGGAGCTAACTACTGAAAAAAACATTTTTGAACCACTGTAATATATAAATTATTATATTAAAAAACTTGAATGTAACTGTGTGTGCCTGATCATCACGGAAAAATTTCAAAGTCAAATGAAATGATTTTTGGTATATAGTTAGGTCTTAATCCAAACTGGGATGTTATATTGCTTTCATTATAATACATATCCTAAGGAGGTGGTGAGGATTCGAACTTTTGCGAAAAAAAAAATGAGTATCTCGCAAGCCGTTAAACTTACGGAGCTGAAATTTAGTATATTAACTCTTTATTGAAAATAAACAGAATGGGTCCTAGCATTTAAAAAAAAAAAAAAAAATCTTTATGGGGGAAGGGGGAGCACTTTCTATATATGAAAAATTAGTAGTGAGTTGGTTTGTAAAAATGATCGAAAACGATCGATATTAGTTTAAAAAAAATGCAGAAACAAAAAATAGAGTGCTTCGCTTCATATATCCATTGCTTTTTACTATAATAATTTAAGAAGCGCTATGTTTATTATGTGGAGCGCTTAGAGCCAACACCACCTAGATTTTATCTCAAATCTAGGTGGTGTTGTTACAGCACAGGGCAATCAACCCATAAAGTTGTGAGCTTAACTACACGGAAATTTTAAGTTTGGATTGTACGCATAACTAGATGGAAAATTTTACACTATTTTTTCCCTTTACGTTGCTCTACTTACCTTGATTTGGGACTTTCAAATTTCATACTTTTTTCCACTGAAAAGTATCTGTAATTCAACAAGGAAATAATTATACTATGATAATTTAATTGAAATTCATCGTAATTTGGCCCATGACAGACAAGTGTGGTAATTGAAGGGCAAGAAGGGGGGAAATTCTCAGGCACCTCAGAACAGTTCCCCGGAACCTCGTTCCCTTTTGCTTTCTAGAGGGGAGGGAATATGTTAATGACATCAAACCTTCATGTGTAATTACAAAAATTAAATTTATAAACAAATAAGAGATCATCAGTTTATCAGGATTTAATTGATAATTTATGCGCAAGATTCCCTATCGAAGGTGTGGTAGATGAAGTTTCTGTTCTCTATGAGTCGACATTGCCAACTGACATGGTCGATATGGAAAAGATGTATGGTGATAAAGAGGTGATACTTCTTGCTGAGCATTTCAAAACTGACCGAGAAAAATCATTATCAGTTTAACAATGTCGATGAGCAGTTACAGAAATTTTTACGTCGGGTAGTAGTATTATCAATTTCCACGACAGAATACGAACGGAGATTTCCCCTGATGAATTTACAGATGACTGATATTAGAAATAGACTAAGTGCTCAAACATTAACTTGTTGTTCGTCAATGTTAATGGCCCACCGCTAGACAAGCTCAAAATAGACGAGCTAGTTATTTCTTGGCTGAAAGATGGACATCATTCCGCTGCGGATGATATATCCCGAAAAAGTTCTGGAGGCCAACAGGAAAGAAACCCGATTTCAGATTTGTTTTAAGTTGGAAAATTACGAGTTACGAAAAATATATGCTTGTATTACTAATGGCTTATTTGTGTTATTCAACATTGTACCTAATTTTTAATAAGTCTCTTCTTTGCTTTTTATGAACTAGAAGGTAAACTATTAAATAAATATTCATAATAATTGTCATTTTGCATATTTGTAATTGAATTTAACGTGGTGTTTTAGTGATTACACAATTACAATTAGACCGTACTCTATGAAGATGCTTCCCTAGAGGGTACACGAGCACCTTTATACACTATGAAAAACTGATTTTTTAAGTCTTTTGTGAGAAAAATGCTGTGAACTGAGAAACCATAACCTTTTCCATATTGTACAGGGGTATTTTCCTGCGAGTATAAGTTTCTTTTGGAATGCGTTGAGAAATTAACACTTGCAAGAATACTCTCTTAGTACAAGTATATTTTAGGCACACACTAATTTCCCTCCACCTTGAAGTGTTTCAATTTCCTCACTGACATACACTTTACCATTTTATATCGTAAAGATCAAATCCACCGTTATTGCAACAGAGTGGTACTTGAGCGATTGACCGTCGAGATTCAAACTCCGATTAGTGACAATTTCACAGTCTTCTTTTATTTCAAGTGTAAACTCTTTACTCAGTAGAGAAGCCGTGGATCATGTGTCAGAGTTGATGACGATGAATTTTGGTGAATCAGAGTAGGTCACAGTGGATGAGAGTGGTTTATGGTGGGTGGTGGGTCAGAGGAGGTCACGGTAGGTGGTGGGTCACAGTGGTAGGTGGGTCATGATGGGTCACGGTGGGTAGTGGGTCATGGTGGGTCACGGTGGGTAGTGGGTCATGGTGGGTCGTGGGTCAGAGTGGGTCAGGGTGGGTGGTGGGTCAGTGGGCCATGGGCCAAGTTTTCATTGACCCACGCCAACTCTTATATGCGTGTGTGTGTGTGTGTGTATGTATATTAAAATCAGTGATCTGAAAACCTTGCAGTAGGAGTGATCGCGATTCTTTGAGTTTTTTAAGCTACCCTGAAACCCTATTTATGAAGGTTTTTTTTTTCAGATTTTTCCGCCGGTTTTTCAAGTTTGACCTTGAAATGACCCTGCAATGACCTTGAAATGATCCCGGGTCAAGAGAATGACATAATCGGAAGCAACGACTCAAAAAACATTCATGTATCGTATATTTTGTTCAGATTTTCGCAAAGTTCCCTCTCGATATTTGACCTTCAAATGACTTTGAATCTGACGTGCGTGATGGAGGTTAACCGACTCGGATTCGGAATCAGCGACCCCAAAACCCTAGTTATACCCTAGTGGGACTCGTTCATTCTTCAAAGATAAACTATAAATCTAATTATTATTTTCAGTTTACAAGAGAGCGTATGCCTTTAAGAGACGATAATACCTCAAAAACGAGGGTTTTAGAGCTTCGTGCCCATTGAGACTTTTCATCAGGGATCAAAATACACAATATACTGCAGTACCAGCCAATTTAACGGAAACTGGATTTCCATCAGCTCTGAGCGGGGCTTTTGTCACGTAAGAAGTATTATACTAATGTTCATCTGTTTTGATAATTTTAAAGAAATAGCAGTTATTGGTAAATACAATAAAATGATCAATACCGACTTCAGTGTCTTATTTTTTAGCACAGTGTACCTACTAAGCTTATTAGTGAATGTACTAAGGATATGCAGAGTACAGGTGCTAATGCACTTTTGTCTATGACAGTTCATTTCCTTCCCATGGATGGGTCCGAACAGAGATACTTCACATTGAGGCCTATATCATAGGGAATTTTGAAGGGGATAGGGTAATTTTATTTTCCAGAGTCGGCAACCCTCCTAAATACGTATCTACCTGAGTTCGACATTATTTACATGTTGATTGAAGACCCTTTATTTAAATGTAATTTCAAAGTACTAAATACCTTTTTACTAAACAGTAAATCAGGGGCGGATCCAGGGGGCGATCGGGCCTTATCCTTACCGGCACTTACAAGGAGAGAGAGGGAGATATCCAAGTGGAAGGTGCTTTATACACTAATCGGAAGCACTAATGACGCTTATTACCAAACTGTAATAAAATTGTTCCGAATGCATATACTGTGCGAGCTATATGAATATACAGGGTGTCCAGAAAGTTCCTTGCCATCCCTAGAAACCGCAAACGATGAGACAGATGCCAAAACAGGAAAAAACGTGTTTGATAATTTTAAAAGTACAACGTATCAAGGCGAAAAGTGTTGTCTCAGGGTCACCCACAGAGTCCCAGGCGGGGTTCAAACCAAAAATTACAAATTGTAAGGGGGTCAAGTAGCACATCGTTGGAAAGCTGTTGGGAAACGGAAGAAGACAGAATAAGTTTCGAATCTCTAAAAATTACCTGTGCAAGATGGCGGCCAGTCAAAATGTCAGCAAAAACGTCATTGTAAAATCTATGGCCACCTTTATAAATCTGAAACGGTGAGACAGATGTCAAAACAGGAAAACACGTATGCCATCATTTTAAAATTACAATGATTAAAAGTAAAAATATTTGTCTCAAGGTTCTCCGCAGGGTCTCAGACGGGGTCCTACTCAAAATTTTCAAATGGCAAGGGGGAAGGTCAAGCAGCATATCGTTTGAAAGCTGTTGGAAAGTGAAAGAAGACGGAATTAAGCCTCGAATCTCTAAAATTACCCTGCGCAAAATAGCGGCCGGTCAAAATGTATATCCACATTTCGATTTTCCGAGCGCATTAGCTTTTCATTTTGCAATCGGCACTTGTTGTCATTGTGAGACACTTGCACGTATTCGTTTTTCCTGGTGCAAGACTTTTTTTTTTTTTTTGTTTCAATCATTTTTACTTAATAATCCAGACAACGAGCATAAGCACCACTCACTATTGTAAATTATGTGTTAACTAGTCAGTTCTATACTCAAAGATGCCAAATATTATTTTTTAATTTGCTTTTATTTCATTATATTTCTTTATTTATGTATAGATATTACTGGGTCCAAAGAGCAGAATCTCACAGTAGGCGCATTTTCTTTCTTTCCATTGAGTACAATAATTAAAGTGAAAACAAACTAAAACCCGACTACAGAATGAAGAACAGAAACAAAAGATGTTTGCAAAGTGTTACCGTAGAGCGTCCAGACTTGTTCCATCTTCTTGCATTTAACAACAGCTTTCAAATGATATGCTACTTGGCATTAGTGATGAGCGCAAGAGTCTTGGTCTTGCAGTTTCTGCAAGAGTCTTGCATGCAAGACCAGGACCAAGACCAAGACCAAGGGTGAAGGATCAAGACCAAGGGGGCAGGACCAAGACCATACCTGCAAGACCAAGACCAAGACCAAGACCAACCGGGTCTTGGTCTTGGTCTTGCATTTGCTCATCACTACTTGACCTCCCCGCTTACAATTTGAAAATTTTGAGTAGAAACCTTCTGGGACCCTGCGGAGGGCCCTGGGATAAATATTTTTACTTTCAATCATTGTACTTTTGAAATGATGACATTTATGTTTTCCTGTTTTGACATCTGCCTCACCGTTTCAGATTTATGGGGGTGGCCATAGGTTTTACAATGACGTTTTTGCTGACATTTTGACCGACCACTTTTTTACACACGGTAATTTTAGAGAGTTGAAACTTCTTCCGTATTCTTCCATTCCCAACAGCTTTCTAATGATATGCTATTTGACCCCTTACCATTTGTAATTTTTGAGTTGGACCTTGCCTGGAACCCTGTGGGTGGCCATGGGACAACACTTTTTGCTTTGATACGTTGCACTTTTAATATTATCAAACACTTTTCTCCTCTTTTGGCATCTGTCTCATCGTTTGCGATTTCTAGGGGTGGCAACGAACTTTCTGGACACCCTGTATATTCATATAACTCGCACAGTATATGCATTCGGAACAATTTTATTACAGTTTTGTAATAGGCTTCATTAGTGCTTTCGATTGGTGTATAAAGCATGTTCCATTTCGATATATAATCCCCTTCTCTTCCCTTGTAGTTCGAGATTCACAAACAGAGTCACCGTGCTACTAAGTTTCTCCTTCCAAGAAGCAGAAAGTATTTATTGTTATTTTCTCTTTCATTGTGCACTGCAACATGAATCCGGCTGCCATTTGTTATAAATAGTAACGAAAATAAAAGACCCACACCTAAGCTCAATGTCCTTTTGAACTGGACAAGTGCGAAATATGAACGGGTCCTTTAATCAGGGTTGCCAACTATACGATAATTTATCGTGATATACGATAAATTAAGCTTCAATGCTATATACGATAATACCCTTGCGATACCAGGTGAATATACGATAATTTTGGAACGCATACATTTTGCAGTTTTTGAATATGCAAATAAATTGTAAATATACATTGAATAATTATAAAACACACACACACATTGAGGTTTCTATACGTTACTCCCGCTAAAAATAATCAATAATGATTTGAGAACTGGCAAATGGCAACTCTGTATTCTTTAAAGTCAATTACGTTTACGAGGGGGGGTGGAAATATAGCTTGTTGTTCAGAGTATTGTTAATAAGAATTTTAAAATTGGTGAGGACAGCAACGGTGATTTGGAGTTCGAAATTGAAGATTACTAAATAAGTTTATTATTATTAAGTATTCTGCCTTTTGGGAGGTCCTGGGACTAATGAGAGTTTAATACAGTAGGAAGTCGAAAATCCGAACTAATTGGGACCACAGGTAGTTCGGATTTTTAAATTGTTCGGATTTTCGAAAATGACCAAGAAAATGCCATTTACGCTTAAATATACTGTACGGTATACTCTTTTATCGATGCAGTGGTTATACAATACGTATAGTAATTACAATACCGTACGTAAGGCTACTTATACCTAGGTAGGCTATTTAATGTTTCTCAAGAACCTGCTCCTACATTAAATTACACTGTTTTTGTAACTCTCACTTAAAACTTAACTTGGATAGGCCTAAGGGAAAATAAAAAATAAAAATATATATGACAAACAATTACATATGAATGATTTTTATAAAAACACTGACTTCACACAACCCTATTGTTTGTTTATCGCTAGCGCTAAGACAAAATGTAAAAAGCTTCTAGGGACCACGTTCGTATTTTTGACGTTTCGGATTTTTGACGTTCGGATTATCGACGTCCTACTGTATTGTTATTATTTTATTTAAGGTTTGGACCTGGAAAAGTTTCTTCCAAGTTTCTCCATCTTCAGTTTCCTGTTTTAACTCCTATTTTTTCTTCTATTTTTCAAATCATCGATCAGTTGTGTTCTTCTTGCTTCTTTTCGTTTTCCTTCTATGGCGGTATGAAGAAGACAATTTCTTCGCAAAATGTGATCAATCCAATCCTTTCTATAAAGAATACTGGCTAAACGCGTTCTCTTCTCTCCTATCCGTTTTAAAACATCTTCGTTTGTTATTCTCTCTGTCCATTTTATTTTCTCCCTCTCCATGCAACACCACAATTCGAAGCACTCTAAATATTTCTTCTATAACTTCCGTGATGCCCAAGTCTCTGAACTATACAGTCCAATAATCCATATATAGCACTTGAAAAACTTCTTTCTTAGTATAGATAAGATTATTATATATTATTGCTATTTTTATATTATATTTGTTTCTATAATTATCACATGCGTAATGAATATACGACAATTTTTTTAATAATATACGATAATTTTGAAAACGAAAATCGATAATTTAGTTCTCTGAGGTTGGCAACTCTGGTCCTTTATGATCATGAACACGTCGACACAAAACGTAAGATACAATAAACCGTACCAACCTCACTGTATTTTTGAAGAAATTACTTTCAATGGACAAGTTTTCTTTTTTCTTTTTTTTTTTTTCACTGACCTTCCAAAATGTAAGAGTAGAAGTTTACAAGGTACAGTGACTCAAAAAAGTATTCATACACCCAAAAATTTTGTCGTGGGTGAGTTATATGAGAGAGCAGAAAATTAAAAGTTATATTGAAACAAAGAGACGGAAGAGTACTAACACCGGCCATACACTGACGTATTTTTCAGTCGTAGCCATAAAATTTCATGCGCTAGTCTTGTTAGCAGCTGTCAATACGTTAGTGTATGGGACCTGGCGTACGTTTACGTACCGAATTTTTATACGCTTGAAAAGTCTGGCTGCTTTTAACTTCGAGCGTAAATACGGCGCGTAAAAACGGCTCAGATGAAAGGGTTTACGAGCAGCAGGTGGTCTCTTGCCCTTTCCACGGCCTTCTCCCTCGTCTGGTCTTATTGTTTTCAGAAGAGAAAACCTGTTCTTGAGTTGTCCTCGCGAATCGTTGCTGAGGTTTGCTGGTAGACTCACCAGAAATCTTCATTCCAATCTAGTTTCAGTCTTTCTATACATGATTTCGGCTAAATTAATATTTTCTATTGCACAAAGCGAGACATTATTTCCTAATTGAAATTCGTAATTAATTTTCAGTACATAGAGGAAAAGGTATTTAAATCCAATACTTTCTAATTAGAATTCGCAAATGATGAGAGCTCCTCCGTGGTTATATGGTCAGCGTAAGCTTCTCCGGCGCAGGACATCCTGTTCGATTCTCGGCAGAAGCTCACGCAGTTTGGATCTCCCTTCTCATATAGCCTCGCTGTCTGAGAGGTCGCTAAATTCAAACCCAATCCAATCGAACATGATGTCTTTCGACTACGAATTTAACATAAAATTTAATATTTGACAATTAGTCCCCCCCCACACACAGAGAGAGGCCAAGATGGTTATAAAAATGAAGTCACACCTTTAGAGTTGCTCATATTCTGATATTAAAAAAAGAAGTATAACATGACTTTTAATAGCATGTGACCAATTCCCGCCAAACTAAAAATGTCATGCTATTTAGAAAAGAGAGAGAAAGCAAGAAAAGGGAAAGAAGGTTAGGGCAACCAACAGTAGCGTACGCAGGAATTTATTTCGGAAGTGTTCCAAACTCAATATGAGGGTATTTTATATTAAAATTCCTAAAATTGCCCCTAAAATTAGGCTAAATTTACACAAAAGTCGAAATTGGGGGAGGTCCGGACCCCCAGGACCCACCCCCTGCGTACGTCCCTGGCAACTAACATAAAATGTTACTTCCAGACATACTTTCTCGTTCACTTGGTTCTCTCCGGTCTCGTCTCATATAGCCTCGCTGCTGAAAAGGACGTTAAATTCAAAATCAACTCAACTTAATCGTTTTATTATGTTTATAAGTAGCATGTCCATCAGTGTCAGGAGGACATAACTTCTTACTTAATAGTGTTATTTTAGTGTCATTTTTACTACTAGAGCTTCGAAATTAATTGATATTTAATTGCTTTCAGTTTCATATAACATACAAGTTTGTTTACATTTTTCTTTTTACTTTCTGCTTAATTCCTTATAACTACGCTTTCATACAGTGAAATATGCCTTATGTAATGAATACAAGAACTATGAGTATTAAAAACATACAATTCGACGAATCTTTACACTGAGAAAAATGAAAATTTAAAATAAAACAAATCTGTTTATTTTCTGAACCAGTAAATGGAAACTCTTCCGACATAGATTGCTTCAAATCATTGGTTCATAAGTTGTGAAACAAATGTAATTAATAATAATAATAATAATAATAATAATAATAATAATAATAATAATAATAATAATAATAATAATAATAATAATAATAATAATAATAATAATAAAGTTAAACGAACAAATGGATTTGGTTCAAAGTGTCTTTAATGAGTTAACAGTTTAAACTTCATTTGAAAAAGAAATCTGAACTAAGATTGGGTAGCTCAGTTAATTTTAATAAGCAGTTGGATGTTTGTACCAACATGTAGTGAAATTTAAACAATTCAGTCGTTCAGAATAGTTTAACTTTGTTTGAAAATAACCTAATCTGAGTTGAATTTTAGAATAGAGTGTTGTGAACAGCTAATGTTTGGACCGAATTTGACTAAGTTCGAAATTAAATAAATTAAGGTCTATATTGTGGTAAAGCTTCGTGATAATATGCCAAATATCATAGCTACGCCAAATTCATGAAACAGCTATAATCATTTGTAACAACTCCACATTTTATTATTTGCAGTTTCTTATGTTCCCATATAACATACACGTGCAAACCTTTTTTTTTAAAAGACAAATTTAATATTTAGTATACTAAATAACTATAATAATTTTAATCAAGCGTTAAATTTATCTTACTTTCCGTAATCAATTGTAGTTGCGCAAAAACACAGATCTATTCGCTTGCAATGGAAAGTACTAGTGACGGCAATTGGGTCTGAACACTAGAAAGGGGGACAAAACACTACTAATAGTAAGGGGGCATGTAATTAGGTTATAGTTTAAAGCCAAAAAAGTGGGGGCAGCAATTACCATCATGCCCCTAATCGCCGATGGACAGCACATTTGTTAATAATATTCCTAATTTAAGTGAATTTTAAGAAATTGTTGAGGAATAATTTTAGTAGTATTTAATTAGATCTATACCCTTTTATTTGAACCACTTCACTTCAGATTTACAATTAGTTTCATTATATTTTCATTAACTGTTAATCATCCAACGATGCGTTCAAACGTAGAATATTCACTAATAGTCATTACATTGGCCAACAACTTAAATTAATTTGTTTACAATCAACTAAATTATTTTAAAAAAAAACACCAAATTTGTTATATTTAATTTGTACATGTGGTTTGGTCCAGTCATTTGAATCAATCATTTTTTAATTTAAAAGTTGGTTTACATCGATCAAAAGTGTCTGCTTACTGTGTCAAAAGCTTTTCAGTAGACCTTACATTGAATGCTGTAAATTTCTTATATCTTATACACTAACATGAGAGGCGGACATAGGGCGTATTGTGAAATTATATACTCACTTGTCAGAAAAAAATGTTTGTGGCGTACTTAAAAACGTAGGTTACATGTGTAAATCATGTAGTTTTAGGACTTAACGTACAACAAATGTATAACTGAAAAAAGTGCATTTTATACATACTTTCCGCATACAGGTTTCAAATAAACGTACTTTCTGTACGAACGAAAGAACTGTATATAGGTGGTCAGGATCTCACATACAGATATACGCATGTAACATACAACTGGCGTATGTAACATACGTATACATATGTGATATATGGAAGACTGTTAGATGTCATACATTCTGCAAAGGCATGATGTAACATCTAAGCGGGGAAAGTTTGTAGCATATGGATAACGTATACTCCGTGCAGGTTTCTGTAGTAAACATAATGATTCCGTATAATTGTACAATATACCGCTGTCCGGATAACGGACTTTTCTCAGTGTATTAATTAATAAGGATTTGCGTCCAGTGAAGGAGAATATTAAAAGTTCGAAAAATTATATATATATATATATATATATATATATATATATATATATATATATATATATATATATATATATATATATATATATATATATATATATTACAATAATGAGGAATATCACAGTCGAATCATCGATAAGTGTTAGTAACAATACAAATGTTTAGAAGGTGGATGAAAAACAGAGCCGTAGCTAGAGATTTCGGCGCCAGGGGCGAAGTAGAATTCGGCGCGCCTACACTCACCTTATCAAGCTTCCTTCCTTTATTTATTTATTTACAAATAAGAGAAACAGCTGTTCTTGTTATGCTACGTTGAATTTTTATCATGCTGCTTGCACAGACTATTGCAACAATCGAAAGTGATCATTCTCTATTCTTTTACAAATAAAAGCTGTTTTCAAGAGGCTTATTTTGGACTTTTTTGTTAAACTTACAAAACTGCCTTTGCTGTACACAAATCCACTTTGAGAAAAGATAAAAATTTACAACTTTTTACGTTTCATACTATATATAAGAAATGAAATTTTAATACGTTAGAAACTATGTGATTTAAAAATGTTCGAAATGGGTAACAGCATCAATTTCCAGTGATAATTGTAAACTTTTGTAATTTTATTCTGTATGTGACCACATAAAGAAGATTTTAATTTTGATCGGTTTACGGTCAAAAATATTTTGTGAAATGTAACGGAAACTCTGAAGAGACAGTATTTGCGAATTTCTTAATATTGATCGATGGAGGTAAAGAATATGTTTAATGTTCGTACTTGAAATCCAAAATGTAGTTTGGCTACTACATACACTATGTGATCAAAAGTATCCGGACACCCAAAAAACATACGTTTTTCATATTAGGTACATTGTGCTGCCACCTACTGCCAGGTACTCATTATCAGCAACCTCAGTAGTCATTAGACATCGTGAGAAACGAGAATGGAGTGCTCCGCGGAACTCACGGACTTCGAATGTGGTCAGGTGATTGGGTGTCACTTGTGTCAGAAGTCTGTACGCGAGATTTCCACACTCCTAAACATCCCTAAAACTCAAAGATTTCATTTCATTTCATTTCATTTTTCGAATGTGTGTGTTTTCTCGAAGTTTTCTAGTATCATACCACTTTCTTCATTCCACTAATTTTCCCATCATCATCCATTCGGCCAAAGTTGCCTAGAGGTCTTAAAAATAAATTCAAATAAGCTTACAAGGCAAGGACAAATAGTTTACAAGATAATATATCTCTGCTGTTAGTTGTCTGAGGCTTCTCGACCCTGGCTTCTTTTTTTTTTTTTCATTCTGTAACATTGAAATTTGTTTCACCAGTTTCAATACACGAATATACAGTAAATTGCTCATAGGTACGTCGAAGATGAAAACACTAATGTCAAATAATGTTTACACGACAAGCAAAGTTCGATGTAAAGGTGTCACCATCCCCGACACTATCGTATACTATCAACCCACTTGCTTTATAGTGTCTGTAGAGAGAGAGAGAGAGAGAGAGAGAGATGGAAAGATATATAGATAAATAGAGAGATAGATATGTGTGTACACTTTGATTTCATATTTTCCAGAGCTCCTTCGTGGCTAAGCGGTTAGCGTAGGCGCCTTTGGCGTGGGAGACCCCGGTTCGATTCCCGGCGGGAGCTCATGTGGTTCGGATTCCACGTTAATCAGTAGGTCCACGTCTCATATAGCCTCGCTGCTGAACGGGACGCTAAACTAAAATCACCTCACCTCACCTTCATATATTCCAGCCTTTAGGTTTCACAGTGTTAACCCATACCAATCTAAAAACTACTTTTCATTTTAACATGTTTAGATTTGTTGCAATTATTTTTTTTAAAAAAAGTTCGGAACCAAATAATTTTATTGAATAATGGAAAGTATTTGATTGAAATTTTATATGTTACTGCACAGTAAACTCTACTTGAAGTGCCATAGTAATGGGAGCTGAACGACACATCGGACGAAAGAATACTTGGGGCCAGTCTTCACCTCCATGGTTCAAATCTGTTCCCATAACCGCGGTGTGTGTGCTACTATGTGGTGGTTGCCCCGTTTGTGTAACAAACTCATGGCAGTACACCCAGATTAGCTAGTGGTCTAAAAAAAGTTGATTTTTGGTTGGCCATTTTGGATTAAAGTTTCTTATATTGTCGTGATCTATTCGCAATCATACAACGTACATCTTCATACCAAGCCGAGCGGTCTGCGGCGATAGACCATCGGCTTGAAGGCCCAGGGTTGAGTCCCGGAAGGGTCATGTGTATGGATTTTAACAGCATTTGTTTTTTCGTATTGCGTCAGGGGGCGAAATCGTACGGGATAAAAGGATTTCAGTCTGAAAAAAAATGGAAAGAATATCCTCCCCAGGATACTTTCATGAGAGTAAGGAATTAGTAAAAATATAGGATATATATCTTATAGCAGGTTTAAAAATATGGTTTGGGTATCCTATTTCTTTTCTGTTAATTATGTTCTTCAATGTTCGAATTTTGATCATGCTCATGATATTTTCTGCTTTCAACGAAGTTCCATGAATATTATACCAAATGTTCTTTACACTCTGTAAGAAACCATTTCTGAAGATAATTCAGGTCCTAATGAATATTATTCACTAGGAAAGGGAAGTATTCCGCTCCTCTAAACATGGAAGCAGAGGCAATTTCACACTCTGGCCAGATCAAACATTTCCGCGTAACAAAACGAAGGTACCCCTGTAAAACCTCTTCACCTAAAGTGTTATTGTTAGTATCATAAATTTGCTGAAAGCAAACAATGTGAAGGGCTCGTCGATCTTTGCTTTCTTTGTCCTTTGCCCGCCTTCCAAACGAAGAGGTGAATTTTACAACATGACTGCTGTATAATAAGGGAGCGATTGGTAAAATGGTAAAAGTGTGTTTTTATGTGTATGTGTATGTGTGTGTGTGTGTGTGAGAGAGAGAGAGAGAGAGAGAGAGAGAGAGAGAGAGAGAAGACAAAATTTTAGTTGCAAGATGA
Source organism: Thermobia domestica (assembly GCF_964235325.1). NCBI lineage: Eukaryota > Metazoa > Arthropoda > Insecta > Zygentoma > Lepismatidae > Thermobia > Thermobia domestica. Next base: position 90,998,094 of record NC_137467.1, on the reverse strand, counting down.
CATACTTCAATTGCCGTTTTCGGCTCATATAGCAAAAAGAATACCGTCACCAGAGAATAAAGAAAAGTGTAGTCTGTTCTGTTCTCTTCCGCCATCTCAGCCAGAACTTTCAACTACAGCCTGTAATGAGTGTAGACCTTACCCAGTTTTCAAATTGAATAGATGGTGGTGGTAGTTCGGTTTCTTGACCTTGTAAAAATCTTCCCTGTCTTTGATTTTGTTTGTCATCATTCCAGCCAGAAATGAAAAAAAATGAGAATTCCTCAGTTTACAGCAAGGGGAATTGAGGAAAATACATTAAGGATGATATTCCTGGAAGCTCATGTATCACGATTGTTTCATTCAATAGACAGAGGGCATCTTTCTAAAAGGTTTTAACATGTTTTCTCACAAAGGGGATTTTCCTTTTGCAATCTATATGACCACTGGCAATTTCAATCTTGGCCATTCTCGCCAGCGTTTTCATTTTCGAGATACGAGACGAGACGAGACATTTCAGGAGACGTCCCGTCTCGTCTCGTGTCTCGTCTCGTTTTCGAGACGGGACAAGTAGTCTCTCTCGTCTCGTGTCTCGTCTAAAAGGGTACTGTCCCGTCTCGTGTCTCGTCTCGTTTACGAGACGAGACGAGACGAGACACGAGAAATGTCTCGTCTCGTGGCAACACTAATCAGTAATCACATAAAAATACCACGGTATTTTATATTTACAAATAATAATAGTAATTATATATATATATATATATATATATATATATATATATATATATATATATATATATATATATATATATATATACCGTAAATACGCGCGTAATTTTCGCCCTCGCATAATTTTCGCATCCCAATTTTGAAGGGCATCTTCTGTATATTTTATTTTCCTGCCAACAATGGCTTTTCTGCGTTGTCAATTGTTCATTAGGTACCGTAATTTGCGCACGCGGAAACTTTTTGTGAAACAGCATTTCTCCAGGAATCAATTACTGTAGCTAATGAACAATTAGCAACGCAGCAAAGCCATTGTTGTAAGGTAAGAAACCACACAACTTCTTAATCAATTTTTTAATTTTTTTTTTCTACAAATTTAGAATTAGTTGTTTGTTGTCAATTCTTGCTACAAAGAAAATGTGTACCGGTATTTTCGTGTTATTTTGACTGGGGAAAAAATTAGATGATGTTCACTGATGTGGCTAATTTTTTTCCCCGCATAATTTACGCACCCTTGTTTCAAAACAACTTTTTTCGTCTAAAAAAGTGCGAAAATTACGCGAGTAAATACGGTATATATATAATATGGGTGTGCCGCGAGAATTCAAGTTACACCTGTAGTATGACGCAAGTTGAAAAAGGTTGGGAAACGCTGGTGTAAGCTGTTTTTAAGGCTAAGGGTGGGCCAACACCATATTGAATTCCAGCAGTACCGATGGAGGACGCCACGAACTTCTTAGTCATTTTCAGCCGGGTGTCCGGATACTTATGATCACATAGTGTATGTTTAAAATTATAGTACTTACTTAATTTCTTAATGACTGAAAATTCTGAATTTAAGGTTACTTTTATTAATAAAAATATTAAAATACACACACACACACACACACACACACATATATATATATATATATATATATATATATATATATATATATATATATATATATATATATATATATATATATATAATGTGTGTGTTCCCGGCGGGAGCTCATGTGTTTCGGATTCCACGTTAATCAGTAGGTCCACGTCTCATATAGCCTCGCTGCTGAACGGGACGCTAAACAAAAATATCAAATCGCACATCATAATGTGTGTGTGTATTTTGTATGTTAGATAAATAAAAAATATCACACAACTAGATACGTAAGCACAAAAAAGAATCCTGGCGATACAAGTAGTTAATGGAGAAATGATCTCTATAAATTTCTTTAAATTGGAAGCATTTCATATGTCAATGAAATAAATAAAAAAAAACACTGGTAGCGATCAGTCTTTGAAAAAGACGAAATTCGTGGAGTAAAGTTCAGACCCATTAAGCCCCTATTCTACAACTGTTTCAAATTCAATAACGTTATTATTCTCCTTGTTTACCTTCATTTTTAATATTCCCGCGCAAACAACAACTTGTGTGTCTCTTCACTCCTTTCATTTTTCATACCTTTATTCTCACCGTCATGATTAAAACGATTGGGTAGAAAAACATGATTAACTAACCAAACTCATCATCATCAAAATGCCAAATAGGTACGTATTTAAGACTGTGCCCGTTTCTGATTTTGAAAACGCTCTTGTGTACACTGTAAGTCATTACTTGGCAGCATGTATGTCACATCGTCATTAAGAAATCATATATAATAGCTTTTTTTAAAAGTAATAAGTAAAAACTTGTTCTAACTCTTATTAAAACATTTGGATTGCGGGCGTAGCGAGCAAGAAAATTTTTAACAAATCTATTTTCATTTCCAATACTTTCCTTTCTTCTTCGGCCCCCTCTTGCTATCAGCGCCCGGGGCAACCGCCCCGCTGGCCCCCCAACTTAGCTACGACTCTGATGAGAACTCTTCCAAATATAAAGCAATCTATTCTACAGATGCTAAATGGATAAGGGATAACACAAGCACTTATATATTTAAAATTAGTTGTATATAAGGTAAAGTATTTTTTATCTTAAAAAAGATATTTTGACTTCCAAAAACTTCTTATTATGAGCAAACGTACTATCCAATGTAATGTAGCATGGTGCGTTAATATCGTCACTGTTAGAACAAATGCTATGCTTCAAAGATTGTGAAAGAAAAACAGGAGAGTGAATTAGTTGCCGCATTTCATATTAGTAAAGTACAACAATACAATTGATATTGTTTTCATTTGGTTATGTTATATCCCAGATTAAGTGTTAATTCGTTTTCTAAATATAAAATTTTAATTATTCTAGATATTCTTTGTAACTTTTAAATAGCTTGTCAAGTCACACTTCGAAATTAAAACTTGGTTTGTTTGTACTTGGACACGGTTGACTTTCCTTCTTTTTGTCTACAAGAGCAGCAGATGTGCTGAGCAAATATTACCCAATAGCAGTGCGCGAATTAGGTTGTGTATATTTGAAGTGGGATAAAATAGTTCCTAACAGGAGATAGTTGATTGCTTTGTGAGGGACCCATGTTTCAATTTGTTGCTTTTGGAAGGGATTAAAACAAAATAGAAGGAAATTCCGCTCCGGGATTCGCACTGTAGCATTCCAGCTACATGGAAATAGAGATTTGTATTGACTGAAAATAAAAAAAATGTAAATCCTGATTAAATGCAAAAATTGTATTAATAATATCTAGTCAAATATTATTGATATTTAAGATAATTATATCTAATTATGATGTATTTGCATTATATGTGGGTCTACAGTAACGTCTATTTAACGTTTGTGTGGTATCAGACGTTTTGAAAGAAAATGTTTCTTTTTAAAAAAAAATGAGAGAGAGAAAAAAATGTAACGAGCGATAATAACGTGAGAGAGAATTTCCAATCCTGTATGGCGAGTCTTGCTTTCGAAGCAGCTGCCTTCTGAGGCTGATTTGCTGTTTTGCCTCCGCTGGTGGAGTTGGGCTTGCGTGTGCTTGTTCACCGTGTGTTGTCTCATAGCTTGCATGGCGCGTGTCATAGTTGAATGCAGAGTTAAAAGTGGAGAAAAAAAGTGGCCAAAGGTGAAGTGAGTGTATTGAAAATGCTTTCAGTGAACATAATTGAGTGTTTTGTTAGCAATTGTGATCTCAGAGAATTTGTGGAAAGTATTTTTTCCTTTGTGGAAAGTATTTTTCTTGAAATTTAATGGAGTTAGACCGGCATCGAGGAGACGGTGCTTGAGTGAGCCTTGGTGGTCAGACAAAAGTGCCCATTAAAGTGACTCCAATCTGCTCCATTTTGTGATTATATTGTTTGGATTTCAATGATTTGTAATGTTTAAAGCTATCTTTTCCGCCTTTTCCTCAAAATAAAAAAAAAATCAATTATACTCACTTCGTCTCGGGCCCAATTTGGCAGAAAGTCAGTATTAGACCATAGGACATAAGCTGTTCCAACCAGAGGGAAGTAATATTATCTGCAAAGGTAAAATATTACTGGAGCTAAATTGCGTTTCGCTTAATCCTGGTAAGTTCGCAGTTAATTAGTAGTTTGTACATATGGGTTTAGTTGGTTACGTAGTGTCATTAATGAGCTGGAAATGGGTTAATATAACTTGCATTCAATCGCTGAGATGTATTCGGGTAATTTCCAGAGTATAAGCGTATTATTTTTAGAGTTTTTGCGAAAAATTGAAAAATCCCCCCCCAGAATTTTCGACTCACCTCACTAGTAATGCTTAAATTGTGTTTTGAATGGAAATTCTTGGTATGATTGTCCAGTATTCAATGAATTACCTTTCTAATGTTAATTTCTTTGATCATAGCTTAGCGTTTAATGCAAACTCTCTCTCACGTCATTATTAGACTCGGAATCAAAGTTGTTTTGGGTATAATGAAACTGGTCTTCAGAAATGCTATTTGCAATGTTTTGAATAGGCAGAATTGATGAGGCAATTAAGAGGGTTGAAATTATAAATACATATATGTGAATTTAAGAAATTGAATGGGTCAGATTGATTGAACTGGATTCGAAATTTTGGTCCTAAATCGTACTAAGCTGGAATTGATTTCTTTAATTTGCGGTTATATTAGTATAATCTGAGGTAAGAACCTCGTTTTGCTCAATAAGAAATTGTATTTTTAAAAAAAATGTCCCGCGGACAACATTATGAGGTAGAGTACCGAAAAATGCAGAGCTATTGAGAAATACTCAGAAAAGGACAAAAATATTTTTGAATGTATTTTCATGTATTTTCATGCATTTGAAAACACTTAAATGGTTTGAATTTCTTTAATTAGTAATATTGATCAATTAAGATATTTTTGCTCAAGAAAAATAATTTTTCTCTGAATAAGTGCGAAATATTAAACATTCTTTTTTCCTCGAGTCTTTGCTAGTATTACGAATTGCTCTTAGCTTAAAAATATTGAGAGAAATCTATAAATTCAAGGTTTAATCTGACAGTACTAGATATTTTTAATATAAAGAAACTTTGCGTAATTGCTCTGGAATTTAATTTCATTGTTTGAATTTTTTTCTGGATATTTTAATCGTGTTGGTGAATATCTGTTCTTCAAACGCTTGAGCAAATATTCACCTATACTTATTGAAATAAAATTTGTTATTTGAAAACTGAATTTTGGTTGGTTATTTTTGTTATTATTGTTGTTTATCCTTGTCCCAGAGTGAATACTGGATAATCACAGTCTAGTCACAGGTTAATCAGGTGATCTAGAGCCGCGCGAATCCACCTACCGTAGTCCCTTCTTCGGTGGAGTTCGGGGTTGGTTTAGAATTTTCTTCTTTTTTTTTTTTTGTTGAATCAACCTCTGACTCCTGGGGAATGGGGCGTTACAATGACAAAACAGCAAATCCCAAATAATTTTTAATTTGTTATTTTCCTGATTACGTTAAAATTTAGAAAATTTTCACTTGTTAATTATATATATACTGTGTTTTTATAAATATTTGTGACCTCCACCTCCGGTTAAATAATTGATGGTTGTGTTTTGTAGTAATATTATTTGAAATTTGAACAGTATTAATCATTATTTATATTTAAAAAAAAGTTTCTTGAATTAAATTTTGAAATTTCGATTGGATTAGTAGTTCTTGTATGGGTTGTTTCCATTTGGTCACTGGTAGCTTGTAGATTTTAGTGGTAACTTGGTTGTATGTTAATTATAAGTGAAATCATTTTGTTTATTTTGGTATTGATATTATCTTATAAGCATTGTATCTCAAGGATGGATAATCGAAATTATGAAAGAGAATACGTTAGTATTGATATGCCTATTGATATCTCAGGATTTGTAACCATGGATAGGACTGGCCAGGTAGATTTAGATCAGCATTCGAGTCTTGGTTATGCTAATATGTCTTTTACACCTCCGACTCAAGGAAGCTTTTATATTCGTCATAGGCCTTCACTAGTTCAGAATAATGAGGGAATGCCTAGTACAAATGATTCGACTTTTGGATTTAGTAGGCAAGTGAATCCCAGTTTAAGTAATGATGGACGGGATTGTCGGCAGGTAACCTTTTCGGAAAGTTTGAATGGACCACCTTTAGGAAATCATATAGGGTGTCCAGAAAGTAATATCGAGGCTCAGAATCCTGAACCTAGTAATAGGTATTTGAATTTGGGTCAATACTATCAAAGAGTTTCAAGGATCAGGAATTCAACTCCTAGGGTAGTTAATACTAGGAATGAGCAACAACCTTATGTCAACTATGCTAATTTGAATTACCCCGAATGTTATAATCGTGATTCAGGAAATGCATCAGCAAATTTTGTTTCTCAGGTAGAGAATAAGCTCATGATTAAACATACTTTTAGTAAAACCTCTGAATATTTAGAGAATAAATTTAGAAATTTTAAGAAATTAGATGGAAATGATAGTATTCAGATGTTTGAGGTTATGGTTAGCATCGAAGAAATCTTATTAGATACTAGTTATTCTTTGGGAATGATACTGACAGCTTTGATTTCGCGATGTGAAGGTACAGTCTTGAAAATAATTTTGTCTGCCTTACATGATAACATTGGTTGGGTAGAGTTACGATATTCTTTGTTGACAAAGTTTGTGACACCAGTATGTATTCATACGCTAATATCTGAACATGTTTATAGGAGGCAGAAATTGAATGAATTAATTAATAATTATGTTCGATCAGTCATGGTTGCTATGAATGTGTTAGGAATGAGGGCACCTGAGATTGAATTAGTTAATATAATCCTGAGCGGAATGAATCCGAATCAGAGACATAGAATGTTAAATGCGTATATTCCTGTTGATAGAAGAGAACTTTTGGAAATAGCTGATCAGTTCGTCCTGATTAATAAAAATCAAATTGATTATAATAAACAATCGGGTTATATCAAAAATAAATCAAATATTGTTCTTTCTAGTAGTAATGCTAGAACTAATCGATTGTATGGTAATGGGAAAGATAATTTTAAGGAACATCCTAATAAAAATAATTCGAAATCGAATCAAATGGGGATCGGGTCTCGAAATTCGATATCTTCAGAGTATCATTCGAATAAGCCGAATTATTTCACAGGGGAGAAACCCAGGCCCAGGGGAAGTATTCCATCAGAACTAAGTGGCACTATAGCATCCTTTGTTATTGGGAAAGTTAATAGTCAATTGACTGATATTTGCGTAGACGGCGGATCAAGTTTCAATTTGGTGACTGAAGATCTTGTGCGTCGTTGTGGGGCTGAACATTTTGTGAAGGAAGCGGATGATAGAACGGTGAATGCTCCGTCTGGGTTGACTTTTTCAACTAATAGGGAAGTGTTACTTAACATTAACCTGTCCGGACATTTCGAGCGAGTTAATTTTCGTGTGGTGAAACAACTTCCATGTGACTGTTTGTTGGGCACTCCTTTCCTGCGTGAAACCAAATCAGTTATAGATTATGTGAACAATCGAATAATATTGAATAATGGAAAGAAGGTAATTCGCTTGAACTATCGTCGTATGATAAACGATAAAAGAAAGTGGTTGCGATCAGTTGATCAAGGTGACCAGCCCGAAACTCGGAACGATGGTGCTTCGAACTTAGTCTTGTTTTCTGGGCAAAACTCCGGTATGGCTTCGATATTTATTAAGGAGGATGTAAATTATTTGGGAATTGCTAGCAAGGGAATACAGTGTGAATTGGAATGTGAACAACTAGAAACTGAGTTATTAAAAATTGAACATCCTTCAGCCTCTCAGTTGTTGAATTTGCGGACAGTGGTTGAGTGTGAACTTGGAAGAAGAGGTGTTCAGGGTCCTGATTTGTTGCCTCGGTCAGTGGATACTGGATTTAAGGATATTGGTTTCGGAGATATTTCGTCGCATCGAGAACTACCTTGGACTTTGATGGAAAATTTAAACAGAAATAGGGATCATCGTAGTTCTGGAAAGATTCCTGTTGATTTGGGATTTATCACAGATAAAATTGAAACTAAAAATTTTGTTTTGAATTCGGATGAAATGGCAGTTCCTGAAAGTCATGTGGAATGTCCTGTTGGAGGAAATAGTAGTTCTTTGGTGGCAACGACTAATTTGCAGAATGAAGTATCGGTGGAAGAGTGTCGAGCGGATTCTGGTTTTCCTGGTGTTCCGAAAGGACAACGTAGAAGAAAGCGAAAGAAGAAACAGAGTGATTCCAGAGTTGAATCTATGAAACATGAAGATAATAGCAAACCAGCTGTTGAAATTTCTGTTAAAGATGGATCCAAGAAGACTGTTGGAAACTCTTCAGATGCTGAAATGCATGTATTGTCATCAAAAGGGGAAATGGATAGAAAACTTCTGATTACCGATTCAGAAGCATCAGATGTGGATATGGAACAGTCAGAGAACTTTAAAAAATTAGTAAGCCAGAATAGGAAATATTTGCCTCCGGATAACTCATGTTTTAATAAAAAATTGAAATCGGCAATACAGGTGAAAAACCTTGATAACACACAGGTGGAAAAACCGGTGATTCCTAATGAGTCCTGGAGATGTCGGGATTCGGAGACCTTAGCTTTTATTGATTCGTTAAAGGAGAAATACTCCGATGTAATATCGGATCGAATTGGTTGTATTAAGGATTTCGTAGGTAGGCTATATTTAAGTGAAAATAAGCCATTTAAGCAAACACCATTTCCCATCCCACGAAATAAAGAAAAAGAATTTGATCAGCAAATTCAAACTTTGATCCAGCAAGGCATATTGGTGGAAGTTGACCACAGCAATTATGCCAGTAGTTGTTTTTTAGTAAAAAACAAGAATAATACATTTAGAATTGTGGGGAATTATGTAAAGGCCAACGAATTGATTGTGAATGATGGTTATCCGTCTCCACATTTAGAATCTTGTTTAGCAGGCCTTGCCGATAAAGCAATTCACAGTAAACTGGACCTCCGTAAAGCTTATAACCAAATATATTTGGACGAAAAATCACGTGAAATAACAACCATCGTTACCCCCAAAGGGTGTTACCAGTATACTCGAGTTCCGGTCGGAATAAAGACTGGTAGTAACATTCTGGCTAGGGCAATGAATAAAGTATTGGGAGATCTAGAGTCAGAAGGAGTAAGAGTTTTTTTTGATGACGTCCTAATTTCTTCAAGGTCACTTGAAGAACATAGGAGGGTCTTGGAAAAGGTTTTTGAAAGATTTAGAAAATATAATATAACGATATCTCCTGATAAATGCTTGTTGTTTTATCAGAAAATTAATTACCTTGGATATGTTATAAGTGGTGATCAAATGGAGATAGATCCTGCAAGGGTTTCTGCTATTCGTAATATTCCACCTCCGAGAAATAGAAGAGGGCTGATGAAAATCCTAGGACTTTTTAGTTATTATTCGAAGTTCGCTCCTGAGATGCAAGAGATTATGGGACCCTTGAGTTCTCTTAAATCTGTAAATAACAAATTTGTTTGGACAACCGAACATCAGTGTATTTTGGAGAAATTGAAAAATACACTTATTGAAAATGTAGTTTTGAAAATACCAGACTTGAATAAGCGTTTTATTGTTAACATCGATGGGTCTGGGAAGAGCATCGCGGGATGCATTTCACAAGAAAACAGCAACGGGGAAATCCAACCGATCGCGTTTTATAGTAAGAAACTCTCAGAAGCCGATAAACACAGATCTATTTATGAGATCGAGTTTATAAGCTTGGTAAAAACTATATCCAGGTTTAGGCATTATTTAGTCAAGGAATTTGATATTCTTACTGACAATAAAGCCTTGACATGGATCTTAAATAATTCAAAGCGTCTCATGAAATATGGACCGTTTGTTGAAACATTATGTCAATTTGATTTTAAGATCAAGCACATAAGATCAGGGGAAAATTTGGTTGCAGACATACTTACACGGGTCTATGATCCTTACGAATTTAACATCATGGATAGTCCAGTTGGTTTGGTTACATTTTCTAACAATATGAAGCTTGCCAACCTATGGCGGTTACCTTTGGTGAAGGAGCCTGTAGAAGTTCTTCAGAGGGAAGATCCAGAGTTAAATGAAATAATTGACAAGTTGGAGAAAGGTGAAGCTTGTCCAGGATATGTTTTGAATAAGAAGATCCTAATGAAGCGGACAAATTCAGCCATAAATCCTTTTAAGATTGTTATTCCTAGAGATTTGAGAAGACTCCTGATTGAATATCATCATGACGATCAGTTGGTTGGTGGACATTCGGGATCTTACAAAACATTGAAGAAGCTGATGAAAAGATATACTTGGAATAATATTGTGCGAGATGTGAATGAATACGTGAGATCGTGTCAGAATTGTCAATTACCGAAGGAGGATAACAGGAAGAAAATGGGTCATCTAATATCGGAATTCAGCAAGCGTGTTAATTCACACTGGATGTTCGATATCATTGGGGCCTTGCCAACTTCAAAAGGATATAAATTTATATTAATTGGAGTCGATAACGCTAGTCGTTTCGTCATTCTTGAGAAATTGAGGACAATTAGTTCCAGGATCATAGCCAATAAGTTACAAGACGTTTTCACCAGATTTGGTTTCCCAGAGGCAATTTCTACCGATAACGGATCAGTCTTCGTATCGGAATACTTTAGTAAGTTTTTATTTGGGCTCGGGATTAAGCACATCCGATTAAGTCCGTATCACCCAGAAGGGAATCCGGCTGAGAGATTAATAAAAACCCTAAAATCGTCGCTTCGTTGTTATTTTTCGAGTAAACAACATCTTTGGTCATCCTTGGTCCCGGATCTGCAATATACTCTCAACATCAGTGAACATGCTGGTTTGAAGATGTGTCCCATCGAGATTTTTTATGGACGTCCTAATTATACACCTCTTGAGATACGATGGAACATCGCAGAATCAGATTATGGTGGTAAATCTTCAGTTGACTTGTGGACTGCAGCCATAAGTAACATGGAGAAAAGCTGGGAGAGAAGACGGAAGCTAATGATGCAACGAAGACGAGAAGTTACTTTGAATGTTGGTGACAAGGTATTGATAAAGACCCATATTAAGTCATCTCTGAGAGATAAAATCACCAAATCCCTGAGTCTGAAGTGGAATGGTCCTTTCGTAATTAGAAGATTTTTAACCCCAAATACGTTGCTGGTTTCTAACGAAGAGGATACTCAAGATTCATATCGTAAGTCTCACGTTTCTGAGGTTAAGTTGTTCCGGGAGCGTAGAAATTAAAATTTCTCTCTGTAAAATTCAGTAATCCAATCGAAACATCAAAATTAAAAATAAGTACTATATTAGAGAATTTATGAATTAATATTTCTAATTAAATTTGTGTTAGTTCTAAAAATTGAATTAAAGTATTGAAAATTCTATATTTATTAATATTCGTTGATGTTAACGATTGCTATGGCCATGGTAATCCAAATTCTCTTTTAATTGTTAAACTTGGGTAATTAAATGCAAATATTATTGTGAAAATATTTATAAAGTTAAAACTGAATACTTTAGATTACAGATCTTATTTACTATGTTTAGGTTTATCTATATTATTGTTATAAATTTGTATTGTTTAATTAATGGTGATTCTTTGTATTTTTTAGGAAAAAAATCCTTGCTCTGGATTTTTTTTGTTGGACGGTGGAGGATGTAGCATTCCAGCTACATGGAAATAGAGATTTGTATTGACTGAAAATAAAAAAAAATGTAAATCCTGATTAAATGCAAAAATTGTATTAATAATATCTAGTCAAATATTATTGATATTTAAGATAATTATATCTAATTATGATGTATTTGCATTATATGTGGGTCTACAGTAACGTCTATTTAACGTTTGTGTGGTATCAGACGTTTTGAAAGAAAATGTTTCTTTTTTTAAAAAAAATGAGAGAGAGAAAAAAATGTAACGAGCGATAATAACGTGAGAGAGAATTTCCAATCCTGTATGGCGAGTCTTGCTTTCGAAGCAGCTGCCTTCTGAGGCTGATTTGCTGTTTTGCCTCCGCTGGTGGAGTTGGGCTTGCGTGTGCTTGTTCACCGTGTGTTGTCTCATAGCTTGCATGGCGCGTGTCATAGTTGAATGCAGAGTTAAAAGTGGAGAAAAAAAGTGGCCAAAGGTGAAGTGAGTGTATTGAAAATGCTTTCAGTGAACATAATTGAGTGTTTTGTTAGCAATTGTGATCTCAGAGAATTTTGTGGAAAGTATTTTTTCCTTTGTGGAAAGTATTTTTCTTGAAATTTAATGGAGTTAGACCGGCATCGAGGAGACGGTGCTTGAGTGAGCCTTGGTGGTCAGACAAAAGTGCCCATTAAAGTGACTCCAATCTGCTCCATTTTGTGATTATATTGTTTGGATTTCAATGATTTGTAATGTTTAAAGCTATCTTTTCCGCCTTTTCCTCAAAATAAAAAAAAAATCAATTATACTCACTTCGTCTCGGGCCCAATTTGGCAGAAAGTCAGTATTAGACCATAGGACATAAGCTGTTCCAACCAGAGGGAAGTAATATTATCTGCAAAGGTAAAATATTACTGGAGCTAAATTGCGTTTCGCTTAATCCTGGTAAGTTCGCAGTTAATTAGTAGTTTGTACATATGGGTTTAGTTGGTTACGTAGTGTCATTAATGAGCTGGAAATGGGTTAATATAACTTGCATTCAATCGCTGAGATGTATTCGGGTAATTTCCAGAGTATAAGCGTATTATTTTTAGAGTTTTTGCGAAAAATTGAAAAATCCCCCCCCCAGAATTTTCGACTCACCTCACTAGTAATGCTTAAATTGTGTTTTGAATGGAAATTCTTGGTATGATTGTCCAGTATTCAATGAATTACCTTTCTAATGTTAATTTCTTTGATCATAGCTTAGCGTTTAATGCAAACTCTCTCTCACGTCATTATTAGACTCGGAATCAAAGTTGTTTTGGGTATAATGAAACTGGTCTTCAGAAATGCTATTTGCAATGTTTTGAATAGGCAGAATTGATGAGGCAATTAAGAGGGTTGAAATTATAAATACATATATGTGAATTTAAGAAATTGAATGGGTCAGATTGATTGAACTGGATTCGAAATTTTGGTCCTAAATCGTACTAAGCTGGAATTGATTTCTTTAATTTGCGGTTATATTAGTATAATCTGAGGTAAGAACCTCGTTTTGCTCAATAAGAAATTGTATTTTTAAAAAAAATGTCCCGCGGACAACATTATGAGGTAGAGTACCGAAAAATGCAGAGCTATTGAGAAATACTCAGAAAAGGACAAAAATATTTTTGAATGTATTTTCATGTATTTTCATGCATTTGAAAACACTTAAATGGTTTGAATTTCTTTAATTAGTAATATTGATCAATTAAGATATTTTTGCTCAAGAAAAATAATTTTTCTCTGAATAGGTGCGAAATATTAAACATTCTTTTTTCCTCGAGTCTTTGCTAGTATTACGAATTGCTCTTAGCTTAAAAATATTGAGAGAAATCTATAAATTCAAGGTTTAATCTGACAGTACTAGATATTTTTAATATAAAGAAACTTTGCGTAATTGCTCTGGAATTTAATTTCATTGTTTGAATTTTTTTCTGGATATTTTAATCGTGTTGGTGAATATCTGTTCTTCAAACGCTTGAGCAAATATTCACCTATACTTATTGAAATAAAATTTGTTATTTGAAAACTGAATTTTGGTTGGTTATTTTTGTTATTATTGTTGTTTATCCTTGTCCCAGAGTGAATACTGGATAATCACAGTCTAGTCACAGGTTAATCAGGTGATCTAGAGCCGCGCGAATCCACCTACCGTAGTCCCTTCTTCGGTGGAGTTCGGGGTTGGTTTAGAATTTTCTTCTTTTTTTTTGTTGAATCAACCTCTGACTCCTGGGGAATGGGGCGTTACAGCACCCTGCCCTAAAGGCATGAGTGGCACAAGCTGGATGGTAGGCCCTGGTTCCATGAGATATGTTACGCCACAGAGGGTAGATTTATTTATTTATTTATTCGAGAAATCTAACAAATTTAGTGAGAAAATTTATTAAATTGAATTACTGCTTTCGCAAAATCATGGATTTAGCTTTTGTTTTTCTTTCGTTCTTTCTTTCTTTCTTTCTTTTTTTTTAAAAAAAATCTGTCTGATTTAACTTTGTTAAAACATTCTATGGGAATTTTCACATTCCGTTACTATGAAAAGAAATAAAAAGTACTCCTACATTGAATATCACTTGCTAGTCCAAATGATTCTATTGTTTTGTTCTTTCTTTTTATTCGTTTCCTTAATAGCATAATGTTTATAGGACCTGCATTTAAAACATAGATCTGTCCTGTTCAAACAACTTGAGCAAACTGGAAAACGACCGCGTGCTGAAACAACAGGCAAATGGAAGAGCGAAAACTGACCGCTTCTTTTTCTTCTTCTTTTACGCGCCTATTTTTACGCTAGGTGTATGGGCCAACTTACGGACCGAAATTTACGACATCATTTTACGGACCGAAAATGCGCGCTGAAAATACGCTAGTGTATGTTGGCCTTAACAGTTGCATGAGTTGAAAATATGCCAAGACTATAAGGAGACGAATACAATGCGAATCACTTAATTATGATAGTCAAAAAAGTATTCATACAGAGGGACTGTTATCCTGTTCTGTGCCTTGAACACTTGTACTGTTCAACTCGAGCAATCGTATTGTACCTACATTGTACGTTACCTGTAGCTCATTGCATGTGTGTTAGTCTGCTTTTGTTGTGAGTGCTAGTAGTCAAAATGGGGAGCAAGAAAAGTGAACTTTCCTTGACATAACGTGATGGGGGTTGTTTCTCTTTATAAAGAAGGTAGGAGTTATCGTGAAATTGCAAAAACTCTCTCAATTAGTTTTGGTACTGCAGTTCCATCATAAAGAACTATAGAGAAACCGGAACAACAGATAATAGACGAAGATCAGTACGCCCAAAAGTGCTTAAACGCCGCGACCAACGGAAAGTAATTAATTTAGCACGCAAACCACCCTTCAGAAGTGCTGTGTCTGGCTGAAGAAATCGCGTCAATATCTATTTGCAGTGTGAATCCTCAAACTATACGAAATTTGCTATATAGTGCCAATTTTCATGCTAGGACAGCCAAAATTAAAAACATACATCTCAGAAGTAAACCGACAAAAGCGCCTAAAATATGCCAATGAATACCATACTAAACCTAACGATTTTGGGATACTGCTGTACTTTCCGATGAATTGAAATTTAATATATTCGGATCAGATGGCAAAAAATGGGTATGGCGAGAGCCAAACAATGAATTGCAATCGCAACCACTCTATCCCTAGTGTAAAACACGGAGGAGGAAGTGTGATGGTTTGGGGATGCATGACGTCTTCTGGAGTGGGAAACTTAGTTTTTATTGTAGGAGTCATGGATGCTAATAAGTATATTAGTATGTTGCGCCTTAACTTATCAAACAGTGTGCAGAAGTTGGGTCTTGACAGAGTCTTTGTTTTCCAACAGGACAATGACCCTAAGCACATCGCTTTGAAAATTAGGGAATTATCACTGTGCAACGCTTCATAACGGCTTCTGACTCCTCCACAAAGCCCAGATGTCAATTCTATCGAACACTTCTGGGATTATCTCGACACCACCACCCGTATAGTACAGAAACGCCGTTCTTTGAGCAAGGAACAACTACAAAAGATATTTTTGGACGAGTGGTCTAAGATTTCCCCAGAAATGACCAAGACGCTTGTTCGGTCCAGTCCAAGACGCGTGTCAAGTTAGACCAACCACCAACACCAAAACGGCCGGAACATATCTCAGAATTATGGGCTATTTATGGTCTAATTAGTTGCTCTAATCCCAATTTTTGGGCTCCTACTGTTTAGCGGGAAATCGGATTCAAAGTGGGCGAGTCCAGCTTGATATCAAGCTAGAACCCCCCATATGGTTAGAATGGTCCGATCGAAAAAATTCAAACGCCAGAATTATGGGCTATTTATGGGCTAATTAGTTGCTCTAATCCCAATTTTTGGGCTCCTACTGTTTAGCGGGAAATCGGATTCAAAGTGGGCGAGTCCAGCTTGATATCAAGCTAGAACTCCCCATATGGTTAGAATGGTCCGATCAAAAAAATTCAAACGCCAGAATTATGGGCTATTTATGGGCTAATTAGTTGCTCTAATCCCAATTTTTGGGCTCCTACTGTTTAGTGGGAAATCGGATTCAAAATGAGCGAGTCTAGCTTGATATCAAGCTAGAACCTCCCATACGGTTACGGTTACAATGATCCGATCAAAAAAATTCAAACGCCAGAATCATGGGCTATTTATGGGCTAATTAGTTGCTCTAATCTCAATTTTTGGGCTCGTACCGTTTAGCGGAAAATCGGATTCAAAATGAGCGAGTCCAGCTTGATATCAAGCTAGAACCCCCCATACGGTTACGGTTAGAATGGTCCGATCGAAAAAATTCAAACGCCAGAATTATGGGCTATTTATGGGCTAATTAGTTGCTCTAATCCCTATTTTTGGGCTCCTACTGTTTAGCTTGAAATCAGATTCAAAGTGGGAGAGTCCAGCTTGATATCAAGCTAGAACCCGCGATGCGGTAACAATGCTCCGATCCAAAAAAAAAAAAAAACCGCCGGAATTATGGGCTATTTTTGGGTTAATTGGTCCTCTAATTTCGAGTTTGGGGCTGCTACCGTTTAGCAGGAGTTCTTCATCAAATTGTGGGATATGGCTTAACTTCTAGCTATAAATCTAGTGTTATAATACTCCGATCAAATAATTAAAATGCCGGAATTATGGGTTATTTGTGTGCTAATTAGTTACCCTAATGTCGATTTTGGTTCTTCTATCGTTCGCAAGAAATCTCATGCAAGATTTGTATTGATTTCTAGATAACGTGGGATGATAATTTGAAAGTTGCAGTGAGAAAATGTCGATGTCTGTTAATTGAAAATTGATTTATTTGCATTCTCCGCGAATGCCAATATATATCTCTACTAGTAAATCCATGAATTGTCTTTTCACGTTTATATGTTCAGTATGTTTAAAAGTAAGTAGTGTATATATAGAATTTATATAGTGAAATATCATATTATTTTTTAAATATATATTTTTTTTGTTTATAGGAGATACCTCTTCGCCGTTGCTGGGGTCCGCAGTGGCACAGCGGTAGAATGTTTATCTCTTGCGCGTGTGATCCCTAGTTCGATCCCAGATTGTGCCAAGTGGTCTTTGTGGTTGACAAACACCTTGTGGGTGTGTTTTATCGAGATTCTCCCGTTTCCTCACACTATTCATTTCTTATTATCGCCGTCTTCCTTAGCTTCGGTTAATAGGGGTCGTTAAATAGATATTTTATTTCCTCCCAGTACTTCCATTTTTTAAAAAACATATGTTGAGGCTTTACTTTTCCAAGAAATATACAGGTAATCTCACCTATGATAAAGATATTGCATAAAGAATAACTATTTGTAGTAGTTCTCGAAGAGTAGGGTAAACATTGTGATCCACAAGCATGTTGCAAAATTTTTTATTAAGCTAATTAAAAGTGGAAAAGTAAAGTCAGAAATGCCATTTTCTGTAGACATGGTGCAGAAAAAAAAACACAACCACTTGCAAGATATTATTTCTGATTATTATTTGTCCATTGTTATGTTTAAGTTATATTACGAGGCTCATTCCGAATGTAATGCCTCATTTTTGTGTGTGTATATGTTGAGTGATCTATAAGCTATGGCAGACGGTGATAATAACAATTGAATGAAATGGTGGAATGAATAAAGTGGGAGGAAATGGGAGAACTCCGATAAACTTAAGTACATGGTATTTGTCAACCACAAAGACCAATTGGCGCGATCTGGGATCGAACCAGGGATCACACGCAAAAGAGATAAACGCTCTACCACTGTGCCACTGCGGCCCCCAGCAACGGCAAAGAGGCTATTCCTTTGCACAAAAAATTTATTTAAAAAATAATGATATTTCACTATATAAATTCAATATATACACTACTTACTTCCAAACATAATGAACATAAACACGTGTAAAATTAATTCATGGATTTACTAGTAGAGATATAGATTAACATTTGCGGAGAGTGCAAAAAAATCAATTTTCAATAATAAACATCGATGTTTCCTCACTCCAAGTTTGAAAGTATCATCCCAACTTATCTTAAGATGAATACCAATCTTGCATGAGATTTCTTGCTAAAGATAGAAGAAAAAACTCGACATTAGAGCAACAATTTAGCAATACAAATAACCCATAATTCCGACGTTTTAATTCTTTTGATCGGAGTATTAAAGCCCTGGGTTTACAGCTAGAAGTTAAGCCAAATCTCAATTTGATAAAGAATTTCTGCTAGAAGGTAGCAGCCCCAAACTAGGAATTACAGCATCAATTAGCCCATAAATAGTCCATATTTCTGACGTTTGATTTTCTTCGATTCGAGATTTCTAACCTTAGGGAGGGTTTTTACTTGATGTCAAGCTAAACTCGCAGACTATGATTCCGATTTCCTGCTAAAAGGTAGAAGCCCAAAAATCAGGATTAGAGCAACAAATTAGCTTATAAATAGCCCATAATTCTGGCGTTTGAATTTGTAGGATAGGACCATTGTAACCGTATGTTTTATTTTAGCTTGTTTACAAGCTAGACTCGCCCATTTTGAATCCGATTTCCCGCTAAACAGTAAGAGCCCAAAAATTGGGATTAGAGCAACTAATTAGCCCATAAATAGCCCATAATTCTGGTGTTTGAATTTTTTCGATCGGACCATTCTAACCATATGGGGGGTTCTAGCTTGATATCAAGCTGGACTCGCCCACTTTGACTCCGATTTCCCGCTAAACAGTAGGAGCCCAAAAATTGGGATTAGAGCAACTAATTAGCCCATAAATAGCCCATAATTCTGGCGTTTGAATTTTCTCGATCGGACCATTCTAACCATATGGGGGGTTCTAGCTTGATATCAAGCTGGACTCGCCCACTTTGAATCCGATTTCCCGCTAAACAGTAGGAGCCCAAAAATTGGGATTAGA
Organism: Thermobia domestica; assembly: GCF_964235325.1. Taxonomy (NCBI): domain Eukaryota; kingdom Metazoa; phylum Arthropoda; class Insecta; order Zygentoma; family Lepismatidae; genus Thermobia; species Thermobia domestica. Next base: position 90,979,000 of record NC_137467.1, on the reverse strand, counting down.
GCAACTAATTAGCCCATAAATAGCCCATAATTCTGGCGTTTGAATTTTTTTGATCGGACCATTCTAACCATATGGGGGGTTCTAGCTTGATATCAAGCTGGACTCGCCCACTTTGAATCCGATTTCCCGCTAAACAGTAGGAGCCCAAAAATTGGGATTAGAGCAACTAATTAGCCCATAAATAGCCCATAATTCTGGCGTTTGAATTTTTTCGATCGGACCATTCTAACCATATGGGGGGTTCTAGCTTGATATCAAGCTGGACTCGCCCACTTTGAATCCGATTTCCCGCTAAACAGTAGGAGCCCAAAAATTGGGATTAGAGCAACTAATTAGCCCATAAATAGCCCATAATTCTGAGATATGTTCCGGTCGTTTTGGTGTTGGTGGTTGGTCTAACTTGACACGTGTCATGCCAAGGCGTCTCGAGGCAATGATTTGTTTTAAAGGTATGCATACAGAGTATTAAAAACTTGATTTTCTAGTACAGATAGTTAGAACTCGTCGAGATTTGTGGCTCGTGTTGCTGTATGAATACTTTTTTGAGTTGAGAAAGTACGTTTATTTATTTTTGTCATCTAAATATTTCTTCTTTTGACATTTTTTGTACAAACAAACATAATAAATTATGTACATTTTCAGATGATTGTAACATTGTTTTTATTTAACCTTTATATATAATCCTACGTCAAAAACTTTGTGTGTATGAATACTTTTTTGAGTCACTGTATGTTAGAATAGAAATGAAGAATATCGCGTATACTGAAAAATATTCACGTGTTCAACATACAAAGGTGAATTTAACATTAATACTATAGGAACAACATTGCTTCAATGCGGCCATGTTCCACTGCAGATAATAAGTAATACGTATCTTATAGAAAAATGCAGGTTCTGTAACATTGAGGCCAATTTACGCAGAGTAAGTTAACAGTTAACAGTTAACCTGGCCAAGTTAACAGTCTTTACTGTATTCCACTTTGCGTCCAAATGGTGAATGCTTCTTTAAGCGTATCTTTTGGGAAGCAGAAATCACTGCTGTTTGTTAGTTTTATTATTTTTAACTGGTTCTTCGCTAAGTGACAATAACTGAATAGTGACCAAAATCTACCAGAATAAAAGCTTCTGAGAGGATACAGAAAAATGCAAGTTTAAGTTAGAGCTTTGCATTTAGAATTATGTTTGCCATTTTGACCTCGGCTCCACTTAGGATCCCTTTGACTTGGTAAATAATAATAATAATTAAAAAAAATAAAAAAAACTGCAGCCGAACCCAGGTCAAGGATTCTTTCATGTAGTGGACACGAGTATTTACCTTGTGTTTCTCCAGCGATGAGTTTTTCGAATGGAGCAATTTCCCTACAGACAATTTCCTTCTGGACAATACCCCTATGGAAACGAAGTCCTTGGGGCACACGCGCTTTTGCTCACACTCAGTGGCGGATTTAACCCGGGGCGGGAGGCCTGTCGACCTGTTTTCTGAGTGGCAAAAATAATTGAAGTATTATTTACATAGTTTTGAAAGTTTATAGTAGATAGCTTATAGTAAGCGTTGCATTTTATTCTTTATTAGATTTTTTTTTTTTTTAAAACATTATAGATATCCCTAGTTCCTGTTAACAAAGTGCGTAAACAGATTTCAAATTACAATGATTTGCGTATGATACACCTATCATAGTCTAGGGTTCGGCTGCCCCCGCAGTTTTTACCTTCTAGATCCGCCACTGCCCCCACGTAGTCATCGCCAATGGCATTCATCACTTCGTTGTTAAGTGCCTGGGAGCATATATTTTCATTCGGCCAAGTCTGGTATACTGATTGTTGGCTTTTGTCCCCATATGCAAAGCCGAGCTTATAAAGGACGGGACACATGGGCTCCGAACTACGATACTTGGGCTCGAATCTGGTGTAGTTGGTGGGTACACAACCATCATGTAAGATAAATCCTCATAGTATCGGCCATTCCTCACCACTCATCTCACCTCCAAAGGAGCTGGATTGCAGGATCACGTCATCGGTCTGGCAGATCTGGTCAAGATCCAAGTGAAATTAAGTTACGTAAATGCAAACTTTCAACTTTTATACTGTACTAGCTGAACTTGCGCTCTCTACACAGCGCATCATTCACATATGAGCATGAATCTCCTTGTCATTCTCACAACCAGGGGCGTCATTTAGGCGGGCAGGGAGGGGCATTTGCCCCCCCCTGGGTTTGAGATTTATATAGATTTTATCAACAGAGTAGTAGTAAATGAATGAAAAACGCGAAATTCTACTTATATCAAGGGTTTTGCCCCCCCAAGCAAAATCTGAAATGACGCTCCTGCTCACAACATCTATACATGTCCCTTTACAGGCAAAAGTAAAAAAAAAAAAAAAAAAAAAAAACGTGTTGATAAAAATCGGCAAAGGGTACCACAAAGGGGAGATTTTTTCAATATCTCGTACCGTTTGCAAGATTTGAGCCTACTCCGGTTGGAGTTTCCAATTCATGCATGATCAATGTTTTCTTTCTTCTTGCATGCAGTATGTAATAAGCAAATACATTACACACACAATTAATTATAATCTTAGTGATATATGGTGTTCCTTGAGCAAAGCACTCCAAACAATAAAGATTCATATTAGATTGGAAAAATGGTTCTCCTTCGCTTTTCATTATCATTTCGACATGAAACAAACGCCTGAGGGATATGCAATCCCTATACACAAATGTGTGGTGTTGGAATGTACGACTCGTAGGATATGATACTTAACTTTTTTAAAAATTAGAACACTTCCCGTGTACCCTTAAAAATGTAATAAAGAAATAGCAACCATGTTTTTTTTTTTTTTAACAAAAAAAAATATTCAATTAGAACTGAACAATCTACACAAAATTTGCAATCGATCATTGGAAACTGTATCTTTCTAGAGCTTATGTATGGTTTCTAAGATCTCAGTGTCAGAAAGATTGACCACAAACATAAATGTCCACGAACAAACTTTTCAAGCATTTTAATATATAGATAGACTGAAGGAGGCGGATGATAAATGCAAATAAATTATAATGAAAGGAAACGAGATAGCTCTGAGAAGACTGTCGGATACGATTATATCGACCACAAAACCCCATGAAGTGCTAAGAAATGAACTCTTTATCGCTGAGCCTGCGTGCTTTTAGTTAGAGACCGACATCCCATTGTTGCCTCGTTAGGTACTATCCATGAAATGAAAACACCACGACAAACGAGACGAGAAATTTCAAGTATCTCGTAGGTAACACCAGTTTACCCAAGTGTTAGATCTCAAGCACACCTAATGTTACATGATTCATGAAATCTTTCAGTGTAATGTCTCGCGATTATGCCCGTTAGGCTAAGGAAGGTGGGTGATCAAGGCAAATAAATTATGATGGAAGGATTGGTGGAATGAGAACGTGGGAGAAAACACCCACGGACTCGATGTTGTCTACCATAAACTTACTTGGCAGGCGATCGAACAGGGACCCTACGCACAAGAGGTAAGCGCTCTACTATTGAGCCATGATTCATAGTATTTAAAAAATTATTATTTCTTAAAGTGATTGTACGGGCACAATGAAGAGCATTTATCAACGTTTAAAGAGAAATATTATACAATATACTCCAATAATAAATATGGTTTTAATGTTGCTATATCACAGACTTCATGAACCTCTCGTGATATGAAAGCATTTTGATAACACCTAAAGGAAAGTAAAAAAAAAAAAAAAAAAAAAAAACTCAGGGCACAAGTCTTATACAGGGTTTCTCCATAAACTAATGAGACTGGGTCTGGTAAAAAGAATTTATTGATCCGACCGGTACATATTGTTAAAATTTTTCAAAATAGTTTCCTTTGCTGTCGATACACCGCTCTTAACACGATTCCCACGCTGCTAAATCTTTCTGGAAGTCAGAAGCCGTAACCTCTTTCAGAAACTTTGCCGTCGAAACGGTGACCTTTCAGGCTTCTCTTGAGCTTTGAAAACAGAAAATAGTATAGTGGGCTCATATCGAGGCTGTACGGTGGCCGCAGCAAGGTTACAACCCGTATGAGGGCCAGGTAGGTGGTCACAGCGTAGGCGGTGTGGGCTACAGTGTTGTCTTGGTGGAGCTTCCAGCGATCAGCAATCTCCGGTCGTTTCTGTTTGACAGCTCTGTGCAGGCACGCAAGGACTTCATTGTAGAAAACGGCGTTGTCGATTCGTCCCGGAGTGACAAAAACTCAAAAATAGCTTTTGCGCTACGCGTGATCCTCATTGCATCAGAGCTCGGACGCGACTGCCGCCCGATGCATTGCTTAGCTTAGACCCTCCACCAGAAATCCTCCGCCCGCGAGCGCGCTGGTAGTGACAGCCAGGCCAGTCTCATTATTTTACGGACAAACCCTGTATATAAATTTATAAAATGAGACGAGAATGAATTATTTCAGAATGTAGACGAGACGATATTTCTACAAGATTTACGAGACGAAAACATATTGTTTCTCGTCCCGTCGGCAATACTTTGCCTTGCCCTTTCCAAACTTCTTTGAGCAATAGTCGAAGTTACGGGCAATGAAATAAAGTGTGTATATTTGGAATTTCGACAAGAGAAATATCATAGTTAGGTTGATTTGCAGTTAAAGTATTGCTCGGTGATAGGCTTTATGAAGCGTTGACCTACAGCCTAATATTAGATCCGAACCCATGAGCTTCCAACACAAATCGCGTTTGGGACCACGTTGGTTCAGTCGTAGAGGGGTCCCGGGTTCGATCCCAGCCCCCGCCAAGTGAACTATTTGGTGGACAAACGGCGTGTGCGAAGATTTCCTCAGGGTTCTCCCGTTTCCTCCTAATTTCTTCATTTCACCATTTCATTCGTTACTCATCACCGCCGTCTCCTTTAGTCTAACCGGCATAACCGTGGGACGTAAAACTCAACGATTTCATTTCATTCTTTTTTACCAGAAATCGAATCCGGATTTTCCGCAGCGAGAAATGCCATCCTCTGCGGAAATTCATATACTCTCTCAGACCTATGTATGCTTAAAATAAAAATGAAATCTTTCGGTTTAACATCCTATAAATGTCCACTAGGTTAAGAGAGACGGATGGTTAAGGCAAATGAACGACGATAGAAGAATTGGTGGAATGAGAATGTGGGAGAAATGGAAGAAAATCCACGGAGACGATGTTGTCCATCACAAACTTACTTGGCCGGGATTTAACCAAGGACTCCACACACCAGAGATAAGCACTCTACCCGTAAACCATCGCCCGCCCGTGCGTGTGTGTGTTGTGTTTAGACCGTTCCCATAATTTTTAAGCGATGTTCAAAATATTTATGAAGTTGAAAAGTAATGTTGTGGAAGATCAGGGGAGCAGAGTTCTCTTCAACACTCGGAGGAAGGGAAATTTGAGGCTCCGGTGGGAGGGGAGGCAGTTGAGACTCATATTACGGTAGATGGATCTACTTTTTGAGGTTAACCTGTTGTATATTATAAGGCAAGAAACATCAATTTCATCTCACTTTCCTTTGGGGCAGTCGGGCCCAAATCATCACATTTCTCCCCAAAAACACATTTCAAATCGGATTATTTAGGGGGACAGTCTCCCAGTTTCAAGTCTGGGGAGACCATATCCTCTCATCCTCCTGGAATTTGCGCCAGTGCATGTGCCATATCTCTCAGGAGTATATCTTTCGTTTATGGTGCAGTATTAAGATCACACCTCGTACATTTGTAAATCAAATGCATATACAAGGGACAATTACTGGATTTCAACTCCCCCATCCTTAACGAGATAGTATGGAAAAGTAAATATTTGTTATATTTAGATAGGCTATGTATATACAAATCGCGACTGACTAATGCTGCTGATAAGACAAGACGAAATAGAATTTCCGTGACGTGATTGAGACGAGAGGGAAGTTTCCAATAGAAACAAATATAGTTTTCCAGACGATAAAGCTCTTCCGCTACATCTTTCCGAGACGATACAGCCAAAAACTAGTCTCATGGGTAATACTACTCAAGACTTGAAATACGAGCTTGGTTGCTCGCTTCCTCTCCCTTCTTGGCTAAATTTTGTGTACGCCACTATTTGTGATAAATATCTCACATTTACAATCAAGATAATACAATGCAACATTACTCCCCTGCCTGTTATGGGAACATATAAAATAAGAGCTGCACGCCCACATCTCTTCTTAGCAGAGATGTAGCCAATGGGTGAGTTCTGGGGGTCCGGACTCCCCCGAAATCCCAAATTTTCTGTAAATTTAGTCTAATTTTAGGGGTGAATTTTATAGATGTTTATATAATCTATCCTCATATTGAATTAGAAGCCTCCCGAAATAAATTTCTGCCTATATGGCTGATTCTTAGAATAATTACAACAAAAACGATGGAAAAGCTATGATGGAAACGCAAAATTTTAACATTATTCAATGTTGATACGAAGGAATAACATTTTAAGCTGTAAGCATGGTTCTTCTTACTGAAATAATTAGTAATAATACTTCTCTCTAATATTTGTTATTAAATTTGGATAACATAATTGTTACAAATTATAATCTAGAGAATAATAGCCTAATCTAAGTACGAAACGAAGAAGGATAGCGTACCTTGAAACGTGAACAGGAATAGCAGCGGGCACAGTCTCCTGGGCCTCCAATAGATGCGTCTCATTGTCATACTTCGTTGATCACAAAGAACACTGAACTATTGATCACTACACTTCAACGGAACACAGACACTGAGCCCATGATTTTGTATGTTATTTTTAAAAAAATACTAACACAAAACACATTCATATCCACCTGAAAACACTTACACAAGTATACACCATATGCACATAAAATACAAAGAAACATTGAAAATTTTTGGCTCTCACGAACACTCAGGCACTTTATACCTTTTCATAATGACCACAGAAACACGCTAAAGCATGCACGTTGGAATTCCAAAAACAAGGTGGTGCCAGTCCACCGCTAGTTTGGAGACAGGTCAGGTCCTAACAGCTTGGGTACACCTTCGACCACACAGCGACAAGTGCTGGAAGTGTAGTTATTTGCTGGTGAAACACGACAGCATTTTTCGTCAAGACGCACGAAATGATTCAACAGAAAGAAGAAAAAGTTTGCTGTTTGTTTCTTTGGTCTTACTATTACATTTGAATGGTTCTTGTGCTCTTCGTTTTTCATCCAAAACAAGACACTTGAGATCCTTTTAGTTGTCTAACCATTCATTATTTCAAATTACACAAATCATATTTCCCAAAGAACAGAAAAACTAGAGCTTTTGGGTGATTGGGAACAGTCCTTTTCCAAGTAACAACGTCGCAGCAGGGAGTAACTTTTGAAAACAATAAGAAAATTGTTAAGATCTTTGCACAAGTAATTAACACATAATGTGCTAAATATAGTTATTCATTTTATTCCTTTATGTCAATTAGACCTTCAACACTCAAGCACTATGGGTCAATGACATCATTTTATTAGTCCTACGTCAACAAAAAATTCGTGTGTAAATTCCATAGCCTTGGAGGTCTTTACAGTGTCTTCTCGATTCCTTTGAAGTATCCGCCACTACACTCACCAAAAATCATGACCGAACACGAACGCACATTCTTTTCCCACTCATTCATTATCACAGATATTCCGGTCCAATATCCTTGTCGGAAAAGAACACAAACTTCAACTCCCCCATGATTTGAGGAACGTAGCTTATTTACTTTAAATCTGTTTCCGATACACACACATGTCTTCGTTCTATCAATGAGAAGCGTCGTTTGTTAAAACAGCGGATGTACAGCGGTCCAAAAACACTTTGTGTGTGTGTGTGTGTTACCACTTTCCCTTCCTCTTTGAGAAACATTTTCTTGCTCTATTCCCTGGAGGCATTTATTGTTTCTTTCTTTAACCCCACACGCATTTGGCCTAAAGGCCCCACCCAGCCAAGCCGCATCTCAATTTCACAGTTAAAGCCATGGAACAGGCCTTGACTCCGTTGGTGGGTGGCATACGATACGAGCCACAAGAACGCTAAATGTAGTTGTTTCTCCTCTTTACTCACTACCTGCTTTCACTATGTATACATATAGGTAAATGTGTGTGTGTGTTCTTTTTTCGTCAGACACTTGCTCTAATTTGGCATTCCTTTCCTCTTATGGTACAGTAAGAACTTTGTAATAATTGCCCTTTCATGAAGTAAAATAGCAATGAGCATAGCAACAACGTGGAAATAAAGTCTTTTAACATCCCATGGCTATATATATTACGCTATTAATGCTACAGGAAGCAGGTGACATGCAAATGAGTGAGCATGAAATTATTGGAGGAATGACCATGTGAATATAAATGGGAGAATTCAGAGGAAACCTATGGGTATGACCAGGGGTAAAAGTGGATCTGGAAAGTTAGGGGACGCATAACATCAGACCGTCGCCAGAGCCTATCTTTGATCATTCTAATTTTTAGGAAGTGAAGGAATGCCATATATTTTTTTCTAGACGGCATGACTCTGCGTTCCCCCTCACTTTTACCCCTGGATACGACGATATTCACAACAAGCTCACGGATTCCACCATGTCCACGTTTCATACAGCCTCGGTGCCGAAAAGGGACACTAAAGTTCAACAACGAAATGCAGGAAACACACTAAATGGGGCGCGATCTACCAATGAGCCATTGTCTCGCACAACAAAATATAAACTTTGTATACTTTCTTAGTTTTTATTAAATTAAAAAAACAATGACATGTTGCTAATCAATGAATAATTCCATTCGAAATAATGGCAGTCCGCAGCGGGAGGCAAAAGAGGAAGGAGTTGCTAGGGTATTCAGTTTCATGGAATTTTAGAAAAATGTTCAATTCTTGGAAATGCATGTCAAAACATGCTAATTTGCTTTTGCATACGGTAGTACTTGATATATTTATAAATTTATTTATTTATTTATTTATTTATTTATTTATTTATTTATTTATTTAATATACAACACAACAGGCTTAATACCCAATTACAGTGTTGTACAGTGTAAATACGGTAGTACAATAGTTTATTACTGCAGTTAATAAGGATATGTGCTAATAGGCATAATAATTGTTCTTTTATAACTAACTAACTCTATGGCCTCTGGAAACTGGAGGTTCAATGGCGCGTTCACAAAAACTCTCCATTGACTTCTGTCCTTACCCAACTGGATCCAGTGTCTACTTTAAATTCCTGTTTCTGCGAGATCCATCTTAATATTATCCTGCTATCTGCGCCTAGGTCTTCTTAATGGTTGTTTTCTGATTGGATTTCCAGTTAAAACTTTGATAGCGTTTCTACTTTTTTCCATTCTGGCTACATGACCTGCTTACCTGAGCCTCCTAGACTTGATGTTGACAGAAGAGAGAGACCTCGATAGTCATTACAATCAGTTTTCTAGCCTTTCTTGTGAATTGGAACGATAGATTCTTTCTACTCTTGTGGCAATTCTTCTTGTTCCAGATAAGGAGAATGAGTTTGTGTATTTTATAGTACAATTTTTCTACTCGAGTTAAAATTAACTCGCCTGCGATATCGCCTACACCCGGAGATTTGAGTTTTTTCTTTATAGCGATTTCTATTTCTGTTTGCTTAGGCTCTGGAATGTACAGTGCTTATGTGTACATTTCCCTTTCTCCACGAAGATTATCTTTTCTTACATTTAGGAGAAATATTTCCACATCTGATTTAAGCTCGTACAGACTATTTAACATATTATCTTTTGACAACCATAGCTACATTGGAATATCACTTAAACCAGCGAAGTCATGCAGTACCGCGCCTGATCAGAGGAAGCAAGGATGACCGTTCATACTCATCGGATGGTGTTGGTGGGAGCTTCTTGAAAGGAAATAGCGAACTCCAGTCTAGAGATGGAGTGAGCCAGTGAGTCAGGGTCAAGATCTGTGAGTGGGTCGTGGGTCAACAGAACGTGACCCACTGCGGCCCACCGTGACCTACTCTGACCCATTTACCAGTGCATTATAGAAAGCATCTTCTGAACACTGGTAGATTTGTTTATTTATTTTCAAGATCAACATTTTCTCTGTTTTCCATTTGTTTCTTTACTTGCCAGATGAGACGAGTATATCTAACTGAAAAAAAAACTTCAGGCTTTTTTGGATATTGATATTTGTAATTGTAGGTATAATAGTAGCAATAGAACTTACTACTTGGATTTCAAATTTTACACGGTTTCTTTTCTTTACGTTGGATTACTTTATCTTGATTTGATACTTCCAAATTTCATCCTATTTTCCTCTGAAAAGTATCTGTAATTCAACAAGAAAATAATTATATATGATAATTAAATTGAAATTCATCGCAATATGGTCCATGACAAACACTTTACCCTTTTATATCGTGAATGCCAGATCTACCGGTTATGTTACTGAGTGGGTTTGAGCGATTTAGCGTAGAAATTCAAACCTCGACTAGTGATAATTTTACAGCCGTGTTTTATTACAAGTGTAAAATATTTTTGCAGTTGAGAGCAGGGTGAGGATTATGGGTCAGAGTTGATGACGATGGGACATGTTGTGTGGTGGGTCAGAGTGGATTACGGTGGGTCGTGGGTCGTAGGTCACGGCGGGTGATGGGTCAAGTTTTCATCCCACGCCATCTGCGTCCGGTCTATAAAGCCAGCATTAACTATGAAAGGAGCCAATATAGTGATCATACATCACCCCAAAAGTTTGAGTCTTACAAGCGTAAAGCACCCCAAAGATAAATCCTAAACCATAAAGGCTGTTGCGCTAGCAAATTAGTTTTTTTCTTTTTAGTTATTATATATCTATTCCAACTGGAAATGGTGGAAATCAACCACTTCTGCAATCTATGTGGATCGTCAGAGAGCAAAACAGTACAGTGGGAAACAGTTGTCTGATGGATTCAGCGTCTCAAGAATAGAAGCCGTCTCCATCATTATCATTCTACTCTGAAACCGAAAGTAGTTGAAACCATTGCAACTTCCGCTTTCAATATTGTAATGTTTTGTCTGATAGAGTCTTTCAATAATGAAAACTGAGATTTAACCCTTCTCCTTTTATTTAAAAAGAAAGAATAGTCTTAATTTTTTTTCTAATCTCTAATCTCTTCTCTTAAATGTTTTCACACTCCGCATAAAAAATTGCGACAGCTACCGCCTTGCAGTTAGGCCACCCAATATACACATTCTTATCCCATAATCGTGTCAGGTAAAGAGACCCCTCCTTCTCCTCCTTTCTTCTCTCCCATACTAAAATTAGCTAACAACATGAGCGTAATTCTAATTTCAAACTACACAAGTATTAGTTTCGATAAAATGAAATAACAAAACCGAGACGAAACAAGATTCATAGGTTGATGAAGGGAGAAACTAAAACACACACAATGAAAAATTGAAACTAATGGATGTCTATTACACAGAGATTCAGAAATGAGGCAGAGAGAGAGAGAAGATGAGAGAAGAAGAAAAAGAAAAAGGAGAACAGATAAAACTGTGGAATTCAAACGTAGTAAGAAAAGAACTTAGCATTACACCGTATAAAGTTCCGTTTCCAGAAATCCAACAGTAATATAGAAATAACGTTTGTGTTTACATATTTTTTCAGAACTATTCTAATATGTAGAGGATGCTTTAAACATTCATTATGTCACTTTCATAATGGATAGCATACTTAATTTCAAGTAGAACTGTAGATCTCCGAGACACATCTAGGATAATGTCAAAAGTTTAACACACATGCTTTGTTTCCGCGTTGTTCGATTGCAAATTCGGCAGTGTTCATTGGACGTACTGATGCAAAATACATTCTAATATACCCAGTAGATAGCATTTGTCATATCCTCCATTTCAGAGTACTAATGCAAACTGAACAAAAGAAAAACGAAAAGAAAAGAAAAGGAAAGAAAGAAAGAGAAAATTGAAGAGTGCAATTTTACTACTAAATTTCTATCAGAAATATCCTATATTAAAAGCCCAAATTGTATCGTAATGAAAATTACAAATGTTCGAAAGGAAAAGTTTATGCTCCTCATAGATGTAGCATGTTCAAATTTCAACGTGAATAAAACATATTGAATTATAGGATAGAAACAAACTTTCTTCGAACTAGTATAACTAAAATTTTGTTTTCAAATAACCAAACAGGTTACCATTTTCTAGTCTTTTCCGAAGATTTATCTGTTCCGAACATCCAGCATTGAATTAATCTCTTCCGGATACAACGTAATTTGCACAGATAGAATAAACACGCTAAGAGCTCAAACGGATCATTGTGTCAGTCGGATGATGTTGGTTAGATTATAGACCACCACTGGGTCGTGGATTCAAATCCGTAGTGACCCGGTAATTCGACTAAGACTCGGTAACCCAGAGAATAAAAAGGAGATTTTACTTATTCCCTTGCGTTTAAACAGTATTTCTGTCAGAGATGACCAGTGCTGGAGATGTTATCCCCAGAGCACGAAAAACACGACGCCGAAGTTCCCAGTTAATTAGATTCTCCAGACCAGGTATATCGGGATCTTGCTCCGTTTTAACTTTGGAACATGAAGTGCGTGTGTATGTGTGTGTGTGTGAGAGAGGGAGAGAGAGGTAGAAGTGAGATATGCAAAGACAGGATAGGGAAACATCAAGAAAGAGAGAGGGGAACGAATATAAATATGAAAAATACTTATCATTGAAGTGTATGATGTAGAACGCACACGCTGTTTAGTCGAAGTATCGCCAGTAATGCCTTATAAGTTCTCCATCAGAAGACGAATCTGTTTGCAGCCATTATTTTATGCAAAAACTTATACTACCTGATGGGGAATCGAACCAAGGGTTTCCATTTGGAAGTCTAGCACGTTACCACTACACCACCAATTGCTTTAGCCAAACTTTGTTTAACAAATGATGTAGTTTCCTTTCTGAGAACGATAACACGAAAAGTGTATACTGCAGATCAATGATGTCTTTGGAATGTTCAGGTAATTCCCTTGCCCTTTCCCAACAAACATTCGTAAATCGTTTTTATAAATACAGGTGTTTGCTTCCACATTCTTATGTATTGCTTGACCAGTATGATAAGTCGACTCTTCACAATCACTTTGTAAACAAAATTACCTTTGGCGTGAACAAGACGTTAGATAACTGTATTATTCAAAAGGGCATTACGTTACACTATCATGCCACGTGAAATCAGAAACCAAATATTACTTACTTTAACGCTGATCTTTGGAAAGAACCGGCTTCTTCCTATAACGTTATTTGCACCAAAGTGCACAACGAAGAGGAAAAACATACAATCAAGGAAAAACTTGAGAAATAAAACGTATTGTGCATTAACTTTGCCGTACAAGTTCAAAAGTACGCAAATAATAATAATAATAATAATAATAATAATAATAATAATAATAATAATAATAATAATAATAATAATAATAATAATAATAAAAAAGTTCACATTCACAGTATAGTTGTCTATTATTATTATTATTATTATTATTATTATTATTATTATTATTATTATTATTATTATTATTATTAACATCAATTACCCGCTTCGTTGGGTTACATTCAGAAAAAATAGTAACATTGATATTGGTTATTTCGATCATTTTTATGTGTGTGGTTTGATGGTTCAAGAGTCATTAAGTTTTATTTATTTTTATATATCTCCCTCTCCAATTCCCCTTCCCATGTTCTACCGTGAAAGTGAAATGATAAAAATCATCTCAGGAGCGAACCTCAATCATGTTAAAAATTTGATCGAGATTGATCCATTGTTTCATGAGTTATCAAGTTTTATTTATTCTTTTTAACTCCTCCCTCGATCAACCGAAAATTATATCTTCATAGTAAATAAATAAATACCATCTTAGGCCCGAAACTCATCTATGTTGAAAATTTAATCGAGATCTGTCGGGTGGTTCAAGAGTGATGAAGTCACAAAGCCAGTCACTTTCATTTTCATTTTCTTTTAGATATATTTCCCTCTCTCCAACCCCTACGTTGTACCGTCAAACTGAAATGATAAAAAAGTCGTCCCAGTTTCGAAAGTTTGCCTATATTGATCTATTGAAAGTTTGATAGAGATCGGTCTGGTGGTTTAAGAGTTATCACGTTTTATTCATTTTTATAATCAACCCTCCTCTCCTAAGTTCTAATGTTAAAATGAAATGATAAAAAAGCTTTCCAGTCCCGAACCTTATCAATGTTGGAAATTTGATCGAGATCTGTTGAGTGGTTAAAGAGATTAGGAGTCACAAACATAGTTACTTTCAATTTTAAAATATAGGTTATTATTATTATTATTATTATTATTATTATTATTATTATTATTATTATTATTATTATTATTATTATTATTATTATTATTATTTGCGTACTTTTAAACTTGCACGGCAAAGTTAATGCACAATACGTTTTATTTCTCATTTTTTTCTCGATAGTATGTTTTTTCTCTTCGTTGTGCATTTTGGTGCAAATAACGTTATAGGAAGAAGCCGGTTCTTTCCAAAGATCAGCGTTAAAGTAAGTAATATTTGGCTTCTGATTTCACGTGGCATGATAGTGTAACGTAATGCCCTTTTGAATAATACAGTTATCTAACGTCTTGTTCACGCCAAAGGTAATTTTGTTTACAAAATGATTGTGAAGAGTCGACTTATCATACTGGACAAGCAATACATAAGAATGTGGAAGCAAACACCTGTATTTATAAAAACGATTTACGAATGTTTGTTGGGGAAGGGCAAGGGAATTAACAGAACATTCCAAAGACATCTGCAGTATACACATTTCGTGTTATCGTTCTCAGAAAGGAAACTACACCATTTGTTAAACAAAGTTTGGCTAAAGCAATTGGTGGTGTAGTGGTAACGTGCTAGACTTCCAAATGGAAACCCTTGGTTCGATTCCCCATCAGGTAGTATGATTTTTTGCATAAAATAATGGCTGCAAACAGAGATTCATCTTCTGATGGAGAACTTATAAGGCATTACTGGCGATACTTCGACTAAACAGCGTGTGCGTTCTACATCATACACTTCAATGATAAGTATTTTTCATATTTATATTCGTTCCCCTCTCTCTTTCTTGATGTTTCCCTATCCTGTCTTTGCATCTCTCACTTCTCCCCCCCTCTCTCTCTCTCTCCCACACACACACGCACTTCATGTTCCAAAGTTAAAACGGAGCAAGATCCCAATATATCTGGTCTGGAGAATCTAATTAACTGGGAACTTCGGCGTCGTGTTTTTCGTGTTCTGGGGATGACATCTCCTGTTCTGAAAAAAAAAGTTATTTCTATATTACTGTTGGATTTTTGGGAACGGAACTTTATAATGTTAAGTTCTTTTCTTATTACGTTTGAATTCCACTGTCTTATCTGTTCTCCCTTTTCTTTTTCTTCTCTTCTCTTCTTCCCCCCTCTCTCTGCCTCATTTCTGAATCTCTGTGTACTAGACATCCATTAGTTTCAATTTTTCATTGTCTGTATTTCAGTTTCTCCCTACATTAACCTATGAATCTTGTTTCGTCTCGGTTTTGTTATAGCATTTTATCGAAACTAATACTTTTGTAGTTTGAAATTAATATTGCGCTCATGTTGTTAGCTAATTTTAGTATGAGAGAGAAGAAAGGAGGAGAGAGAGGGTGTCTCTTTACCTGACACGATTATGGGATAAGAATGTGTATATTTGGTGGCCTAACTGCACGGTGTTAGCTGTCGCATTATTTTATGCGGAGTGTACAAGAAGTTTAATACTTCCTCGTCATACAATGTAGCTTCGAAATATAATTGTCCTAGCACACAGCAGCTTCAGATAAGATCAGGATTACTCCGGAGCTCATTACAGCCTTAGGAGTTGGCATTAGAAGGAATCTAAGTAGCCCATGGCGGCCTTGGGAGAAGGTTTTAGGTAGGTGAGTGATCAGCTTTGAAATGATAGTTTCCTTGTCTCGTCTCTTCTTTTATAAGTATCTTTCTGGAGAGAAGACGCATGAAGGAAAGTAGGCCTTCTTCGTAGTTTTTTCGAATCCTCTTTGTTTCTTCCTGGGGTGTCGTCTCCTTACATCATCTGCTAATGTTCGTTCATGGTAGTAAAAGCACATCTTCGTAGTAAGAACATGTGGCTTGCAATGCGCGTGGATATGGGCCCTTACTATTGATTTCCATTAAACAAGAAGGTCAATGATATATAAATTTAACGTCTCAGCAAGCTTAAGCTTGAATCAATCCATTGAAACCGAAAGTGGATGAATTCAACCACTTCATATTTTGATATTGATCGCTATAGATGAAGAATAGTAAGAGATAGCAAGAATCAGTTTTTTGATATAGATTGTTCTAGAACAGATACCGTCTCCCCTCTTATCTCGCTGCTGAAACTGAAGTGGTAAAAATTTACTATATCTTCTGGTTTCAATATTTATTTTAGGGATCTAAAACGAGGAGCTGATTCCCTGGTTTACATTTAATAATACAAGGAGAAGTCCAATTTTCATCTTCACATTAAGTTTTTTATTGGAACTGGAAGGTGTTGAAATACGTTACTTCCTAGTTTGATATTAGATGCTCATAGAACATTGTGTTGCGACCACGAATGCAATCGTTTGGAGGGGGCACGGTGGCTCAGTGATAGAGTGCTTATCTCTGGTGCGTGGGGTTCCTGGTTCGATCTCTAGCCATGTAAGTTTGTGGTGGACAACATCGTGTTCGTGTGTTTTCTCGGGGTACTCCCATTTCCTCCCGTAGTCTCATTCTGCCGAATCTTCTATCATCATTCACTTTCCTTTATCATCGTCTCCCTTAGCTTAAAGGGCAAGCTCATGGGAAGTTAAACTGACGAATGGAAACGGAACAGTAAATGGTTTTGGAACTTTCTTGCAATAAGATGTTTTACACGAGAAATGTAGCGTCATTTCAGGTTTTGCCTTTGAATAGGAGGATGCAAACTTTCCACCAATTTAAGTAGAGTTTTACGTTCTTCATCAGTATATTACTCTACCGTTTATTAAAACGTAGTAAACCTCAGAGGACAACAATTGTTCCCCTGCCCTTTAAATGACGCAACTGCATTAATAGCGGAAATCATTTCAAGTACCATGAGCTCTCGGATTCGTTTCACTCTCAAACGTGGACAACTTCTAAACAACACAGAATTATCAGATCTCCCTTATCATCCCAGCAAGAAGACGCAGGCATTGCATTAAGAATACGGGAACAGTATTAAAATCCAAAGCCAAGACATACCACTAACAACAACGGCAATATATCTAGGTGTTCTGCTAGACAAAAGACTCACTCTCAATGCCCACGTGGAAAACGTCAGGGAAACGAGCCATACAAATTATCCTTGCTCTAATCAACGTTGGAAGAAATCCTATGATGATTTGCAAAAACTTACTTCTACAAAATGACCTTCAGACCTCACTCCTATATGGTCACCCTCTATACACTTTACAGAACATCGCCGATGTATCAGGAACAGATCGATATTGGCTAAGGAGGATTTTTCACTATTACCAAGACGATGTCAGCCCATTCTACGGAAAAATGAAACTCCAACCCATCAAAGACGTCATTATCAAGCTCAACCACAAACACAGAGACAAAATTTTCCATAATCAATTCTTCACTGAGAATTTCACTGGGAAAGACAGAACTCCTACGGATCCTTCCAAAACCTCCCTTCACTCTCTCCTAACCATACAATAATAAAAAAGAAGCTATTCTTTCAATCATACTTCAATATAACCTATACAGGTTTCTCCACCTGCTTACACTCTCACTTCTCCCCTCATGATCACTCTCCACCTCACAAAAATATCAAACTTCCGACTTCATTCCAACATATAACACACCAACTTTTTTTTTTCTGGACAAAATAGCACTACATGGTAGACGTTCTTCTCTGTACATTATGCACAGAAAATATTTGTTGTTAGTTGTTAGATCACCCTTAGAATTGCCACAATACGGCTTGGTCGTTGTAAAGGGCTCCGCATCATGATGTCCCTAGCCACAATTTGCCAATGGCATATCTACCGTTAATAGTACTTACCTAGGCCAAACAGGAATTTGTATCCTTGCCTTCCTCCTCTATCCACCATCCCAACATTCATCTAATTTTCTCATTGCAATCTCTTATTTCAATTCCATCTTCTCGTTTCTATTTCCAGTTAAATATGATTGTAACTTGGCTCTGGAGGAACACAAAAGCTTCGTTATTCCAAGTACTGTATTTTATTGAGTATACCGCAATTATTTATAAGGTGCAAAAATTTAAATTAATTGAAAAAACATTAAGATAGATCATCGCCCAGAAGTGAGTACAGATTTTAGTTCATTATCTTAACTACTGCGTAATGAAACGTTATATATTATAAAATTTACAGTATAAAATAGAATTATGTTTCAGCTACAACATAAAATACTGATTTATTTGGTTATGAATCCTAATATGTAAAAGAAACAGTGGCGGCGTAAGGGCGGGGCGAGCGGTGCCCCCGCCCCGGGCCCCACTTTATAGGGGGGCCCCGGACGGTAGGTAAAAAATAATTACTAAAGAAACTTGTTAGCATGAGCCTTACAAGGGCCATCAAGGTTTATATTCCACACCTTTCGCAAGAATAAACGCAATTAATTGTCAATCAATCTTACACCAAATAACTGATGAAATAACAGAAGTATCTGCCGAATAAAACTAATCAGTGCCGGGTTTCCGTATAAATTAAACAAGCTATAGCTTAGGGCTTCACTCTCTTGCGGACCCGCAATGAAATTAAGAAAAAAAAACTGAATGTAGATTTAAAATAAATAAAATAAAAATTTTATTACCTTGGGGGCCCCAAAGAAATTTAAAGGAAAAGACTGAATGTAGGTGAAAAAATAATAAACGTTTCACTTTTTTTGGGCCCCTATAAAATTAAAGAAAAGAGCTGAATGTAAGTAAAAATTAAATGAAATAAAATTTTCACTCTCTTGGGGCCCCAAAGAAATTTAAAGGAAAAAACGTATGTGTAATACAATATGAATAAAATAAAAGTTTAACTCTGTTAAACAACCTCAGAGAAATTTAAAAGAAAAAGCTGAGCATAGATTAAAATATAATAAAAGAAAAATCGAAGTATATTGTGCTGTTTTCATTCTAAGGTCTTATGATGCAAGCAATGGGCCCCGTTTGCTAGCCTGCTTCTAAAATATCAATGTTTATATATTTATTTATTTATCAATTCAAGGAAAGGACACAAAGAAGTGATCAATGTACATAATGCTTTATTAGGGTGACGCTATATTCCTGATTCTCTTGTTTTACTTCTGTCTTGTTTCTTTTGTCCTTCACAAGTCTAATTTTCAGCGAGCGAAATCCTTTTCCTTAGCTGGTTTCCCCTTCTTTGCTTTTGTTTTTTGGCGTATGAATTTTCACTTCAGCCCACAAATTTAGAGTGAAAAAAATGTTCAATAAGAAAACAAATGTTCAAATATTCAAAAGCAAGAATAATTTACGTGAATTATATGTTATACTACTTCCTTCTATATTTAGATGAAAATAAAATAGAACTATTCTTTTACTTTGCCAACTTCGTGCAGCAGCTACATGTTGAGAGCGAGGAAAGGCTAAAAAAGCATGTTGCTCTTATTTTTGGCTTTGTTCTACCCAAATGACCTGGATGCCGTAGAATGATTTCAGGATTGTAAGGATATAATCCATTCACTAAGATGTGCACAGAAAGCTAAAGAACAAGTTCACTTTTCCCCACAAGGCATACTGAAATATGCCTTCAATGGGGCTTGAAGCTTACAAAAATTTGGCAACCGCTCTTCAGATTTTGATGACACTGCCCGTATCTGTCGCATCACGTTAAAGGTCTTCCAGCAAAATGAAGCTGATACAATCATACTTGCCCTTCAAAATGAATCAAAAAAGACTCAAGAATCTGGCAATTCTTTCTATCGGAAATGAAATAGCATCTACTTTGGATTTTTATAATATAGTTGAAACTTCACAGCTACCAAAGCATGAAAGGTAGTGTTCGGAATGCTGGTGGAATAGGCTAATAAGATAGTGGAACTATCTTCGAAAGCAGTAAGACAATAAAATTACAAAAGTGCCAAAAGAATAATAAAAAGCTGTCAAAATCTGTCAATTGACTGGTGATGAGTGGTAATGAAAAGTACGTAGTAGATTCTACCCGTAGTAGAATTCTGAGCTCCCATATGTAATCTATGATATATTCACAATTATTCAATATATTCAGGTTTTCTTGTTATAATATTTTCTAATAATAAGTGTGTTAGTAAGTGGTAATGGAAACAGTCATAAGTGACAGATTATGAATATGATTGAATTATTAAATACAAAGTAATGTAATCATAAATCAAGTGTGAAATCTGGAAGCAATAGTAAACAAGAATTTTAGGAATGATCCAAAAAATGCATCAAAAGATTGAGATCTTGGCCAATAATTGGTTTTGGATCAGGGGACACAAAATTTTTAAACATCTAAATTGAGTTTTTTTTTTTTTTTTTCACGGAAAAAGCACACCATACTGATTTTAAGTAATAGTTTGGGTTTGCCAGATATAAGGCGTACAAGAAAATTTTTGATTACAATATAGAATCTTTTGATCCAAAAAGACAAGCTAGAGAGGAACATTCTAGTGCTTAACTGTTCGTTGATATTTCGGCTAAAGCATTGGGACTAAATAGATCGTATATTATCACTGCAGAGAAACCTAGTAAAAGATAAATGAAAAAGACACGCAAGAGAGAAATGTATTCTAGCCACTATTTACTAATAGTTCGGTAAAAAAGAAAAAAAGTATTTAAGTATCGTGTATGATCATTGGAGAGAAACCGAATGTTAAAGTGAATGGGGCTACTTGTAGGAGAAAAATCTAATCAAATAAAACTCATCTGTCTCTAAACTCAGACAAATGAGAAACCATGAATAAAACTTAACCATATGAGAAATTGAACAGGAAAAACACCACAGGCGAGAACCGAACAAGAAAATTCTAGAAAACTTAGAGCTTTCATTTAGAAATCGCATCGGTTAAATTACAATATCAGCTCATTGTTACATTTTGTGCGTAAATTTGTCTCTAAATGTATTATTAGGAGATTACTTCCGCTATTCCATCTAATTACACTATACGTTTAAACTACGATAGTACAGGATAGGTATAGGATAAATTCTGGATTCTTTGTTGTTACGTTTTGTTTGTTCTTAACATTATGTTATTTCTGGCGTGGGTTGTAGTTTCCGTTACAATTGTATCTCTAATCTTTTATCTATCGTGTCCTTTATTTAAAAATTAGGTCCGGTTTTATTTTTAGATACCAGTCTAAAGGCGATTCTGAACATTATAAAAATACAGAGGAATGCTGAATTTCACCCCCCATTTATTTAATATATCCCAAATTAAGATAGTTTAAACACACACGCCAATGGGAAAGGGGGGAGAAGGAGTAAACAGGAAGAATGATTATGCAAATGAATGTCAAAAATAGCAGTGTATAAATCACGATTGTTGGAGAAGGGGCCCCGATTTACTTCGCTGGCCCCGGGCCCCAGTTTGCCTTACGCCGCCACTGAAAAGAAAAGAAAAACTTGATTCGTTTTTCAATAAGTCCACAAGATGGTAATTGCTGTTAGATCTTATTAGATCTGTGCTCAGTTTTGTGCAATGCTGCAGTGTTGTGCAGTGCTCAGTTTATTCGTATATGTAAAGGTTTTCAAAGTAACGATCTCGTTATGAAAGAGGTACATTGTTTGACTGTTTATCGTGTTATATTTCACATACTGTTTAATCCGGTAAGACATAGGCAAAACCACACACGTTAATACATAGTGGGGTGTTGGGGCACCCCAGACATTTATTTTCTTTCTTTTTTTTTTTTTTTTTTTTTTGCTTATGAAATAAACGTAATATACAAAGGTAATGAATGGATGTAATGGCCTGTGGGAGAAAATATTTAATGAATAAAATTAGGAAATCTCTTCGATCCTGACTACTCACAGGGATTGCAAACATTTACTTTATCTTCAGCACAAGCACGTGTTCTCTTATTATTATGTCTTCTTTTATACCAAGAATGTCTTTGACCATATTAGATAGGTCACTAATTTCACTTACACTAATTTCATCGTTTACATCAGAATCAACAACTAATAAATCTTCGCATTCACTCACATTTTCATCATTATTATCGCATCTTTCGTCGTCTTTGTTCAAGCCAGAATCGTACCTCTTCATCGTCTACCGCCTTCGATGTAGAGGGTCTCGAATCGCCCATATTTCAACATAAAAATGGAAGAATTGGTGGAATGAGAAAGTAGGAAGAAACAGGAGTATACCGAGAAAACCCAGGACACGATGTTGTCCACCCCAAACTGACTTGGCCGCTATGGCATCTACCGAGGACGAGTTTTTTTTTTTCAGACTTCACCACAATTTCTTAACCCTCTATTCAAACCGGAAAAGGCAAATATCAACCACTTCCGGTCTTAACGCAGACCATCATTGAATAAAAATCGTAATAGATAACGAGAACTTTTTTTCTCTAATCAGTTAAGCGTCATAAAAATATATTCCATCTCCATTCAAATCTTCCTACTGAAAATTAAAGTGGCAGAAATCAACCACTTCTGGTTTTGACGTTCATCGTTATAAACTGAAAATGGTAATAGAAATTCAGGTTTATGAAATGGGTTAAGTGTCTGAATAACACTTCACATAACCATCCTCAAAACTCTACTGAAACCAGAAGTTGTAGAAATCCATTAGAACTTCTGTTTCAATATTGATTTACATAGGGCAAAAACAGAACTAGATAACTAGAAGCTGTTCTTTGAAATAGATAGAGCATTCCAAGAACAGGTACAATTCTTTCTCTCTGCCCTCTATTCAAATCGGAAGAGGCAGAAATGAAACACTTCCGGATTTAATGTTGATCACCATCGAATAAAAACTGCAATAAATAACGAGAAGCGGTCTTCTGTATTTCGAAGAATATATTCCATCTTCACTCTAATGTCTTTACTGAAACCGGAAGTGCAGAAATTCCAGTTTTAACGTTGATCGTTATAGAGTGAAAACGGTAACAGCAAGCAAGAAACAGTTCTTTGCAATTAATTAAGGGTCCTAAGAATAGATTCCATATTCGTTCTGATCTCTCTATTAAAACTAAAAGTGACACAAATCAATCACTTCCGGTTTTAACGTTGATTTCCATAGAATCAAAATCGTAATAAACAGAGAGAAAGAAATTCTGTAATTAATTAAGCGTTCTAAGAGTATATTCCATTTCCACTCTAATCTCTATACTAAAAGTGAAAGTGATAAAAGTCAACAACTTCCTGCTCTAACTTAAAACAAGTTATAGATTGAAAACGACAACAGGTTGCGAGAAGTTGTTTTCTCCAATCGATAAAGCGTTCCAAATATTCCATTTCCTCTCTAATCTCTCTATTAAAGCCGGAAGTACGAGAAATCAATCGCTTCCTATTTCAACGTTGATGGCTATAGAGTGAAAACGATAATAGATGGAATCAATTTATCGTCCCTTTAGAATACATTCCATTTCCATCCTTAAGTCCCTACTAAAATCGGAAGTGGTAGAAATCCAGTAATATTTGCGGTTTCAATATTCCAGTATCTACACAGAACAAGAACCCTAAGAGATACGAGAAGCGGTTTCTAGTAGACAATGTGGCTTACTAAGAATAAGTATCAGCTTCTCTCTTAATTCTCTATTCAAACTGGAAATGGTAGAAATCAACAGTTTTCTGTTTTGAAGTTGATTGTTATAGAGTAGATACGGTAATAGATAGCGAGGAGCAGTTTTCTCTAATCAATTAAGAGTCTTCTTCCCGGCGAAATTAAAATACCGCTAATTTTACAGTAATTATGTGATAAATTCAGCGTAAGGTACCGTTATTACAAGTCACCTCGTGGCTTTCCGTTTTCAGCCGTTTAGAAACGCGAAAATAAATACCGATTTTTAAAATGGCTCGAAATCGAAAGCAGAAAAGTGAGTCGTGATAACGGTATCGCATATAAAATGATATTGTCTAGGGCGCTCTTGTGCCACATTTCGATTATCTTTTATCTATTTGAAGATATCACGTAATTACTGTAAAATTAGCGGTATTTTAATTTCGCCGGGATGAGGCCTCTTAAGCGCACTTCTACATTCTAATCTCTCTACTAGAACCGAAAATAGACCATAAATTTGCTAACACTTCCGGTTTTAATAATAACGCAATCGAAACCAAATTTTTTCACGTTGTATGTCTGCTGATTTGGTTTTCAGTTTAGCATCCCTTTGAGTAGCGAGGTTATATGACACGTGGACCTACAACTTAACCTAAGTTTCGAACTACATTAAGTGCTGCTGGAAATGGAACCCGGGTCTCCCAGTCCAAAATTACATACGCTAACTGCTTGGCCAGTGGATGAAATGGTAAAAGTAGCAAAACTACGAAACTGAGCCAAAGTTTTAACATGAACTCCTTGTGAAGTCATTTTTTGCCTTCATTATTATTATTTTTTATTTCTTGACTGTTTTGGCAGCACCTACGAGAGTGGCCACACACGTCGAATCCAGAGACGGATACCATTCTACCTCTCCTCCCGCACAACGGGTTTTTTTGCTTTCTTTTTCTCTCCTCTAATTTCCTCCACTCGTCGTTTCTTTCCACCCTTCTTCACTCAACGATTCATTTTTTCCCCTCATGGTCATTCTATTCATATGAGAAGGAAGTAAAGGAAAAAATAAAATAAAAGCAGAAAGAATTTTACTTAAAAGTTACACAAGGCTTGCCATTCACAATTAAGGTCTTGGAAAATCCACTCATCCTTGAAATGTTTATGTACCCACGCACTTCGGTTTCCACGAAGATTTAGCGCAATTAAAGTGTCAATGAATCCAACTGAACACAAAAATAATTTACACAAGCTACTGAATATATACGTATATATTCAAAAGATCAAAGAACGCTATTTGATTTTTAAGGAATTTGGTTTACCACAACTACTTTATGTGTTTACCCTGATTATTCGTAAATGTGTGTGTCCGTTCGGGTGATAAGAAATCTCAAGGAATACTTGATGGATTAGCATTGATTTTTGCCAGAGTGTGTCGGGTGAAAGTTAAAAATCGAGTTCCTTTGCCGATGGATGCGATATTCAAAGTGGTAGAAATCAATCATGGCAATGGCGTAGGGAAGGGGGAGCCTAGGGAGCCTTTCCCCAAAGAGTTCCGATAATGTGCTTCGGCACTTGTTCTAGTTCTATTTTAGTTTTTTTTCTTTCTTTCTTTCTTTAAATCTTACCTTGTATTGCAACAACTCGGAATCTGAAAACATTTGTATAGTTTTGGGGCATTTATTACTGGTAAATACTTAGGCTCGATCGTTGCTCATTTATCAAAGCCAGAGGTTTGGATTTCTTTCGTGGTTATTTGTTACCTATCAAATGCAGTTTAACATTTAATATAAATCTATTATATTAACTAATTTATTATATTTCTATTATTACTAGCTTATCCTGAATGTCTCCCTTGACAAGGGATTTAGGGATTTAGGAATTAGATTTCTGCTTTCGGCATCTAAGGCCATTTAGCCTGTCACATTTTGAGGGATGGCGTCCCTCGGCGAGCACACTATCCGGGGAAAGGGTAGGAAGAAAGGATTGGGGAAGGAAGGAAGCGGCCTGGGACCTATAAGTTAGGTACCACCCCGGCATTTGCCTGCTATGAATGAGGAAACTCCAGGCCTGAAAATACTTTTGACACTTTTTCGAGTGAGTGCCCCACCGGGAATCGAACCCGGGACCGCTCGCACCCAAGGCGAGAGCCTTAGCGACTACGCTACGCGGGGCCACTCTCCCTTGACAAACACACACACACACACACATATATATATATATATATATATATATATATATATATATATATATATATATATATATATATATATATATAGAGAGAGAGAGAGAGAGAGAGAGAGAGAGAGAGAGAGAGAGATATGTAAAATAGTACTAAAATAGTAGCCAAACAAAAGTTATGACTACACTATTGATCACAAATCGTAGAAATCAATCATTTCCGATTTTAGCGTTGATCACTGTGGAGCAAAAATGTTGATACATATCGAGAAGCGATTTCCTGCAATTGATTAAGCGCCTCAGCGATAGGACTATATTTCAACGCACTGTACTTCCTTAACCGTACTCAATAAATCTCTCGTAGTTTCTAGTTTCTTTGTAGAGTGAGTCAAGAAACCTAAATTGGCAGATATGAAAGCCATGTCACATTTCAAGCCACTGTCACCTACTAAATTTTGAACAATTTCAATGGATGAAACATCGTCTGGGTTTAGTTTACTTACTACAGATACAAATGCTTCAAAATTCTCCGCATAATATAGTACTCAATTAAGTCATTTACCACACCGCGTGATTACGGGTGTTTAAGGAAGTGAAAGATCGGGATTTGTTTGTTTTAAAAGTTCAATTCTAGTTGGCGATTTTACGAAATATTTTTCTCCTTTGACACTAACTTGTCCACTTTAGGATAAAAGGTTCGGATTTTTTTTTTTTTAAACACAATCGATGTAGGGCGTTTACGACACATTCACGTGAATCATATTAGGGTAGCATAGAGAAGGAGCACCATCAGTCTGAAAAAGCAAAACATTGTCATATTTCTCACCATTCGGCCACAAAATGTGCAAAGATTCATTGAACAGCCTTGCAATTGTCACATTATTTCATAATTGAAAGTTGTTTAGAGAATAGCAAGAAATGTTTGGAAATTATTCCTCATTTTTTAGTACACCGACTATATGATTTCCCACTTTTCTAACACTAACAGAATCACGTGGTGGTGAAGGCAATGATAACGCACTGCAACGAAACATTTCTCATTTTTTAGTAATATAAAATCTAGTGCTGTGTCTACGACTACCTCTCCTTCACCTACGGTCACTTGTCCTCCGTTCTGTATTCGCTTCAAAGTACAAAGCGCTCCTTTAGAAGCTCTTTGTTTGGCACAAGTTACCCCAGTACAGATAATAATCAGAATTTATGACGACGCTGTTTCTGCAGAGGGGAAATTGGTTGTAAAGACGATGGATAGATTTATGTAGCCTATTCTTTTCCCGATGTTAATGTCTTTCGAAAACAAAACAAAGAAAATCGTTGTGAAATTTAGAATAAAATAACGGTTTTTTTTTAAATATGTATTTATTACAAAAATGCCCAAAATATTTATTTACAAAACTTTTTCAGAAAATATGTATTTTTATGTGAAACAAAATTTGTAATTTACACTTACAGACTCTTAATTGGGATAATAAACTTTGTTTTGTAGTTGTACGTGTTTGAAAAAAAAATATGTTTTTACATACAAATCCGGGCCTTAATTATGAGATAGATGGACCAGTAAGCATTTTTTTCAAGCTTAAATATCAGGTTGAAATATACGTATCTTTTTGATCCTAGAAACCTTTAGTTACGGATACAGAAAGCTCTCTCTTGAATTTCGTGCAGTAAATACATACTCTACATGCACAATTGTTCGAGTCATCGGAGGCAGAGAAAAAGTGGTCTATCTCTACTGGACTTACAATACCACATTCTCTCAATCTTCTATTCAAATAAGAAATGGCACAAATAAACTACTTTCTGTTTTAATGTTGATTACTATAGAACAAAAAACGGTAATAAACAACATAAAGTGATTTCTTGTAATCAATTGAGCGTTCCAAGGATATATTCTACGTCTACTTTAATCTTTCTACTAACATCGGAAGGGTAGACATTTACTAACACCGGTTTCTACTTTCTGTTTTTAATTAGTGTATTAGCTGAAATTCATGGCGCTTCAGGATTCACAACCATGCGGATTGGTAGTGCTAGCAAGGTTTCAGCCTATGTCAACTTGCTAGTCCAAATTTATTAATTATTCTCAATCTGTACTCTTCTCCTTCGCTACTTTCTGGCGTCGGATGATTTTTGCTAGTATGGAAAATGCAAAATTAAGGCATTGTCATCTATTTTCTCCTCCCAATTATACCTTGTTGTCTGGAGCCGAATACAGTGAATAGGTGAAAATTCCATAAAGCTTTTTCCTTTGTGAAGTCTCCACTTACATGTTAGAGGACACAGACTTGCCCCTTGGCGCTTAGGGTTTCCCAAGGTGACCATGTATAGTTTGAGGCCACAAACGTTTCGACCACCGAGTATAATATTTGGCTTTAAAATCAACACTTGTAAGTTTTTGTTGGGTGCGAATACTATTTTAGTGCCATTTTTCTTCTGTTTATCCTCTCTCCATATCCTTCTGTTTTATTTCTTCTACCTCCTACTTTAATCTTACCTTTTCAATTTTTATATATATAACCTCCCTCTTCCCTTTTTGAAGTTTTGAGATGATTAAATTAGTCTTAATGTAAATTTAATTTCCGGGATAGTATTTAGAAAGTCAGTTTTCTTCGTGCTAAATAATGAGAGTAATATTTCTATAGATTATGCACCCCATAATATGTCATACGGACGTTCATTTTTATAGCCAGTGGTTTTTCTCTCCTTGATCAGTAGTGGCCGGGGCCGTATAACTGAGTCGATGATTTTCGTGCCTCTCTTTTTTTTTCCTTTTTAACTAGTAACACTAATCAGCACTGATTAATTTTTCCCAGTTGGAACGTTGGAAGTAATACGTTTTCATCTTACGAAATTTCGTGTCCCACTGAAAGCTTTGTTCATAACTTTAAATTTTCTTTAATAACGTAACTCACACGTGTCAGAGGTGAAATAGGTCTTTGTAAATTGTGGGACCACAAGATGTGTTACAATAATGTATATCATAGTATCATATTTGGGAGATGTTAGTCTGTAAACTGTCATATTGGTTGAAAATGTCAAATTTCTTTTGAAGTAGATTTTTGCTTATATATTTTTATACATATGATCCGTGGATAAACCTGCTAACTATCCTTTGAAATGTGAGAATATTTTTGGAATACTTAATATATATATATAGATGGTGATCAGAAAAATGGAAACACCTGTAGTTGGCAACACGTCAGATGTATGGGTTGGCAGTGGTGTCGTGGCGCCCGCAGCGCCGGACCGCTGGTGGTGGTGTGTTAGGTCGGTCTCCATACTACGTCAGGCGCAGTGGAACAGCAGTGTCCAGTGGCTGCAGCAGACGGGGGTAGTGTAAAATGGACACCTCTCAGATTTTCAAAGAGGGCAAATTGTTGGTGCGCGGTTATGTGGAGTGAGTGTGACGGCAGTGGCTACTGTGTTAGGTGTGTCGCGTGGGACAGTGTCGAAGGTGATGACGGCCTACACAACACACGGGAAAACCACATCGGGGAAGCGGAACAGTGGGAGGAAGAAAATCATGAGTGACAGGTCACGCCGGGTATTAAAGCGCATTGTCACGCAGAACCGTCGTGCACTGCGGAGCAAGTGACGGAGGAACTCAATCAGCACCTCCCCCACCCTGTGTTTCGACAATCACAATCCGCCGCGAATTACATGACATGAACTTACGGGGTCGTGTTGCATGGGCCAAACCGCTCATTAGGGACCATAACGCTTTCGCACGCCGCAAATGGTGCCGCGACCATGCAACTTGGACCGTTGAGGACTGGAAACGTGTGATATGGTCGGATGAGTCATCCTTCACCCTATTCCCAACCACGAGCCGTGTTTATGTGTGGAGAACGCCCAAAGAAACTTATGATCTGCAGTGTCTCCGCCCAACTGTGAAACATGGCGGCGGCTCGGTGATGCTGTGGGCCGCCATATCATGGTTTTCATTGGGTCCTGTGGTCACACTTAGCGGACGAATCACTGCCAACGATTATGTCGCAATTTTAGGAGACCACTTGCATTCTTTGGTCCGGATGTTTCCGGGCAATGACGCCATCTTCCAGGATGATAATGCACCCATTCACACAGCTGGCGTTGTTGCAGCGTGGTTTGAGGAACATCGGGATGAAGTTCAACACCTCCCCTGGCCCGCCCAATTCCCAGATCTCAACATAATTGAACATCTGTGGTCCGTCTTGGAAACACGACTCCGGCGACGATTTCCACCTCCATCCTCTCTCACAGAACTGGCCGATTTCCTGCACGAGGAATGGTGTAAAATTCCATTTGCTACCATTCACGACCTCTATGCCTCCATCCCACGTCGCATCAAGGCTGTTCTGAAAGCGAAAGGTGCCCGACACCATATTAATCTGGTAAGTTGCAATTTCGTTTAGGTGTTTCCATTTTTCTGATCACCGTCTGTATATATATATATATATATATATATATATATATATATATATATATATATATATATATATATATATATATATATATATATATATATATATATATATAGTGCATCAAAATAAGTATTACAAGCCAATATCTCGCGAACTCTACATCAAATAAGAAAAATGTTACGGCTCAATGTATAATACAGAGGGGCCTAAAAACTGGGTCAAACACGAGGTTCCCCCCGCCCCTATTTTGGGGGAGAGGGTGTACGTGAAATTTTCAAATTGAAACATAGGTCGAGTGATACCTCGTTCAAAAGAGCTTGGAAAATTGAATATTTTTTGTAGGAAACATTTTTTGATATGGGCCACCGTTTTCCAGATGGGGTCAAAAAATGGTCCTGTATCAGATAAAATTTCCAGTTCTTACAAATCAGAAGCGGTTGAGTAGAAAACGATGAAACAAAAAATGAAAAAGTAAAAAACCATAGGAAACGTGGAATGCTCTGTCCCTAGGGGTTGAATGTTGTACAAGTTTGAGATTAAATAAAACAGTTTCCATATTTATGTCAAATGTTTAAAGCCAAGTTTTTAACAATATTTTCAGGTGTAGTGAATAAAGAATGTTCACGTAACTGTATACTATAGCACTCAATAAATATATCCTATTAGCACTTTTTTTTTTTGCACCTTTTTCAATGATTTTTCAGCACCTTTTATTCCCTTTTTCCTACCACACTTTTGCACCTTAAAATCCGGTCTCTAGTGATTACAGAATATCCATGGTGTGATTTTCTTTTTTTCTTTCTTTTTTTTTTTCATTGTTGCAAGCTGAAATCAAAGTGAATATGAAAATATCAGTAAATTGATTTGGATAACGTAGTGAAATTTTTAAACCTATTCGAGGTGATATTCTTTCCTTAACTGGCATCTCATCAGATACAGTAGCTGTTCGTCTCTAATAAATTTGTTTTAAAATATTACTACATGGAAATTAGAGAAGCATTCAGATCATCCTGGAACTGAAATCCTCGAAAGTGACAAATTATCTATCCAACTTGTGACTATTTCGGCTATCATGCCATATTATTTAAGTGATTAACTATAATCGTAAACCTTATGACTATGTTGAATTAAAACAATGTCCAATATACACTTTTAAGTTTCTGAACATTAATTTTTGAACTGGACGCTAAAAATAGTGCGAAAATGGACACGATTCAATATGGATATATATTGTAAAATCTTCGAGCTGAATGGATTCTACAAGATTTCGTTTACCTTCGATAATAACCAGACCATGTATAAGTAATATTACTTTTTCCTTTTTATGCTTGTGGAAATCTATAGGAGAATTTCTTTCCTTATCATAAATCTAAAGACTATATCCAGGCTACCTTGAGTAGCATAATATATTATGTTTCAATGCCTTAAACTTATATTAACAAAGTTTAAACGAAAATTCCGATGCTCCGTTCTTGACTATCGAAACGTCTACAAAAAATTTAGACTATTGATACGAAAAGCTATCCATATACTACAAGGTAATTTATAAGTGATAATACTGTTATATACTCATGTGCAAAACTTAAGAATAATGCTATTTGCATGATTTATTGCAGTCAGAGAATATTGAATCAGCCATATATTATTGGAATGTGGAAGTGCAAATGGATACAGTCCGAAAACACTGAAAGAGAACACGGGATGGGCAACAGAGACGAAATGCATGGGCATGGGAAAATTCGAAAATAGACCAATGTGGTTTTCGAGGGTTAAGCGTAAGATACAGGACATCAATAGTGTGTGTGATCGCCCCGCAGTGCAACGCATGCACCGCAACGTGATTGCATGCTGAGAATGAGATTATCAAAAAGTGGCTGGGGTATGTTTTGCTATTCCTGTACAAGTGCCTCCCGAAGCTCATTAATGGATCTTGGAGCCATTTGACGACGTGCAATTCGCCTGCCAAGCATGTCGCACGCATGCTTAATGGGGTTCAAGTCTGGTGAGCAACTGGGCCAATCGAATCGCCTGATATCCTGGTGCTCAAGGTACTCATCCACTATGGCAGCGCGATGGGGCGTGCGTTATCATCCATTAAATGAAATCAGGACTCAGTACGCCCCGAAACAGACGAACGTATTGGTCCAAGATGTCATTCCGATACATTGCACTAGTGACGGTACCACATGGCAGGGGCGGATCCAGGACCGACTTCTGGGGGGGGCGGTGGGTTGTCATACTGCTACTTTTCAGGGCACAAAACTTTGGAATATGTTTTATTT
Source organism: Thermobia domestica (assembly GCF_964235325.1). Lineage (NCBI taxonomy): Eukaryota > Metazoa > Arthropoda > Insecta > Zygentoma > Lepismatidae > Thermobia > Thermobia domestica. The sequence goes on along the minus strand of NC_137467.1, from coordinate 90,946,434 downwards.
ATATATATAAAATAAGAAACTTATCCTCTTCTGGGGGGGCGATCGCCCCGATCGCCCCGATCGCCCCCCTGGATCCGCCCCTGCCACATGGGAAGACATGCAGAGGTGTACGGGATCCCAGGATGATCCCCCCCCCCATATCACAATTCCGCCGCCCTTGTAGTAGTCTACAGCAGTCATATTAGCTGGAAGGAACCGTGTTCCTGGTTCTCTCGAGAATCACTGGTGAGACTGAATCTGGATTCATCTGTGAACAGGACATGACGCTATTGTTCCGGGGTCCATGCGTGATGTTTTCTGGACCAATTCAACCGAGCTCTTCTTTGCTGTGGGGTCAATGGAACACACCTTGCTGGTCTTCTGGCGTACAGGTGTCCCTCAGCTATCCGTCTATGCACTGTAAACCTTGACACTGACGTTCCTGTAGCAGCTACAAGGTCCATAGAGAGATCTGAGGAGGTGCTGTATCTGTTGCGCCTGGCAGTTACACGTAATGGTCTTCCTGGTGACTGGTGCTCCTTGGAGACCTCCGCCGAATCTCCGAGAGACATTTTCACCCTGTTGGAATTGTGATATTTTGTGGGACACCCAATTCACGAGACGCGTCCATCTGGTTCTGGCTCCTCTCGAGTCGCCCGATGATTCTTCCACGCATAACATCATCAATATGGTCTCTTTGCGCCATTCTCCTACACGTACACTGTCACTATGTCAAGTAATGCAGCTTTGACTCACAATCTCTAACGTCTCGAACACAAGTGTTTGCGTGTTGAAACAGCGCTCATCACCAACCATCATCGTTCAATGGGTGTATACAGCATCATCAAGCGGCAACATCGGGAGTTCGCGTGTCAAGCAGTCGGGTATGTGTAATAGGATAAATTATATGCATTTACCATACTCTCCAAAACTGTTGTCTTTTTGCACATGAGTATATATATATATATATATATATATATATATATATATATATATATATATATATATATATATATATATATATATATGGATAAATTTCTCGTTACTTTTCTTACTTTCTTTCTTTTTTATTGTAATACACTGAAAAGTAGTTAGTGCATTTTCTTTTAAATTCTTGTCTTGAGGTGGAATGAATGATGTGTGTTAGTGATCTAACCCAGGATGTACTTGAACCTGAATACACAAAGTGGGGGGGGGTGTATATATTTCTTGAAAGCTTGGGTCAAGGTAAGATCAAAACCGGTTACCAAAATTGGGGAGGTCTCATGCATTCCGCTTGGGGGCAGCACTTTACTCATTTTTATTAAAATCTTGAATTAAGCATATCTATAAAGTCCGTTGCAATCCCAAAAAATCTGAAATGGTGAGACAGATATGAAAACAGGAAAACATGTGTTTCATCATTTCAAAAGTACCATGTATCAAAGTAAAATAAATTGTCCCAGGGTCCCCGCAGGATCCCAGACGGGGTCCAACTCAAAATTTTTAAATGGAAGGTAGGTTCAACTTGCATATTGTATAAAATTTGATGTTAAAGAAAGAAGATAAATCAAGTTTCGACTCTTCATGATAAGGCTAAACAAAATGGCAGTGGATCAAAATATCAACACAAGCATCATTGAAAAGTCTATACCCACTCCTATTAATCTGAAACGGTGAGACAGGTGTAAACGAAAAAAAAAAAAAAAACCGGATGTTTCAACACGCTTGTGTTGACATTTTAACGCACCGCCATTTTGCGCAGGCTTATCATCAAGAGTCGAGACTTGTTTAATCTTCTTTCACTTAACATCAGTTTTCATACCATACTCAACTTGGACCATTTTCCCATTTGAACATTTTGAGTTGGACCCCGTCTGGGACTCTGCGAGGGATCCTGGAACATCTTTTTACATTGAATCATTTTACTTTTGAAATAATGACATATCTGTGTTTTTGTTTTTACACCTATTCCACTGTTTCAGATTTATACGAGTGGCCATAGACTTTTCAATGAAGATTGCGTTGATATTTTGACCCACCGCTGTTTTGCACAGGTTTATCGGACAGTCGAGACTTGATTTATCTTCTTTCATTTAACACCAACTTTTATACGATATGCAAGTTGACCCCCTTCCCATTTAAAAATTTTGAGTTTTTTTCCCGTCTGGAACCCTGCGGGGACCCTGAGACAATTTATTTTATTTTGATGCGTTGTACTTTTGCAATGATGAAAGACAAGTTTATCTCTTTTCATATGTTTCACCATTTCAGATTTTTCGGGGTTGCAACAGACTTTAAAGACACGCTTAAAGATTTTGATAAAAATGAGTGAAGTGCTGCTCCCAAGCGGAATGCATGAGATCTCCCCAATTTTGGTAACTAGTTTTGATCTTACCTTGATCCAAGCTTTCAGGAAATATATACATCACCCCCATTTGTCAGTTCAGGTTCAAATACATCCCTAGTTTTAAGCATAGGAACCTACTACGTATCAAGGGTTGGTAATTATTCACTGTTTAGATACTCACAAAGAGTTCTCAATGCATGTCAAAGGTCAAGAAGAATATGAACATAATAAATGTAAATCTTTCTAAGTTTGACAAATTATGGCTCTTTTACGAAAGCGAGGACAAGCGAACAGGACTAGTGACAGTAGTTACTAAGAGAATTTTCTGAGGACTTCAAGTGCATATCTACGATATTCAGTTTGGATTTCTTTTCGTAATCTCCAATAACTATTGGTTTAACTGTTGAATGAGAAGTACAAATTTAATATATGGATAAAATCTAATTGAAAACAATAATTACAATAACTAATCTAATCTTTCTCATTTTCTGGGCTGGGTTCGAGTAACTCTACTTTGAATATTTACTCGGATCCAGGTCAGAGTTGTATTAGTTGACATGTGTCTAACTGCAACATGTTGAATATTGATTCTTACGAATATTGACGGGAATACAGCGTACATACAATACATTAGTAGACTTTCAACTATATTTCAGCGATTATCACGTTCTTCTCTTTTTCTTTCCTTTTCTTCTTCTCCCCCCTCTCTCTACCTTATTCTATCTATATCCTATCTTATCCGAATTCCCTTCTTTGTATTGTTTTCTTTATCCACTACTCTTCCGAGATAGACTATTTCTTTGAAAGGTCATTCTTGTGCTTTCTTCTTCCGTTCCTCGTTCTTTTCCTTTTCTCCTCCCTCTTCTTTCTTCGTCTTAATTTCCTAATGTAAAAAGAAAGAAATATAATTGAGTCGTTATCGTCGTGTACTATCTTGCACGGTCTGTAACTTACATTGTAAATAAAAATCTTCGGAAATCTGGTAGTACATAAAAGCAAATAGAAGTTAATTTTATTTTACAATATAATTTTCTTTTAACCATATAGTACACGACTCTTCCCATGTTCATTAAACTAAATTAAATTATCTTTCTTATAATTTTTCTTTCTTTTTACATGTGTGCTTATGGATTCAGAAACACACGTCTCGATCGACTAATTGTTCTTGGTGTATAGACCAACTCGGCTTCCTCTTCCTCCTTTCCTTGTGTGAAGCAGTCTGTGTGACGTAATATACTCTTTCCATTCAGATGGAGAAAAACAGGAACCATGTTTGCGAGATTTATAACTGTAAAACTATCTCTTTCACTCATTTGTTCTGAAATGCCTTTTTAGACTGAATAAAAACAGTAACCGGAGACACTAAGTCAGAAAAACAGCGATAAGGTAACTAATTTCTTCTCCTAGTACTTGAAAGGTGTGTATGTGAACCTATAAATTGGAGATCTGGAGTAAAAGGGTAGATTACGATATGACGTATACAAGATTAACTTGCACACGTTAATTAATGTTGCCCAAGAAACTGTCATTTTTTATAGTGCAGAGAAGCCAGATCATTTACATATGGAAATGAATACATTGGTATAGTAAATTTGTCATGGGAGACTTGTCTCGACTTATGCAGAATTGTACCCCTTGAACAACAGGATCCCTAAAAGGATTATCGCACTTGAGAAACAAAAAGCACTAATAAAACTATGCTTACCCCCTGGTTTTTATTCCTTTGGAGGTTAGGGTTGATAACTGCTTGAGGTGTGCAGAAAAATATAAATATTTACTTGAACATAAAACTGTAATCTACTTTCACTACGACAGTCGTTACCAAACTGTGCTCCACAGAGCCCATGGCAGTGGCGTGTCGTGACACTTTGACGATTGTTACCGGTTGTTGATATTACAAGTACGTATCTCCAGTTTTTCAATATCAGAAAATCTAGTATCTTTTTCCCAGCGTATCAATCATTTTAAAATATAGGCATTGGAAACGATTTTTAGGGGGGGGGAGTCAAATCTCACTTCAATTACATTGATCTTTCTGAAAAGTGTGGCTCTTCAGGTTCTTCCTTCCACTTTTTTTTTTTTTTTTTTTTTTTTTTTACTAAATATAATTGAAACTGTCTCTCAATGATCTTAGATATTCTTCAAAGTAATCTATTTTCTTTTTGCAGTAACTTACACTATGAATTTTCTTTTGTAAGATATTGAATAAGATTTCTTATCTTTATCCTATAGAATAAAAGAGTTCAAATAAAAAATTGAAGTCAAAACTTTGAAGGGTTTGATAGTATTTTGCTGCACGAACTCTGGTTTGAAAATCCCATTCGTCGGTGTTTTCGTCATAGATTTAGAGTCCTAACAGTTCATCTTTAAAGCTATACATCACATCATTTATCCTACTTCTATAGTTCCACCTTGTAGGGATGCATTCGAGTCGAGTCGAGACAGGATTTTCCTGACAAAATTCGAGTCGAGACACAGCTCTTCCAATAGAAAAATATATATTTTTCGAGTCGAGACATCACTTTTACAGCACATTTTCGAGTCGAGACAGTCTTAAATCTTGTCTCGTGCGCATCCCTACCACCTTGTGTTTGAGGCTGTTGGGATACTTTTGTTGACTACATAGTCCAAAGCATCTGTTCTTTTTGAAGACTGAGAAAAAAGAAGCAAATCACAACTTAAAACTTACACCCTTTTGTATAGTCAACGGAAAAACTCAATTAAGCGTATGGGCATAACAATGAAAAATTAGTCTTTTTTATATCTCTGATTAACAAGAGGCTGCAGCTTCCTACCTCACCAACCATAACTGAAGCTCCATCATACGTTTGAGCAACAAGTTTTCCGTATTGAAAATTAATCAGACGCTCAAACACAACTTTGGACAGTCAAACTACGATATGATGAAAACGATTGTACAGTTCTTTTTCAACACATCAAACTGCATCAAAGTGTAAATTCAACTACTAGGCTAGAGGCTAGAGCTGGAAATTTGCTGAATCGAAAGTATTCTATACTAAATTAAAAACAAAATATTTTCAGCTTGATTAGCATAAATCCTAAATAATAATAAGTATTCGAATTAGAAGGAGCACCGGGAAACAACTTTACTTCTCCCTAATTATCATTACTATTCCCCACTTGCTCTTGAAACAGTTCCCATATGGCACAATGTGTTTCATCGATGGGCATTCCTGTACATTTAATGACACACTTCAGAGATTGACTCTTTGCTATTTCAGATGCGAAACAACTGCCATCTATTTTTTCTTCCATTTAAACAGAAATAAAATCTCAATAATAATAATAATAATAATAATAATAATAATAATAATAATAATAATAATAATAATAATAATAATAATAATAATAATAATAATAATAATAATAACAATTATTATTATTATTATTATTATTATTATTATTATTATTATTATTATTATTATTATTATTATTATTATTATTATAAATTCCCATAGATCAAATTAACAGTCAATAAGAAACTATCGAATCAAAGCAAACCTACTGTATAATAAATTTGTTTGTTAGAATATCCTATTTAATATGTTCTTGTTCTCTGTTGGTATATCCCCGGCGGGAGCTCATGTGGTTCGGATTCCACGTTAATCAGTAGGTCCACGTCTCATATAGCCTCGCTGCTGAACGGGACGCTCAACTAAAAATAAAAAAAAATCTGTTGGTATATTATTCAAATTTAAAGAAAACGTATTAACATACAGTCATGCGAAAATGATATTTTAACATATAAATAATGCATTTCGGAACATAGTCTCACAGTAGATGTTTAATTCTATTGCTATGAAAAACCTGCTACTTTTATTTGAAATTGTATACAGTACTGTCAAGACAATGAAATAACCTTACGAAAACGGAAATTACAGCCGTTTCCATGTCAGCTCAGCTCGATCCTCTGTAGCGAGGCGAGAGGAGAGCGAGTAGATTAAACATGCTGATGATATTCTAGATTCTCCTTGTGTTGACAGGGAACGTTCCTATTTTTTCCTGATCCACTCAGCCGAACGGTAACATAAAGGGCCATTCCGAAAGTCCAAATACGAGCGCCCAGGATGCTTCTGGCTGGCACGCTGAAAGGTGCTACTGGAGTGACTGACCGCTATCGGGGTTCTCGTTACCTCTGAAATCTGCGGTATCAATAACAGTATGTTCCTGTTTGGCGCTAGCATGTTATATTCATTCACATTGTAAATGCGGCATAGGGCGTCCGAACTTTTTTTAAAAAAAAAAAAAGAAAGAAAGAAAATGAATATGTAAACATCTTCGCATGTTGATGATGAAATTTAAAGACATATGAAAGCAACGAAAAACTGTCATATTTTTACCGTTACCGCCGGTAACAGCGGTAATATGCACTACACGCCCCTAGCCCATGGGACCCCACAACTGATTTCCAGGGCCTCCATCAGCAGCAGTGATGAAAATGATAATTTTGTTAAATAATTTAAAATGACAAAAAAGGAGTTGCTTCCTCCCTCTGGCAGGAAAAACGAGACTACTTTGATCAAGCAGAAAAAGTTTATCTAATATACTATTGTTCGTAGTAACGTTATTAAATATGGTTTCTAATAAATATATTTCAGTAAGATATAAAAGATTTATATTGTCTTCCATTTTGCACTATTGTTTCTAATGAAGATAAAAGAATGAAAACTGCATTCATATTTTATTCATAATAGATATAATAGCTTCTTTTATTTACTGCACAACATAAACAGATAGAACTAAACACTCTTGGGGCTTCCCAGGAAAAGTTTACTTGAAATAGAGCTCAGCAGCTGAAAAAAGTTTGGGAAAAGCTATACTATACGATTGACCAGACTACAACGTTCATTACACATCTATATTTTTGGATTAGCAACTCCAGGAATTTTGGGGAAAAGTCTAGGGAGGTCACAATTCCATGATCTCCGTTGTGACACCAACGTCCTCATTCATAACGTGATTTCATATTGAACGCACCTTGAGCTTTGAGTGGAAAGTCCCATCTTGTATAATGAAGACAAATCGCGAACAATTACGAGTACATTGAAAAATTCTTACAGAATATGTTATGTATGTTCAGTGTTTTATTTGGAAATTTTCCAGTGGGAGAAGATCAACAGTATGTAACAAATAGTGCATATTTTAAAGACTAGTAGTACTGTATATGCATTACATTCAAATCCTTCAACATTTGATACTTATTATTGTTATTATTAAATATATTTGAGATTCGAATTCGAGATTCGAACTATAACCTTAGTTTGTTTAGAAAAAATATTTACACTTGAGCTGATATAACTGATGATAACGTTTATGAGAAATATTATATTGGAAAATTTCTCGAGGGGTGGAAAATATTCTTTACAGCCTGGGAAAACAGGAACTAAGTTAGTGCCAGGGAAGGGGTAAATAAATCACTGTACGCTATCAAAGAATTTAATTATGTACAGATTCTTGAAACATTTGTTGAATTGTTTGTAAATTATTCAACGTAAGTTCGATATTACTAATGAATATGAAACGTAGAGAAACATTATATTATTTAGAACAATGACAAATTAGTGTAACAAAATATTTATCTTTACAAGACGTTTTACCTTGTTAGTAACTCTTGTTAATAAACTATACTCTCACATTTCAATACATACAATCAGTGATTTATTTGTAGAGGAAAAGCCTGGAAACATCAACCTCTAGCTTTCCCTTCTCTGTAGGTATGTAAATTACTGTTTTCCAAGCTGAAAAGAACGTTTTGTTGGTGGTTCTTTTGGTTGGTGGCTCACAGTAGGATTTAAAAACGATACGATAGCTTAGACGCTTCATAAATTTGGCGACCACTGCTCTAAATGTTCTTCGAATGAAAGTATTACAGTTTGTAGAGGAATACATTTGGCTCTGAATGAGACGTCGTAAATTTTTAGGAATAAAAGAGGCGTGGGACTTGGACACAGCTTTTTTTTTTTTTTTTTTTTACATCGGTTTTCGATGGAATGCTTTATTTTGGAATAGAACAATAACAATTACCATTAATAATAATAATAATAATAATAATAATAATAATAATAATAATAATAATAATAATAATAATAATAATAATAATAAAATTGTAATACCAATTACGTGAACAATAAAATCAGATGAAGGAAAATAATTGCCATGATAGAATTCGAATTCAGGCTTCTGTGATAGCAGCTTCATGCATTACCATTACTCATATAAAGCTAATAAACTAAACTAGCAGTTACGGAAGATACACATCAGACTTGTTTGAAACCAAATCTAGAACAATTGAAAACTTAAGTAGTGAATGTATTCAAATTCAGATACTTATTCCAATTCTCTTTCACTCTCGTGATGTCAACATATTTTTCCCTCTCGATAGCAGAAGAACTTGCTTGTCATACTGAGTATGCATTGAAATTGAAGTATTTGAAAAATTTGGACGTTGCTGTAATCGAAGCAGGGAATCCCAAATGGCAGTTCATTGTGCTAACCACTAGTCTACTGTTACATTACCTTATACAGAGGCTGTTAGCTAATTAAATCGTTATATGTAAGATTATACACAGATACTATAGTACTCACGCCGAGTCATGAAGCTTGGGCTCTAAACCAATCATTGCTTGAGCTCTGATACATTGGAAAACTTCGGTACAATTCGTGGAGCCGCTTCCCGAGCGCACACTTGGGAAAACGTCAAACAGCTGAAATTCGCCAACAATGTTGCCAAATTTTGAAGACAGTGTAAAAGAGTATTTTTAAAAAAACATTTAAAAATTACCAATAATAACACTGCACAACGATAACAACAGTAACAATTATTCTAAAACGGTAACAAAAACACGAATAGTTACAATGAGAATATAATGCAACAAAAAACAACAAAACGGAACTTGGCTCCAATCCGACGGGAGATGTTTTCCGTGTAGCGCGAGAGACGACACTGTTAAAATGTAATGGGTGGGGGTTGACGACCGGAACACACCCTTGCGTTCTATTGAGTGGTGAAATCGGTAGATTTAGGTCAAGCATCACGACTCGGCGAGGATACTATAATGCTCGTGTAAAGAGACGTTCTTACGGTGCGTGACGCAATGAATTATGATTTTCTTCTATTCAGAAAGAAATAATATAGACTTTGTAGAAATATGAATCCCTACTTTATCTTCTGTAACTAGTAATTTAGTTTATAAGATTTGCATAAATAATTTCTGGCGCAACGGTAGCGAACGAGACTATCAACAAGGACACTCGGATTCGATTTCCGTCATATTAGTTTGTTTTTATTCTATTTATTGTAATTTTATTTTATTTTTGCTTTATTATTATTATTATTATTATTATTATTATTATTATTATTATTATTATTATTACTATTAGAATTACAAAGACGAGACCTGACTCCTTTTTTACATGAAGTTTTTGATAGGATTTCAAGTCTTTTGTTGAAAAATCAACACACTCCACTGTAAGAATTAGGAGAGGGAAATATCTTTTTTCTTTTAACTTGTTTTTTACCTGCACGCTTAAACAAGTCTGGATACTAAATTTCAACCTCCTATATCTACGGGAAGTACCCTAAAGGCTTTGATGATCATAAGAGAGTAACTGAATAAATGACGAAATCAATGAACTTCGTATGTTAACAACATCTAAAGTAACAGAACTATCAGAATATAATTTAGTGCTTTTTCTAGGCATGATAGTAATCTTATCCTGAAAACGGAAATAGTATCCAGAACGAAACGCTCAAAAGCATATCGAATAGCTTCGAGAAAAGATATAAAGGGTAGAGTTTTTCAAGCTCAACCTAGGAAGGAATGATGCCGCGATCCCAGATTTTGTGATGTATTTTGATAATCCAGTGCAATTTATTGCAATGTATGTGGAATATCCTCATTTATTCATTAACTATTATCTATGTATATAAGTAGTGCAAATGAATGCAGGTATAGGACTGTCTATTGAAATAACGGGCATAAATGCACATACGATCGTAAGACTTAATAACTTCAGTGTTCCGTAACAGTCAAATCATGAAATTTTCTTACACTAACAAGGGGAAAGCAGACTTTGGTAAATAAACTTCGGGACATTTTTTTCAAGGTGATAGTGCACATTTAAAGTGTTCATTTTACAAACTGGGAGAGCGCAATGGCCTAATATAGCAGAGAAAAAGTTTTCAATTCGTCCCATATATTGTACGTTGCGCAAGTTTACCAAGTGACGGCGTGGCAGAATCAGTAGCATCTGTACTGTTTAATAAAACAGTATACATTATTATTAATAATAATGATGATAATAATAAAGGAATAAGAGAATCACAACACCAATTACGTAGAGAATACATTCGAATAAAGAAAAAATGCAATGACGGAATTCGAACCTGGGTCTCTCCTGCTGTACTACTATGCCACAAGTTCCTCATATAAAGCTGAGAAAAACTAGTAGTTACGGAAGATATAAATAGAACTTTCTAAATCTACATGTGTTGATACAATTCAAAGAATGCGAAAATAATGTCTGCTTCTTATCTTCTTTGGAAATTAGAAGTTAAGGAACTAATGTAAATCAGGACCATCGTTATAAATGATGAGGTAACCTCAACTTGAGGAACGTTTCATGATATTTTCTTCATTAAGGAACGTCTATGTAACTGTTTTTGAGTTAAAGAAGGAAATCTCGAGTAAGTCATTGTGACACTCACATAGGGGATGTCTACACGAGCATTAGTATCATGTTTATAGTCTTATATGAAATGATTTAACTAGTTAACAGTCCTTGTGTAAGGTAAAGTGACGCTGTAGACTATTGATTACTCCGTTTATTTGGGAGATCCGTGTTCGATTCCACCAACTTCATTTTTTTTCAAATACTTCAATTTCAATTTCAATGTATACTCAGTGTGACAAGCAACATCATCTCTCCAGAAAGAAAAATATGTTGGAATGAGGAGAATTAGAGAAGGTCTGTCAATGGAGGCAATTATTTACAAACTTGTCGAACCATTTGGAACAAAGCATACAGCGACACTCCAAATCTCTCTGCCAAAATCGTTACAAATGGTACATTCATGTCCAAAATGATTGTCGCATATCTATAACTGTCTTTTTGTAAGAATATAACTTGATAATGATTTTGCAGGGTGCTTTTAATACTGATACTATGTGTATAATCGGGAAATGAATATTTGTGGAAAATTTCATAGAAAAAGAATTACGAAAATTAGAATGTTGCTAAATGGGCAAGAAAGTTTTATTTTCGATTTATTGTTCTTATTTACTGCTCTTTTGATATGAAATTTGTCACATACATGTCTTTGCCGATTATACACATACTAACGTTATAAGAAATACCGGGCGAATTCGTTATCAAATTATATTCCTACAACAACATATTTATAGACATGCGACAATAATTTTGGACATGAGTGTACATATAGAAATTTCCGGAGTTATAAATCAACTGTATCCACTTCATCCTCATCTCATAACAATTTTATATTTATGTCCTCAGAATCAGAATGTCCTCAATTCAGTATCTTAGATTATTTTTGGTAGCTTCTTTCGTTTTCATTTCCTTTTTGGTTCTGTTATTTTTTTAATTAGCTGCTATAGTGGCGTCTTTTCGAGTTGCAGACATCTTTAAATTTTAAAATCATCTTTTGATTGAAGCTTTTCTTCATTGAACCAGGCATTATATTTCTAAATACTGTTTTATAATGGTACAGAATTGATTCAACTTTTCGTGTTGGAACTTGTGATATTTGACAAACTTTGACATATGTCCGGGCAGCGGTGCCCCTCACCCCCACGAAAAAGTGGTAGGGGAGACCGGAATTAGTTGTGACAAAAACAAAATAACTTGCTTTGTAAACTAAATTTTATTCAATGTCGGGGCTTTTTAGCTTCATAATAAGCGTAGACTTTCTGCTACCTATCTGAATATTTCTTTATTCCACGTACAAGATTCAAATTTGTGCCATTTTCAATGAAATATTATGTCTCTACAAACAAATCTTGGGACGCAATCTGTGCCTTAAATCCCGCTGTGGGGACCTTTGCTTTGAGTTCAGTTTGTCATTAAAAATCAGGGTGGCATAGGGAAACTGCACATTTTTGAAGTTTTCGCGGTTCCTAGGAATATCAGTCCTACTTTAAGGATGAATCACATATTTCGAGCGTTGCTATATTTTTCATTTCTTCAGTAAACCTATGCGCAGCATTCCCCTTCCCACGTTCCTAAACAGAAAACCATTTAATTGGTTGACATGTATATTATTATTATTATTATTATTATTATTATTATTATTATTATTATTATTATTATTATTATTATTATTATTACCTAGGTATTATTACCCTTACATTTCGCTCTTCGCTCAGAAATATTACTGAGTTTCACATACTGTGTTAGGAGGCCTAATATGAATTTACTCGGCAAACTTAAAACCACAAATGTCCATTTCGGGTTGATGTTAGTTTAACACAATAGTAAAATTTCATAGTTCATATAATTACTTCTTACTGTTATGACACTATACCTCAAATAGAGAATGTCGGGATACCGTTTTCAGCTTTCTCCTCTTATTTGTTGGGCTTCCAATCTAAAATATATCTTTGGCTTCAAAGAGTTACTATCCTAAATTTTCCTTTATGCGCACTGTAAATGATAATTCGTTTGAACAGAATATCACCGTTGCATTTTCAGTACAGTCATTGCTAGGTCTACTAATCCATTTACTAGGCCCTATAAAGGTAAGCAAGAAAGTTCTGTTGCTTTTTGGTGAGGATTGTGTTAAATTGGCCCTCACACCGTGATTTGAATGAAAAATGGAGATAAGGCAAAGGTCAGTTGTTGGTGTGGGTATATCCAACATACTACCTGGTTGTGGCAATTCAGTTATACCGTGGACTTGCGTAAGGACAGAGTGAACATTGGACCTCCACAGAGCGTCATAAGAGCGTGTATGCTGTAAGAGTTCAAATTGGATTCAAACGCCATTGCAGTAGGGCGAAAGATATTACCAGAAGGCAACGTGAACAGACACCCGTATTTCTTTGTTGTCTCGTTTGAGAAAGGCGCAATTTCTGGACAGGGTGTTGACATATGATGAGAAGTGGGTCCTGTATGAAGCTCCAGAGTGCCATCATCATTGGTTAGCATCCCATGAATAAATTTCAAAACACCCGAAACCAGCACTGCACGAGAAAAAGGTCCTCCAGTGTGTTTGGTGGACTGCTTGCGGCATCGTGTATCGTGAACTGCTACCAGCTGGTCAGAGCATCAATGTAACTGTGTACTGTCAGCAGTTGAGTAGTGTTTAAGAAGAACTCAAAATTCTGGAGCCAGCACTTCTGAATTGCAAAGGACAACGCTAAACCGATGTGGCTAGAATGACCCGGGACACCATTCTACGCCTTGGATGGGAAACACTATTCCATCCGCCATACTCCTCGGACATTGCACCGTCCGATTATCACCTGTTCAATTCATTGGACAATCACCTTAGAAGTCAGTTCAAATCCCTAGTAGAGGTGCAAAATGCACTTGATACGCTCTTCGTTTAATGGCCCATCAAATTCTACTGCGATGGAATCAGTGGCCTTCCAGAACGTTGGCAGAATGTTGTTGATGCGGATGGGGACTATTTTTTATCTTCCAAGTACGTCGTATGTGACATATCGATGTTCGAAGATGGTAGGTGAAAAAGCGACAGAACTTTCTTGATTATCTTCATAAAACACTCTTGACTTTGGATATGAATATAACATCAGTACACAAACAACTGTTCGAAATTAAAGCGTGAGTCAAACTTAATGGTGTTTGAAAATGAGGCTCTGACTTCCTTTAAGCGTTATTAACAAATGAGAGGTCTGCGGTGTTCCCACTTCTTTGTATACATTCATGTCAATCTATTTGCCACCTTCTCGTGCTGTAGAGCATCATCTTAACCACATACCTTTACTAGATGGCAACGTCGCGTAACGGCCTTAATTTTATTCGCTTAGAACACACGCCATCAAGTTTGTCCTATGCTTTAGAAAATCCACTGCACCTTCTCATTCCTTTTTTATCTTCCCTATCGAATTACCAAGTTTCTTTTATTCTCGAAAATTTTTAGTTTCTTTCTTCTTCAGAATACTAATTAGACCTAAACGTTGTTTCGTGTTATAATAGAAAAGAAATGCGGAAAATGTACTGTATTTTCTTTTTCTTTTCTTCTCTCTCTCTCTCTCTCTTTTTTATATATATTTTAAAGAAAAAAGTCCGAAATTTTCCCAGCCAGAAAAACAGAATGAAATGTCAGTTCTTTTTCCAGCTATTGCATCTCTAGCTATTAGTATTCCATTTGTAATCAATTTGTTTAATAATTTTGCTTACCATTTTAGGGATTTTTTCAACTCACAATCTCAGCCTACGTACAGGTTCAAGCACACAAAAGGACAAAACGGAACTCGATCAATGCAAGCTACATTTATTATTTTTTTAAGGTTTCATGTATATAATTGTTTTAATTTCCAGTTTTAACTTAATGAAAGAAATTTTATTTCGAAATAACACAGAAATCAATCTGATAATAATTTTATAATAAATAATTTTCCTTTATTTCTGGTATAAAGACTAACTTCTTTAGGATAACATAAATAACATTACAATAAAACAAATTAATGACACTTTCTTGAATACTGTTTATGATATCTGTGATGGTTCCATATAGAAGCATAAAATAAATGTATATCGAGAACTTGATATGAAAATCCTCCTCCGTGCCTGTTGTTAAACAGACAATTTTCACACCAAGATCTACTATTTGAAACAAAAGAAATATAATTAAGCCTATGCGTCTTTTTAATTACCATAAATTTAAAAATTGCTCAACATAAAGTAATTAATAACAAAGAAACAAAATACAATCCGCACCAATTAACAAAACTGCTGTAGATAATATTTTTTTTAAAAATGTTGATGATATAAATATTTATTTGTGAATATAGAAATAACCTGTCTGTCAGTCTTTTTTTACTACTTAATATGCAATTTTATTTCTAATTTGCTTAGGAATAAATTATTTTTTTTTGAATTATATAATTTGCATGTGTTCTTTCATTTCAAAAAAAACACACTTATGTCCAGTATATGCATGTGTTGGAACTACATAATTAACTTTTCTTATGATTGCTGACGTAATTGTGTTCCATCAACATGGGAACGACTTGGCTGTTGCTGCGGCGGCGTTTGATTGGATGTTGATCTGCCAATACGTGAAGAAAACCTCCGGTCTTCTGTTGCTGAATCTTCATCCATTCGATTGTCATTTCGGCGGTTAAACGGTCCTGTGTGTTCGTCCGACCTGGACATTTCCACCAATTCTCGGCCAATGCGAGGCGTAAATGTACTGCTTTCTTCGCTAAGCTCTGAAATAGTTACACAATAGATTTGTAAGTGTGATGTTTCAATATTTGCTTCCATCTAACAAATAACAAATATAATAAGTAAGTTATTATTCTGTATTTAAACATATTAGAGCTATGGTTATCAGCAACTAACCACATTCCATCATTAACAAGACATGTGGCAACTATCAGTCAAACACTATAACAAAACTTCAAGACTCTTGTCTAAGGTATGAGACGAAGAACCCTAGAAAGAAAAATCTGCAATGGAACACGCATGGCAATTGACCTTTTCTTCCCTGAAATTGCGAGGAGGCCACTTACTTACACGCAAGGCAAGCTTGAGGTCGTTTTTATAAAATGGTATTTTACTTTATTTAATATCTGGAATTCTAGAAAA
This sequence comes from Thermobia domestica, assembly GCF_964235325.1. Lineage (NCBI taxonomy): Eukaryota > Metazoa > Arthropoda > Insecta > Zygentoma > Lepismatidae > Thermobia > Thermobia domestica. The sequence goes on along the minus strand of NC_137467.1, from coordinate 90,930,308 downwards.
TAGAGAAGCTTGAGTTGTATGTGTGTCCAAATTATAATTTGGAATTGCCAATTAAAAAATCCACTGCGTCATAATCTATTCGCCTAAATGTAGACACCCGTGTGTTTTGATAATAGCCTACTCCACAACTACAATTGTAGAAAGATTCTACGAATTATAGGACGAATAAACCTGCTATTCCTACTTACAAATTTTCCACATACCCCAGAGAGAGACAACACGAGGAAAGTGACTCTTCAGGGGATCAAACCTACTGAAGTCCATATGGCTAGTGTCTGGACCCTCAACGTTATGTCTTCCAATGAAATCGCTTCAATGCCAACAGTTCTCTCTATTTGTAGCATAAATATATGCGTAGAATTTATATATATATATGCGATGAGGTCGTGTCCTGGTACATTCGGAGTTGATTTATGGCATTTTTATATAAATAATGAAGTTCAATGGGGTGTGCAACTTGGAACAGTGGGCGGGCCAATCACAGAGGACTTTGTCGGTACATCTAGCAATCCTTATATCGAGGGAAATTTCCCCCAAATACCTGCGCTTGCCAAGTGCTTGTCTTCAGGGCGTTACCACGTTTCGCACTGTGTGGTCGATGGAAAATTTCCAGTTCACTTTTAACAGGTTTTGTAAAAAAGAAAAATTATAATAATTATTGTTTTCAATAAACTGACCAGTGGGACGGAAAACAGGGTTAGGCGGGCCGCATACGGCCCGCGGGCAGGCTGTTGCACACGGCTGGTATAAATAATACAGAACTTCAAAACTACAATGAAGTTCTGTATAATAGGAATCTTCTAGCCAGTATGTGTTCCTTATGGTACGCAGAGTTGATTTGTTTTGAGGCACTGATGAAGGTGGATCTTCCATGATGGTACTATCTTGTGACTCCAATAAATCTTTTCAAGTTAGTTGTATTGCAGTGACGAATGAACTATGAACGGGATTTAAATTGAAACATCCTAGTAAGATTCCCTGATTTTATAGGAAAAGTAAATTATGCCGAAAACCATCGTGGCAATAGATAATGTCAAAAATCTCATTCTGCCAACTCAGTTTTACATGAGCAAGATAAATCACTTTCTAAGCTAAAAACAGACCAATGCGCAAAGTATATTGGATCCATTAAAGTTGAAAAAAATAAACTGAATGAAGAATGTCAGGATATGACGAAGGTCACGATTAACAGGCTGCTGTGGAAAAAGTGATGAATAAAATGGAAGAAAGAGAAATGAGGGACAGGTGTAAACAATACTATTAAGGATGGAGCAATATCAGTGAGTGATCTTAGATGTGGTATTACAGAGTAGCTATTACATAAAATGTGTAACAGAAACATTATTTTACTTACGTTGACTGTAAAACAGAATGCCACAGAATGCAATTAGGTGGTTGGGCACAACATGAAAAAGAAGTCACACGAACGAGTGAGGCTAGGGCTGGATTAACCTACCTGGAGGCCTGGGGCTAAAAAAAAATTGTGGCCGCTGCTGACTTCATGAAAGTACAGTAGGAAAGTTAAGGGAACATGTTTCATATTTTTGCTCATATTTTATATTTTGATGGTGTTTGTATTTTCATTATTATTTTTACATAGCCAGTTGAGATTTTGATCAGAGTGGAGGTCCCTGTCCATCTGGAGGCCCGGGGCTATAGCCACACTCAGCCCCCTCTTAATCCGGTCCTGAGTGAGGCAAAAAGTGCTACGAAAATCTACACATGCAAGCCGTTGTATTTGTGAAGTGAATAGTCTGTGTAGACCAAGGATCTTATAAAATAGAGGATCTGCCCTTACAACAAAATCTTGAAGCCATACGTCACAGTTTCGTCATCCCTACTCTGCCCACTTCGCCTAATAGGATCGCAATGTTTTGAGCCAACAATCATGGCGGAAACGATGGTAGCCAATCAGACGATGGTAGAAACGAGAGTAGCCAATCAGACGTGCCGATGCTCAGTTGCTTTTTGGCTTCACCGATTTAATAAGATGAAGATACATATGGGCAGATCCTCTATTTATAACATCCTTGGTGTGGACATAGATGATGATAGAATGTATTGTACTAACAAGAATTTAGTTGATACTAGAGCGAAACATAAAATTTACAAGATTCAGATAAATAATAATAATATAATTAAGATTACAAGAATTTAAATGATTAATATATTTAAGAATTTTAGAAAAGTTTACGAAGAGACTTAATAAATAAAACAAAGATAGTTAAGTGTGACTGCATTTACGACTTCCATTTACATAAGAACAAACATATAATAGTCAAACTGAATTTAAGCAATATTCAAACTATACAGGATATATACATAATGCAAATTCGTTTTGAAAAAGCAGGGAATATTTTTCTAGGCTTGAAGAAGAAACCAGTAAAATCATATTTCCAGACTTGAAGAAGAAATCAGTAAAATCATATTTCTAGGCTTCAAGAAGAAATCAGTAAAATCATATTTCTCGGCTGGAAGAAGAAATCAGTAAAATTATATCATTAAAATTTTAGTTTATTCCACAGAAAACAAAAATAACAATAATAATTTTCCATGTAAATGAATGGGCTAAAAAATAAATATGGGGCAGGCGTAAAATTCCAGTTCGCATTCAGCACAGCACAGTTAACAAAATCATAAGCTAGAGAAATGAAAAATAATTATTATGCTGCAGAAAACTTAGTACTGGAAACTTCTTAATAAAATATTAGTTAAATACACAATAGTGTGCGAGCCTGAGAAAGTCGTATGAATTCACGTAATGAATGTCTGTCGTGCGCCTAAGATTTGGTCAACGAAGAATTCTGCGATATCAAAAATAGCTAAAACATGAAAAAAGAAGCCTTATAAACAAATCTAAACAAGATGTAAAGTCAGAAAGTTTATGCGTTTCTACCAATGTATCTTCCTAAATTTATCATAAATCAATGAACAAGGTAGGTGCAGGTAAATACGCCATGTTAAGGGTGTTGGATTTTTATAGCCTTAATTTTCATGAAATATAAGGAACAAGACAAGTGCGTTGCAGAGTAGCGTGTGGAAAAAAATGTGACGATGATGCGACTCACTTCTACTTTGTACCCAAGGTAAAAGAAAAGTGTTACAAAATGGTGTATTTACCAAGACGTGCAGGTAATTACGCCAAGTCTAGGATACTATTAGAAACTTGTAATAAATCTTGCAACTGCTTACATCGTCTGTGTTGTGTGAAGTCAAATATTACTTCACAACATGGGTGAAGCAAAAAATAGAATAACCGAAGTGCAAGATGAAGATAAGAGGTAAAAACGATAATATCCAAAGTTGAAGTGAAGTTCCAAACTGAAAATTTTTAGTCCATAAGAAGATATAGAAACAGTGTCACTGTACTGTGACTTTAGAAAAAAAAAAACTACAGACATGGCATGGGACATTTGGTTACACCATGCTTGGTATTGAGTTAGTAGCCACGGAATCACAAATACTGAAATTGCACTTAGAACAATATTAAGATGGATCTCACAGAAATAGGAATACAAAGTAGAAACTGGATCCAGTTGGCTAAGGACCGAAGTCAAGGAAGAGCTTTTGTGAACGCGGCATTGAATCTTCGGGTTTCGTGGGCCATAGAGTTAGTTAGTTGTTAGTGGGGGTATTAATTATTATGTCGTGCCGATTTTTGATTCTGGACTTATCCATCAAATCTAAGATTTGAACTTAACTCCTTCCACTACGATGTATTTTCTGAATTCTGATTATTGAAGTTATAAAACTGTATTATGGATGGTGTATCATTATATAACCTTCAAAACATCAATATAGTAACCCTACGTGATGCTATCATTTTGCGATTTGGTATCGGGAGTCATGACGAGCTAGACTCGTCATTTCAGCGCAAGGAGTTGATGAAAAGTAAGTCATAACCCATATAAGTCGGAAACCAATAACTTGACAAAATTTAAAATGTTGGCAAATCCTAAACAGCGTAACGTGTGTCCCAACTTCGATTGCAGATAACTCGAGAACTGAATATATGTACACCATATTTCATATGCGTACCTATAGAAGTCTACCAACATACCAAAATTGGTCAAGATTAGATGAGTTCAACTCATCGCGTCTAGTGAATCCTTTTTACGAAAATTTGACTAGTTGAAAACCAAACATTGGTAATCAATAACTCGAGAACCATATGACCCCCACTTGTCCATATATCAAGTGATGATGGACTTTAATGAGTTTGGTGGGTGTGTGGATTATCATCATTCACTATCATTAGTCATCCATCTCCTTTAGCCCAAAGGACATAACCGTGGAACGTTAAAGTGAAAGATTCAATTTCAACCAATTCATTTACAATTTTAATTGGAAACATTTATGTAAGTAGCTGATTTTATGCAGATTAGTGATTACTAAAGTAAGGTGTATTCTCTGTACTGCATAGTCAACAGTTGAAACAAATACAGTCACAAAACACGTAAGAGGAAAACTTTCTCACCTTTGAGAGCTAGAAGTACCCATGGGTTCTTTAATAAGTTAGCTAATTTAAAACTGCTACCAACGCTCTTCTCCTCTGTCGATCTTTTGTTTCTTCGACCAAGACGTGGACCAAACCACACACCACCTCCTGATGACCTCTTGGACACTTCATCCATAACATCGTCTTCCCAGCCATCGATGTCGATATTTACATCATCAGCGTCGTCGAGGACGTCGCGAAAATATATTGGCGACGGAATTGGAGAGTAAGATGACCGTCCAACTCGTGGGAATGGAATTAAACTCTGGCGTTTTCCTACTCGAGGAAATGGTATTAAACCCTGACGTTTTACTTCGTGAAGACCTAAAAGTAAGAAATAAATAATATTAATTACCCTAATAAAGACAGAAATTATTGTTTAGAATTATTTATGCAGTATTACTGTCTGTCATATTTATCTAATTTCAACTATATACTTAATGGAAAAGAACAAATAATAGAAAGTGACTAACATAGTTTCAATCTAACACTGTGTCCATTAGATTACGAACATTCGAACGACTTTCCGAAGCCCCAAATATTTCAAGCGTTAGAGTTCCCATGTGGATCCGCAGAGGTGGATCTAGAGGGTAAAAAACTGGGGGACCAGTCAAAACCCAGGCTATGATAGGTATACCATGTTTACTATAAACTTTCAAAAATATTTAAGTAATAGTTTAAGTAATTTTAGTCACTCAAAAAACTGGGGGCCTAGATCAGCCACTGGTGATCGGGCTATCCCTGAGAGATCACAGTCACCAAACAATCCAGGCTATTGTCGGAAATAATCAGAGTCTAAAGTTTTATTGGTGATGATTTCTAGTTTATACATCTACACAAAATTATACATTTTAACAGTGTAGTTAATTGAAGGGGGAAAGGGAGGAAATTTCCAGGCACCTCTGAACACTTCCCCGGAACCTCTTTCCCTTTGTACTTTCTAGGAGGGAAACTTGGTGCGTATCAAACCTTCATGTGTAATTACAAAAATTAAAGTCATAAGCAAATAAGAAATCAAATCATCAGTTTTTCAACTTACTTCTAAGAAATCTACATCAAAATGGATTTTACTCCAAGAAGACAGAGTATAAAGTTTTAGTACAGTGAATTATCCGAAACGCTGAAAAGTAACATCTCCTGAACAGTGAACAGGTTGAAATGTCGAGATGTAAATGAGCGAACTTTTCAGGCGAACTTTCGTTTTCGAAAATTCGTTTCCGAACTTTTCATAAGCAACTTTTCCGAACTTTCGCTTTTTTTTATTTACTAATTAGCGACACTCATTTTAATAATAACTTAGTCTGAATATTGTGTGATGACTGTGAGCTAGCTATGTGTTACACAGTATAGTTATTTGCACCATAATGATACAAGATGGACTGACACATGTTTAAAAATTGCATTCTTGCCTCTTCTTAATCTTACATACTCTTTCACTTCAAATATGTGAAACAGGACATGAAATTGATTAGGAAGGAGCTATTATTCTTGAACAAGAAAGTAGAGAACTTATGAGGAACTGGAAAGAAGCAAGAAGGATTAAAGAAGAAGGTGATAGAGTGATGAATTGGAACTGTGGATTGATAATAAATATGGAATGGGAAAGAATATTAGGAAGAGAAGAAAGAACAAGAAGAAAAAAGTACAATGAAAGTAATTGTTATAATTATTTATCTGATTTTTTGGTAAAATTGTCATGTATTATTGTTTTGAAAACGTTATAATAATGAGCACACTTTATGGAGCGCTCTCACAGAAGGTACCCAAGCACGTTTATACGCTATGTAGAGGAGACCGGGGCTGGTTGAAACATTTGCCCACATAACTTTTGTAATATGTATTTGAAATCCACAAAAAAAGAAACCAAATTAAAGTTTGAAATCTCACGTTGTATTATGTACAGTTTCATTCTTTTATTGGTCCACATTACAGAGTAAAACATGATTTTCTTCAGGTTTACAAGTGTTACAAGCAACAGCGTTCACGGGTCAGGTTGAAACACACCATGGGGTTGATTGAAACAAAGGGAATACATTATTCTAAGTTTTATTTTAGTCTTTATAAAATGTAATTAGCTATCATATAATGTGTATTCTATAGAAATTGTGAAACAGATCAAAACTATTTTCATAGCCATACAGAAAATATGCTTGTGACAATGATAGAAAATAGCATTGCAATACTGCATTACTTGTTATGTAGCTTCGCGAAAACTGCATCCTTAGTCATAGTCAGAATTGCAGTTCTGGTATACGAAAGGAACTATTCCATCAGTGCACATTTCGTGAGCCCAAAAGTGGCATGATTTACATTTAACGCACTTTTCACGAGGTTTGCTGTTAGAATATATATTCCAACAGAAAAAATACAAAAGTATTCATCTTCTGAACTGGAACTAGGGTCATATTTTTTCTCTTCCTTTGATTTCTTGTTTGAAGGTAGTTGATTTGATTTAGAAAACAGTTTCTTTTTCGGTAGTACTACTAAGCTTGTGCTTTTTTATGTTTGTAGTTTCTAAAATGACTAAATTATTTCAATCATAAGAACTCAAATCATTTAAAAAAAATAAATTCATTGTTTACATAAGCCTTGACTGTATAGAAAAATAAGCGAGATTGGTTGAAACAATAGAAAATGTGTGTTTCAACCAACCCCCTGCTGTCCGCCATGATAAGAATAAAAACAGTGACACACAATTTGTTAAATCAAAATGTAAGCAATGCAAATTGTACACGATACTTCAAATTACTTCCTGGATACTACTTATATTTACATAACATTGTTGTTCTGAAATAATAAAAGAAAAACAAAATTTCTTAAAAGTTACTCAACACCTTCGGAAACAGATTTTTCAAGATAAACTGTGAACGATCACTGCAACCTCCATGAAACTCATACACAATGAAGACAGTTGACTAATGCTGCTGCGCTAGGAAGACAGAGTTGCTGGGCCCCTTTCTTCATAATTTTTCGCTACTGTTTCAACCAGCTCCGGTCTCCCCTATATTAGAAAAACTGATTTTTCAAATCTTTTGTGAGGAAAATACTGTGAACTGAGAAATCATAACCTTTTTCATATTGTACAGGAGAATTTTCCTGCGAGTAAAAGTTCCTTTTGGAATGCGTTGAGAAATTAACACTTAGTTTGCAAGACAGTGGCGTATTTTGTGGACTAGCGGACCTGCCGGCGATAGCCTTACAATATTACAAAATAAAGTTATTATAATATATACTAAACTATATTAAGAATTTTTTACTTTAGCATCTTATTTCAATGATACAAGTTTCTGAGAACTGTATTATTTAGAGAGATCCACTAACTTCTTCGCACGCAGCCTGTCTCGCGAACTTAAGAGGTCTTCGATATGACACCGCAATAGAAACCACTTTCTAGCTACTACAGCAAGAATTGTATCAAAGCATTCTCCTTCGCTCCACCTCAGCCCACAGCGTACGAACGAACTGCCAGGTAACAGCAGTTTCCTCTAGAAAAATCAGTTTCTTGGGGGTGAGCGAAGAGTAAAGGGAAATTATACTAATAATGACAGTGCATTTTGGGGGGTCTCTGTGAATTGTTCTGGACATCATGAGCCTCGTTCCATATCGATTTGGGTTAACGCAACGAAAATTTTGTGTTTTACAGCAGTTTGCGAAGCTCTTACAGACTGAGGCTCCTCCTTTGCTAATCGCCTATTTCAGCGTTCATTGTTACTCGAGCATCTTCCATTTACTCTGGTGAGTAGGGCTACCATCTATCCAATGCGAAATGTAGCGATACTTCATGCAACAAATAAAGGTAGAAATGTACGATCGTTTCTCTGTAATACTAATAAGGTAATATAAGTCTTGCTAGCGAAGAGAAAATATTTATCTACTTGATAAAAGAGTGGTGCAAGTTGTTTTCTTATTTTGAAGATAGAGATGCGCACGAGACAAGATTTGTGGCTGTCTCGACTCGAAAATGTGCTGTAAAAGTGATGTCTCGACTCGAAAAAATATATATGTTTCTATTGGAAGAGCCGTGTCTCGACTCGAATTTTTCAGGAAAATCCTGTCTCGACTCGTCTCGTGTGCATCCCAATTTGAAGACCGTATAATAACGAGGAAACTAAACTATAATAATAATAATGTACGGGTTTTACAAAGGTTAGTGGTAGCTCAAGCCATCAAACCATTATACGTCACTGCTGCAATTGTACTCTTAGTACAAGTATATTTTAGGCACACACTAACTTGCCCCCACCTCGAAGTGTTTCAATTACCACACTGCATTTTAATAAACAGTAAGAAACTTTTCCAATTTACTTCCAAATGTTTGTATGAAAGCCAAAAAAGTCTGAGTTATTTGCATTGGGAGGACCTACAATTTTCAGAAGCCGTGGAAAACATTCAATAAAAACTTGGTCTAAGGAGACAGGAGTCAACTATCTCACGCATAAAAGAATAAATGCTACAATAATGATACTCTTCGTATTCCAGCTACTTACTGTGAGTCGAGTTGTCATTAGTAGTTCTTGGTCCAGAATGTCCACATACTTTCGCAGCATGGTTTCTTTGTTCAATGAATAGCAACGAATTAAATGTATACCAGATGGTCTTATGTAGCTGTCAATTAAGGAAGTAACAAAGTGTCAATTTAATGTGACATATAGATGTTGCACAATACTTGAACCCTAGGAGGTGAGAAAGACATGTGAAATAAGTTAGTTTCATGTATTTAGAAACATGGGAAACTCTGGATAAAGAACAAATGTTAAAATATATTGACTGTCTAAGATGTAAGGCGTAGGAGGGAGGGAGCCCTTTGACGGAGTACCGAACCTAACATAGACACCTGTTTGTATGTGTGTGTTCCAGGGTTTTTTGGAGGTGGAGGGAACGAACTGTGTTCTGGACATTGCTTAATGAGGGGACTGTGATTTCTATTGCATGGAAACTGAAAAAATATGTGAAAAAAGAAAGAAATAGGAATCATTATTCTAACGACAGAAAATTTAAGAATGACATAGGTACGTGTCACTTTTTAAAGTTAATGTATTGCCCCATATTGAGGAAACCGCACATAAGATGGAGGGGTAAAGTGTGTTTTTTTTGTTTTGTGAGCAAAGGATCACTTTAAACCGACATGCGACTTGTTATGCATTTTGTTAAGACCTTGCCACATACGTAGAGGGGAAAAAAAAGAGTGAGCGTTCCTACCTGAGTTTCAAAGAGGAAAAAAAAGAGTGAATGAATGTGTACGCAAGACAACTTTCCCTTTTGTGCTTTTGGAAGAAGTTTTGAAGGAAGATTTCTGTAGGCATTTTTGCATAAATGATTTTATCCTTTTAAAAACTAGAGTAATGAATTAATTATTTATGAATATTAATGAGATGATAATGAATATTAATGAGATGCTAAAGAAAAGGATTACAAAGAATGGATTTTACTGTTTTTCGTATATTTAGAGGCATTTTGCGAATATATGTAATATACAGCACTGCGTATTGTACATAAATGTATGAGATAATGTGGAAGGAAATGCGCGCAACTCTAAGAAACATATTTTATGTAATGATATTGTATTTTCAGTAGCTGATATGTGATTTTAACATAGAATAGCATCTTTTGGATACTGCATGGGTCTAATGGAGTACGAAGCTTAGACGAATGACAAATTGCATGTATTTGTGATTAGTTTGTAAGTAGGGTACATCTATGTGTAGGTGATATGTGATTTTAACATAGAATATCATCTTTTGGATACTGCATGGGTCTAATGGAGTACGAAGCTTAGACGAATGACAAATTGCATGTATTTGTGATTAGTTTGTAAGTAGGGTACATCTATGTGTAGGTGATATGTGATTTTAACATAGAATATCATCTTTTGGATACTGCATGGGTCTAATGGAGTACAAAGCTTAGACGAATAAGAAATTGCATGTATATATGATTAGTTTGTAAGTGGGGGGTACATGTATATAGCTGATATAGGATTTTAGCATAGAATATCATGTTTTGGATACTGTATGGGTCTAATGGGGTACGAAGCTTAGACGAATGACAAATTGCATGTATATATGATTAGTTTGTAAGGGGCTACATGTATGTGTAGCTGATAGGGGATTTTAGCATAGAATATCATGTTTTGGATACTGTATGGGTCTAATGTTGTACGATGCTTAGACGAATAAGAAATTGCATGTATATATGAATAGTTTGTAAGTGGGTAGATGTATGTATGTATGTATATTGGTTTTTGATATTGGGACAGGAATATATGTATCATATTGTAGACATATTATCTTTCGTTTGCATGTAAGTGTTTTAAGCATGTGTTGTTGGTTGCGTAGCTTTAGGGGCTATACTATGGGGGATGCAAACACCTGAAGTGTTTCTATTGTAGGGTTATATATATTGTAGAGCTGTATATGTTGTTGTGGTGATACGCTATGTGAATGCAAACACATGAATTGATTCCTTATGTATATAGATTACCTTGAATACCATGTTAGAATGTATATATTGTGATTTTACGTATTTAACCTCTTGTAATATTTATTGGATCGTTTGTTACTCAAACTGTGAGGCTGAACACATCATGTTACCTCAAAATGTGAGCATACCACAGATGTTGTACGGATATTTGAAGCACAAAGGATATCACTATGTTATAACCCATTTACTTATAGATATCTTTTCAGTATAGTATTCTAATGTCTTATATTGATACCTTTACTTATTTCTAAGATGCTTGTTTACCTTATAGAAGACATTATGACATCAACATGGTTTGCAACTTACGGTCATTTATTGTAGGAGCATAAAATACGTATACATAACCTTATATGAAGCATACGTATTCTTCCTTTATCTTATATAGAATACAGATACTTCGTATGATATGAAAATTTGTTGGAGAAATAAAACATATTATTATAAATTGTAACGCTTTATTGTATTTTCCAATATTGGCATATTGATATACATATATAGATATATTTAAATAAGATATTTACATGATATATACGTACAAGTACCAACAGATAGCAAAACTTATGGACATCATGCTACCTTTAGGCAGTTTACTATTTACATATACACAGAATACCAATTATTTCACGCACTTAATACTTTGATAACCATATGGCAATGTTCTATAGTCAGTAATACTGTCATGATTTAATCGTCGTCTTTTATTTTGAACTTTTTGATGTGTTTTAGTTTCAGACTTGGATACGATGACAAACCCAGGCTTACGAACAATTCTTCCTGGATTGTGTAACTGTTTTTTCTCAGCTTTATCTCGAACTAGTTGATAAAAATGATCAAAGTTAATTTCTTCTCGTGTACGATGATTTAAAGTTATTCCTCTAATTTTAAATACATAATCTACTTTCCCTGTTTGAACTTCTTTCATTCTATAGGCATAATTTTTTGGCCCTAAGCCTATAAATGCATCAATTTCCCACCCATCAGGAACTTCATTAGTTAACTGACCTAAATAGGAACCCAAAGAAAGTGGAGGCTTTTCATTACGTTGCTGCACAAACATAATACTATCAGTGTCGCAGTACAATACACGCTCAGGATCTATAGCTGTCAATAATTCATAAAGTTTTAGACGCGCCCACGATGTGATAAAGGCTGCAAGGACAACATTGGAAAATTTCCATGGCTTGTTTTTGTTCTCAATGTTTTTATATGATACAATGAGATGGCGCTCTCCAATAGGCAATACAGTTTGTACCTCATATTGTGGTGCCCATAGATAACTTAAAAATTTTTCTGGAGTATCTACAATTACAGATTGAGATAAATCTGTTCTTTGTCCCCATTTTCCATACAAGGAATTGAGAAATATTTTGGAAATATATCTTAGACCAGGATTTGATTCAATGTTATTTTCCGTTAACTGAATGCATTCATGTTCATAATAGTCTGTAATATATTTTTCTTGATCTTGTTTAGTTTTGCACCAGCTAGGAAATCCTGAAGACTCCTGCTTCATTTTTAAGAAGGAATTGACATAATCTTTAAACAAATTATCTTCTGATCCGGATAATTTGAATTCCCAAATTTCAATAATTTGTAGAATTTTGTATCCGAGATCTAAAGCTACATGAAGTTCAGGAGTACAGTATGTACCAGTAAGGACACGCTCGGCATCATTATGCATACAATTGTTGTCACTTTGTTCCATACACGTACGACATAACCCAAACAAAAGGCGATCATTACATGTATATGGTAAAATTGGAAAATATAAATCTTTGGGAGGTAAGATACTACATTTGACTAATCCATGAATACTTTGCACTTGTGGAAAGTCAGGCCCCTTGTATATTATAGGTTTACCTATAGGCAATGGCTTACGTGCCATCACCCAGGGGTAAAGACTGGTAACATCATAATATGACACAGACTCTTCGTTGGTACATTCATATAAGGCATTAAAACATTCTGTACGCCCACCATGAAAACTATCTTTAGGTACCAGATGGTCGACAAGATCATGACACTGTGTTTGAATAAACTGTTGTATTTTTTTATCATTTTTTACCATATGATCCCATTCACATTCCCACATTTCAATGACATTAAGATTTAATTTTTTAAGAAATGCTATTTTTGTGGTGGTGTTTTCATACCGATCTTGTAGTGATGTGCCTTGCTTAGAGGTAGAATTTAGGGATACGTGTCGTAGTGTAGGATAACAGTTTAAACACCCGTGATAGTAACATCCATGAAATTCGTAAACTGTATTTGTTTTAGTTTCAAATCCATCAACCTTATACCTCCCAAATTGTTTTTCCAAACCATTTCCAGAATGAAGAATTTTATTACCAGTAGTACGTTCTAAGTATCGCAACCAGTACATTGCCTTCAGACTTTGACGATCACGATGGTCAAACCCATAAGGTGGAATGATGGGAATAATTTCTTTGGGTAAATATAAGGTACGATATGTTAGTATTGCCAAACTAGCAATAGTTGACGCAACAATAAAACATTGGATACCATTTGTTTTGTCTTCAATTAAGTTTGAAAATTTAATGACAGCCTCTGCTAAAATTTTAACATCATTCCGACAATATTCAATCATTTCGTTTTGGAGATTATATTCCTCATTACTTGCAGCACGTTCTTTGTGCCATATGATAAGTTGCTCTCGATCTTCAGTGCTTCTTGAATCAGGATCAAAATATTTTAGATCAGGAATTTTGCCTATGTAATTTTGGTTTTCTAATGTATTAAACAAGTACGGGAAATCTCCCTTTCGTAAATTTGCAGAAAGACCTAACGTCTTAGGTAATTTAGATAATTTAACTCCCATATACAAATATGTGTCACGGAAGTAAATCTTTTGTCCTAAACGCATTTCAATAATTTTTTGCCCTGACATTATTACTTCAGGTGTAAAATGATGGTTTATGATCAAAGTTTTAGCACAGAATTGCATATCATAATTACTGCCATTATGGGAAAGCACAATGATTTTTTTAAACATTGGTCGAGTTATTAATACATGATTAACAAATTCTTCAATGTTGTTGAAATCAAACGAACGGAATCCATTTTTATCACCGCATACAAAGCATGTATCGTCAAGCTTCATGTCCTTACACTTGTAACAAGCATGAATACAATTTACGAAATTTACGTGATGTTCTTGTTCTCCTTGTTCATTTTTAGGAAGTAACATTGTTTCTACATCAAAGATAATGTACAAAAAGGTATCTACATGTTGCATTATAGCCGTTTGAACAAAACAAATATGGTCATCGCTTACATATGTATAACATGTTTTACAATAACGTTCACCACATTCATGTTCAGACTTGCGTGTACGCATGTCAATCATAGTACCACAATGGACACAAATTTTCTTTGTTTCGCATAAACTCTTTCCGGAAACATTTATCATTTTATGATTGTGAAAACATTCTTCTGAAGAAAACAGTCTATGACAATCAACGCACTCGTGTTTAATATTATTATCATTATTAGAAACATTATGATACTTTTCGCACATTGGACATTTGAAGTTACACTTATGATTTTCGGTACGATGATAAGCTTCCAAACAATACTGACAATAATTTTTCTTGTTTAATAACGTTGTAATACTAGTAATTAATTCATAGTGTCCTTCACTATACAAAATTAAAATTTTCTTGGATGCATGTATTCCAGGATAAATTACATTGTAGTTTCGAGTTAAACGATTTTTTTCGTAAACAACAATTTGATATTGAGGTGCTAGCTTATTTTGAAACTTTTTTACATCATTAATAGTACATCCATCATGGATTTCAATGTCAACTTTAGCACTAATACACAAATCCTTTGCTTGTTTCATTAATCGTTCGGGATGATTTTTCAATTGATATACATAGTTATAACGATGATCAGCCCTACCCATTCCAAGGACAATACTTTTAGGAAGACAATACACATCCTTTTCTACAGGAATAGTACATTGATGCATGTGTGTTACAAGATCAACATATTTTGCTGAACCCATTGTTCGTCCCCTACCTTTACGTGAATCAACAATATGAATTTTGAAATTTACTTTATCACCTAATAAATAATTTTCATTACTATTTAAAACATTTTCAATTTTACGAAATAAAATGTCGGAGCTTAAATCCGACTTTTGACGCCACGAAATGTATATTGGTTTATTAATGGTAGAAGCAGAACTTTCTATTGTTATACCAACATACATATCATCATCGGCATCATTTAAAACATGATCCTTTACAAATTCAAATAACAACTGAATATATTTTTCAGGATCATCTATTCCGCTAGTTTGCATACGTTCGATTGTAACTTCCTTTCCCGTAAGTCCAAAATAAGTATAATGTTTGGTTGTACTATTAACAATGCGAAAATATTCATTTGTTTTACCACTCCCATACATGGTAGGTTGTGATACATTATTAGTATTAGGACTTGGAAAGTTTATAAAATTTTCCATGAAAACGCTAAAATCATTTGTAGTTAAACTATTAACTTTTCCTTCAGACACAAGTTCCATAAACTTTTCACGAGCTAAATTTTTTATATTATCTTGATGAAAGAAGCCTACATGATATAAATCAATAATATCTTTTGCAGACTTACATTTTTTCAAAACAACATGAGGATCACAACCAAAATGTATAAACAATGCCTGCAATAACTTTGAATAAGCTTCATTGCTTACCCTTGCACCCGTAGCATGACATTGTGTTATCACTTCCCATGTAAATAAAACTTCGTTTGGATTTTCATATCCACGTGCTTTTTGTGCCGACAACATGGTACAGATGACAGATTGTCCTTCCATTGTATGATTGACACAGTAAATATGTAATTGCAATATGAATTTTTTGTTTTATACAGTAAATATTTTACACAATGATGTACACAGAACTTTGATATTTCTTTTCACAGTTTTTAAATGATAGGGTTTCGTAAGTAGACTTTTATGATATAATTCACAATATGATGAGCAAAGATACACTTTTTAAGAATTTTTTACACTTACCAGTAAGTATAATAATAAAACTTTCCCGAACTTGATTCAGTTCACAAAGATTTAGTTGTAAGTTTACCGACACTATACTTGAAAGCTTGTCGGCAATTGCACTAACACTGGCCGTTAACTACAATCATAAAACTTCCCGTAACTTTTTTTCAGTTCAGTATCGATGCACTACCACTTGTCACTCACTAAGTATATTTTTTAGTTCACCGAAGATATACTTTTAAGTTTATCGGTTAATCCTTTAGCACTTTCCGATAATTGTAATTTACAAACTGCCGTAATGAAATTGTTTTACACTAATTACAGCACGCAAAGTACAAACAGGAAGTGTGTTTACTTTTTATTGATTGTTTATTATCAACACTAATAAATGGAAATTCCAAGAACTCCACACGAAGATTCCCGAAGATTGCCGAAGGTTTCCGAAGTTTTCCGAACATTGCCGAACCTAACCGAAGATGAACATGAGAGTTTATCCACAATTCCTGTACATGTTGGTTAATGTACCACACGAATGGTTCCGAAAATTGCCGAACTTAATCGAAGATGGACATAAAAAATGTATGAACAATTCCTGTACACGTTTAGTAAATGTAACTTCCAAAAGACTTGTAACTAAGATATATTTCAAAGTTTATTATTAGATGTAACTTTATAACAAAATTGGTATTTTAAAATAAATGATTTAACAACAAAGAGTATACCAATGATTGGCTTTACTTTAACAGTAGTAATTTTATAGTGCGCGGCGCGGTTTGCTGCGCTGAATTTATAGTTTAAAATTTAATCTCGTACCCAAACGCATTTCGTTTTGTAATCTTGTACCCAAAAGCATTTGGTTTTGTAATCTCGTACGCAGGTGCTTTAACATATTTTAAATTAGTAACAATAATATTACATAATGTGATATAATTTGTAAATGCACTATTAAAGTTTGCAACACTTTAAATAATTATAGCTACTTGTTTTGTATGCTTTTCCACTGTGTTATCGGTCTAAAAAATTCCTTTGTTAGTAGTGCTAAGAATTTGTTTTGTTTGCATTGCTACAGCTGTTTAAACTGGTTTAAACCGGTTTAACTATTTATTGTTTTTTGTTATACAATTATTCAGTTCTGCAAGAACTTCGGTGTTAAAATAGAATGTGATCGTATTTAAATTGCGGTGCAAACTCGTTGTTAAATTTGATTGTGAAAATATAAAAATTCTTGTGCAAACTCCTTATTTATTTATTCTCTCATATTTTATTCCATCGTTTCCTTTGGAAACTCGTTGTTAAAAATGTGAGCATGCCAAAGATGAACCGAAAATATTAAAAGTTGTTTCAACATACAAATAATTCCGATAGAAACACAAAGTAACATAGTTACAAATATTTTATTCGTTTGCTTCATTAGCAGCTCAGAGGAATTACATTCCGAAAATATTAAAATTAACAAAACAAACTTGAACATAAGAAAGTTATTTTAGCACGACACAAAATGATTAAACTTAAAATTTATTACATGAAGCTCTTTGATTCTTAAATGGAGAAGTAAAATTTAAGTCAGTGTTGCAATTGAATACAGAAACTATCAGTAAAAGTACAAGTTCCCAAAAGTAAAGTGTAGAAACAAAACTTAAAACACAATGTTGCAATCTAAATTGGAAAGAAAATTAAAAATACAACTTACAAACAAAATGTACAAACCGAAAATAAAATTGCAGAAGCAAAAATAATACTACAAATTTTAAAAAAATTGAAACTGACATGAAAATACAGAAACAAAATTAAACAACGCTACAATCTAAATTAAAAGTACAAGTTCCCAAAGTAAAGTGCAGAAACAAAACGCAATGTTGCAATCCAAATTGTAAAAGAAAATTAAAAGTACAAGTTTAAAAAATTGAAACACACAAACTAAAAATAAAAAAATACAGAAACAAAACTTAAAACACAATGTTGCAATCCAAATTGCAAAAGAAAATTAAAAGTACAACTTTAAAACACAATGCTACATTACAAATTCCGAAACAAAATAAAAATTACAAGTGAAGAAATAAAAAAAATGCAAACTGAAAACTAGAAGCGCAAAAACAAAATTTAAAAGTACACAATGTTGCAATCCAAATTGCAAAATGAAAATAACAAGGAGGAAACAAATTTTAAAAAAATGCAAAACTCAAAACAAAAAATACAAAATAAGATTAAAACAATGTTGCAATCGAAAATACAGAAAGAAAATAAAAATACAAACATAAAACATATACGAAACATTATGTAGTAGAATAGCACGTCATTATTTTAATAACATGAGTTTGCACCAGCTTTGGTGAGATTTGCGGACAAAGTTGGTGCAAACTCATGTTATTAAAATAATGACGTGCTATTCTACTACATAATGTTTCGTATATGTTTTATGTTTGTATTTTTATTTTCTTTCTGTATTTTCGATTGCAACATTGTTTTAATCTTATTTTGTATTTTTTGTTTTGAGTTTTGCATTTTTTTAAAATTTGTTTCCTCCTTGTTATTTTCATTTTGCAATTTGGATTGCAACATTGTGTACTTTTAAATTTTGTTTTTGCGCTTCTAGTTTTCAGTTTGCATTTTTTTTATTTCTTCACTTGTAATTTTTATTTTGTTTCGGAATTTGTAATGTAGCATTGTGTTTTAAAGTTGTACTTTTAATTTTCTTTTGCAATTTGGATTGCAACATTGTGTTTTAAGTTTTGTTTCTGTATTTTTTTATTTTTAGTTTGTGTGTTTCAATTTTTTAAACTTGTACTTTTAATTTTCTTTTACAATTTGGATTGCAACATTGCGTTTTGTTTCTGCACTTTACTTTGGGAATTTGTACTTTTAATTTAGATTGTAGCGTTGTTTAATTTTGTTTCTGTATTTTCATGTCAGTTTCAATTTTTTTAAAATTTGTAGTATTATTTTTGCTTCTGCAATTTTATTTTCGGTTTGTACATTTTGTTTGTAAGTTGTATTTTTAATTTTCTTTCCAATTTAGATTGCAACATTGTGTTTTAAGTTTTGTTTCTACACTTTACTTTTGGGAACTTGTACTTTTACTGATAGTTTCTGTATTCAATTGCAACACTGACTTAAATTTTACTTCTCCATTTAAGAATCAAAGAGCTTCATGTAATAAATTTTAAGTTTAATCATTTTGTGTCGTGCTAAAATAACTTTCTTATGTTCAAGTTTGTTTTGTTAATTTTAATATTTTCGGAATGTAATTCCTCTGAGCTGCTAATGAAGCAAACGAATAAAATATTTGTAACTATGTTACTTTGTGTTTCTATCGGAATTATTTGTATGTTGAAACAACTTTTAATATTTTCGGTTCATCTTTGGCATGCTCACATTTTTAACAACGAGTTTCCAAAGGAAACGATGGAATAAAATATGAGAGAATAAATAAATAAGGAGTTTGCACAAGAATTTTTATATTTTCACAATCAAATTTAACAACGAGTTTGCACCGCAATTTAAATACGATCACATTCTATTTTAACACCGAAGTTCTTGCAGAACTGAATAATTGTATAACAAAAAACAATAAATAGTTAAACCGGTTTAAACCAGTTTAAACAGCTGTAGCAATGCAAACAAAACAAATTCTTAGCACTACTAACAAAGGAATTTTTTAGACCGATAACACAGTGGAAAAGCATACAAAACAAGTAGCTATAATTATTTAAAGTGTTGCAAACTTTAATAGTGCATTTACAAATTATATCACATTATGTAATATTATTGTTACTAATTTAAAATATGTTAAAGCACCTGCGTACGAGATTACAAAACCAAATGCTTTTGGGTACAAGATTACAAAACGAAATGCGTTTGGGTACGAGATTAAATTTTAAACTATAAATTCAGCGCAGCAAACCGCGCCGCGCACTATAAAATTACTACTGTTAAAGTAAAGCCAATCATTGGTATACTCTTTGTTGTTAAATCATTTATTTTAAAATACCAATTTTGTTATAAAGTTACATCTAATAATAAACTTTGAAATATATCTTAGTTACAAGTCTTTTGGAAGTTACATTTACTAAACGTGTACAGGAATTGTTCATACATTTTTTATGTCCATCTTCGATTAAGTTCGGCAATTTTCGGAACCATTCGTGTGGTACATTAACCAACATGTACAGGAATTGTGGATAAACTCTCATGTTCATCTTCGGTTAGGTTCGGCAATGTTCGGAAAACTTCGGAAACCTTCGGCAATCTTCGGGAATCTTCGTGTGGAGTTCTTGGAATTTCCATTTATTAGTGTTGATAATAAACAATCAATAAAAAGTAAACACACTTCCTGTTTGTACTTTGCGTGCTGTAATTAGTGTAAAACAATTTCATTACGGCAGTTTGTAAATTACAATTATCGGAAAGTGCTAAAGGATTAACCGATAAACTTAAAAGTATATCTTCGGTGAACTAAAAAATATACTTAGTGAGTGACAAGTGGTAGTGCATCGATACTGAACTGAAAAAAAGTTACGGGAAGTTTTATGATTGTAGTTAACGGCCAGTGTTAGTGCAATTGCCGACAAGCTTTCAAGTATAGTGTCGGTAAACTTACAACTAAATCTTTGTGAACTGAATCAAGTTCGGGAAAGTTTTATTATTATACTTACTGGTAAGTGTAAAAAATTCTTA
This sequence comes from Thermobia domestica, assembly GCF_964235325.1. Lineage (NCBI taxonomy): Eukaryota > Metazoa > Arthropoda > Insecta > Zygentoma > Lepismatidae > Thermobia > Thermobia domestica. Next base: position 90,909,630 of record NC_137467.1, on the reverse strand, counting down.
AAAAGTGTATCTTTGCTCATCATATTGTGAATTATATCATAAAAGTCTACTTACGAAACCCTATCATTTAAAAACTGTGAAAAGAAATATCAAAGTTCTGTGTACATCATTGTGTAAAATATTTACTGTATAAAACAAAAAATTCATATTGCAATTACATATTTACTGTGTCAATCATACAATGGAAGGACAATCTGTCATCTGTACCATGTTGTCGGCACAAAAAGCACGTGGATATGAAAATCCAAACGAAGTTTTATTTACATGGGAAGTGATAACACAATGTCATGCTACG